>NC_084461.1:58200500-58505000 GCF_027409185.1 Cynocephalus volans | reverse complement strand
TCTGTCAGAATTCAACATTCCTTCATGATGAAGACTCTCAGCAAATTAGATATAGAAGGAAAATATCTCAACATAATGAAAGCCAAATATGAGAAGCCTACTGCCAGTATCATCCTGAATGGGGAAAAGCTGAAAGCTTTTTCCTTAAGAACAGGAACAAGACAAGGGTGCCCACTCACAGCCCTCCTATTCAATATAGTATTGGAAGTACCAGCCAGAGCAATCAGGCAAGAGAAAGAAATAAAGGGCATCCAGATTGGAAAAGACAAAATCAAACTGTCCCTATTTACAGATGACATGATCCTATATATAGAAAGTCATACCAAAAAACTATGAGAGCTGATAAATGATTTCAGTAAAGCTGCAGGATACAAAATCAACACGCAAAAATTAGTAGTGTTTTTATACTCCAGTAATGAACTAGCAGAAAAAGAAATCAAGGAAGTAAGCCCATTTACAATAGTCACAAAACAAAAACAAAACAAAACCTAGGAATCAATTTTTCCAAGGAGGTGGAAGATTTCTACAATGAGAACCACAAATCACTGCTGAAAGAATTTGAAGAGGCCACAAAAAGATGGAAAGATATTCCATGTTCTTGGATTGGAAGAATAAACATTGTGATAATGTCCATACTACCCAAAGTGATCTACAGATTCAATGCAATCCCCATTAAAATACCAATGACATTATTCACAGAAATAGGAAAAACAATCCTAACATGATATGGAACAACAAAAGACCCCAAATAGCTAAAGCAATCCTGAGCAAAAAATAAAATAAAATAAAATAAAGCCAGAGGCATAACACTACCTGACCTCAAATTATACTATAAAGCTATGGTAACCCAAACAGCATGGTACTAGCATAAAAACAGACACATGGACCAATGCAACAGAATAGAGAACCCAGAAATCGACCCCCATACTTACAGCCAACTGATCTTTGATCAGGGCAATAGGAGTATACATTGGGGAAAGGACTGTCACTTTAATAAGTGGTGCTGGGAAAACTGTATGTCATATGTAGAAGAATGAAATTAGACCCATAGCTCTCACCATAAACCAAAATAAACTCAAAATGGAATGAAGACATATATAAGACCTGAAAGTATAAAACTCTTAAAAGAAAACATAGGGGAAACACTTTAGGAAGTAGGACTCGGCAAAGACTTTATGAATAAGACCCTAAAAGCCCAGGCAATAAAAGAAAAAATAAACAAATGGGGTTATATCAAACTAAAAAGCTTCTGCACAGTAAAAGAAACAGTTAACTCAGTGAACAGACAACCTACAGAATTGGAGAACGTATTTACAAATTATGCATTTGACAAGAGATTAGTATCCAGAATATACAAAGACCTCAATCAACTTAACAGTAGAAAATCAAGTAACCCGATAAAAAATAGGCAAAGGAGCTGAATAGGATTTCTCAAAGGAAGATATACAAATGGCCAACAGACACATGAGAAAATGCTCAACATCACTAAGCAGCAGGGACATACACATTAAAACCACACTGAGTTATCATTTCATGCCAGTTAGACTGACCATTATTAAAAAGACAGAAGATAACAGGCTGGCAAGGATGTGGAGAAAAGGGACCCTCCTACAATGTTGGTGGAACTGTAAATTAGTGCAACCGTTATGGAAAACAATATGGAGATTCCTCCAACAACTCCAGATAGAACTGCCATATGATCCAGCAATCCCACTACTGGGTGTATACCCAGAGGAATGGAAATCATCATGTTGAAGGACCTCTGCTCTCCCGTGTTCATCACAGCTCTATTTACAATAGCTGAGAGTTGGAGCCAACCTAAATGTACATCAATGGATGACTAGATAAGGAAAAATGTGGTATATGTACACAGTGGAATACTACTTATCCATAAAGAAGAATGAAATTCTGCCATTTTCAGCAACATGGATGAGCTTAGAGAAATTTATGTTAAGTGAAATAAGCCACACACAGAAAGAGAAATACCACATGTCCTCACTCATCAGTAGGAGCTAAAAACAAACAAACAAAAAACAAAACAGAAAGAAAGGGCAATACAACAATCACAATAATTTGTTGAACTTTCAAAAGGATAGAACAGAACTGAGGTAACTAGAGGTGGGGAAGGGGAAAGGGGAGAGTGGGTTAGCGAGAAATTGGTAAAGGACCACAAAAAATGATTACACTGCGTAATGATGAATGTGGTAATTATTCTGATGTGAGGGTCATGTATTGCTTGAAGGTGCTGACGTTCAACACTGTAACCCACAGACATGTACAATCAGTTGTGTTTCAATTAAAACTAAATAAATAAATAAGAAAAAGGAAAAAATGCTTTTGTATCAAAAGCAAAATCAAGTCCAATAAATGAGGCATAAGGCATGCAAGTGCATTATTCCATCGTTAAATCCAATCTAGACAATTTAATTTCAAGTAAAAGAAAACCGTACTTTTCATTAGATTATTTTTACTAATTTGAATTTACGAATTTTTATAAAGTTTTATAACATACATTTCTCAGGGATTTAGAGTTGTATTACAGGTATATACATTTTTTTGGTACTTCTAATTATGTTTGTAATTATTAAAATAAAATGATAAAACATTTCTCAACACTGATAATCCTGAGATTCTTTTTTTTTTCTTTAAAAAGAGACCATACAACAAGCTTGTAAAACACAGAACAGGAGGCCGATCTTTAGTGTCTCCCTGTGTTCACATTTCAGTACCGTCTCTCACCTGGACTTTTGGGCCCACCTGCCCCCCTCCCCCAGTTGTTCAGGAGTCCCACAGTTGAACCCAACCAGTCTGAGCCTCCTTTCACTCAAAGTTACCCTTTTGCAGAGGAGACAGACTTTTACCCTAATGAGTACCAATGGAATGACAAGGTTACTCTAATAAACGGGGTACAATAAATGAACACTAATTCATATTGAACATCAGAAAGCAAAGATGATGGGGGTGTCAGTTGGCAGAGGGCCAATACTATAGAGCTATTAATTAATGAGCTGAATTGGAACTGTCATTGTAGGAACTGGGATATAAGATGGATTTTTCTGAAAATCTGTGGCAATCAAATTTAATGTGGTCCATTATAATTTTGAATCTTTCCTAGAGCTCATAAATCGAATTTGTTTCCCATTTGTATATATATTTTACTACTAAACAGCTTTTCATTTTTCTTGACTTTAATGCGTCTATTTCCCTCTCATTCTTTGGCTGCATTCATCCTGCCCCTGTTATCCCCAAAGCCCATTGTCCCTGTATGTGAACACTTAGACTCATACGCATGCATATACATACACACTCACACAGACACACAGTCTTAGGGGAAGGAAAGCATTGATAAAGTGTATGAAATACTCAAGAACAACAACATGAAGCAAAACAAAAAATAGAGGTAAGGTAAGAGAAATTGAATGCATACTGTTTTCTTTAGGTAATAAATAGAATTTTTTTAAAAAATTACTCTGATTTTAGTTTATAGATTTGTATTTCTCCTTCTGAGCATGCATGTGATTGTTGAGCATCTTTCTATTTTCTCTCTCACCTTATTTACATTCTTACATGATACAACCTAAGCCAACCACTGGAATGCCTAAACTGTCTCTTTTACTGGAAGAGATCTCAATTCTTACAGGTTACGGATTGCAGAGCCAACATGAAAGGACATTGTTTTTTTTTCCCCAATCTCTCAGGAACTTGTTGCACTCTGACACTAGGAAGCCTGATTTATGTCAGTGCTTGGGGAGGGATGCTTAGTTGACAAAGACAAGAATAATAAACAGCATTTGGCCCTTGACTTGGTACTATCTGAGTTTTGTTGTGGAGAAAACAGAATGTTCAATAGTGTGCCTTCAAAGACATTCTTAAGACACATTATCCCATAAATTTGCAAGTGAGTAATTTGTATTCTCAAAGGCCCTCTGAGGAGTGATCTACAGAGTAACCTGCAGGGACATTAAGGCCACCAGGGACAGGCTGGATTCTTCAGAGGGCACATGGCTTCCTCAGTATTTCATCAAAGTCTGTCAGGACGTGGCTAAGCCTCCCCTGATAAGTTGGCTCTTCCATGTAACTTGACTTTGTTTCTTCCTTTCAGTGTTCTAAGGTTACCTTTGAAGCAAAAATATAAAGAATAATTTGTAAAATGTTTTTCAAGCTTCACATATTTTAGACTGCTTAATTGGAGGCCAAATGGGAAAACGTTTGTATATAAATATAAAAATCTAAAGCTCATGGCAAAGGAACTCTAACTAACATTTCCTATGGTGACAATTAAATAGATTGGTCTACTTTTTATAGGAGAAAAGGAAAGGCAAGTTACTAGCCCTTTTAAGGCTCAGCTGTAAAATGAAGACACTGTCAAACTCAAAAAAGGCTGAGATTATGTAAGTAGATCATTTATTACTCTATTAGTGCATATGCATGGCTATGATGAATACACATGTATTATTAGTAAGCAATTGCTTACTTTTTTTTATTGCTAACTTTAAAAAAAAATTGGAAACTTTTAAACAGGGGAACTAAATAATCTGATTTATATTAATAAGCATAGTTTTGAAAAAGTGACCTTCTTAGACCACATTTAATGATTTTCTACTTTATCCAGGGAACTGTATGTTTTTCTGTGTTCTGGTGGGAAATGGATAATAAAGATATAGATAATTCCAGCCAAAAATGTGATGACAAGATTCCAAGGACACAGTGTGATGATTTTTTATGACATCGGATAAGAAGGGTGCTGCTTTGTTTTAGAGAAGATACTAGAGAGGAAGATTGTTTTGATATAATCAGGAAGTTATTGAGGAAACCCAACGAGAAAAGCCCAGTGAGGAAGGGAAAATCTTAGTACATATATACACATTTAGTTCTGAGTTTCACACCTTTAGATTTTAAGATAGCTTTTCAGGCATAGCTTCCATCAGAAACTGATTCCTTGGTTCAAAGCCACATGAAATAGTACCTGAGTGCTTTGTCTACTTGAATTAAATTTCTAATATACACAGCTAACTCATATATATGACAGAAAAATTTTAAATAAAATATTTCTTAAAATATACTACAACAAACAACCATGGGGCCTAAGTGATAATAGTAGCCAGCTCCGCCATGGAGTGAATCCAGCGTCACGGTGATATCTAAGAATCAACCTGTATTGGAATTGATCAGAGACTTCAGAAGTGGCCCCTTTGTTCTCGACCCTTTTTCCTTCCCTTATTTAATAAGAAATGAATACTTTTTGGTTTAAGAATTCTGAGTGGGTGATTTATGTTAGTGAGAGTGTGTGCATATATCTATGTCATTTGTTAGACATTAGCTTGTAGATTCCTGAACTATTTATCATACATTTGTAAATTTTCTACTCACACTATTAAGCTGTTCTGCAGATCTTCTATGAAAATATAAATATTCATTAGGAATTATGGGAAAGAAAAATAAATAAAAGCTATAACCATTACATGTCTATTAGAATGGCCAAAATCCAAATCATTAACACTACCAAATGCTGGCAAGGATGTGGAGCAACAGGAATTCTCATTCATTGCTGGTGGGAATGAAAAATGGTACAGTTATTTAGGAAGACAGTTTGATGGTTTATTACAACACTAAACATACTCTTATTATATATAATCCAGCAATTGCTCTCTTTGGTAACTTAGGTCCCCATGCACATGAATGTTTATAGTAGCTTTATTCATAAGTGCCAAAACTTGAAAGCAACCAAAATGTCCTTCATAGGTGAATGGATAAATAAACTGTGATACATCCAGATAATGGAATATTATTTAGGGCTAAAAAGAAATGAACTACCAAGCCATGAAAAAACATAGAGGAATCTTAAATGCATTTTACTAAGTGAAAGAAGCCAATCTAAAAAGGCTACTTACTGTATAATTCCAACTCTCTGACATGCTGGGAAAGGCAAAACTATGGAGACAATAAAAGGATCAGTGGTTACCAGAGATTGAGAAAGTGTGGGGTGAGTACTAGAACAGGGAGGACTTTTGGGATAGTGAAACTATGCTGTATGATGCTATAATGGTGGGTACATATCATTATACATTTGTCTAAATGCATAGAATGTACCAACACCAAGAGTGAATCATAATGTAAACTCTGGTCTTTGGGTGATAATGATGTGCCAAACCTCTGGTACAGGATTTTGATAGTGGGGGAGGCTTCGGGTATGTGGGGACAAGGGGTATATGAGAAATCTCCGTACCTTCCAGTCAAGTTTGCTATAAACCTAAAACTGCTATAAAAAATAAAGTTTATTTAAAAAAATAAATAAATGAAAGCTGTGAAGTAATTTATTTATCATTTTTTATTGAGCACCTTCCATGGGCCAAGAACTGCATTAATATTGGAAATCGACAATAAACAAGAAATTTATAGCCTAGTAAGGAAGACCAGAAAGTGAGGCTTTTCTAATATAGAAATACAGATGATGAGGTAAGTGGAGTTTACAATGGGAATATGCAGAGGGGAAATGCCTCCTGATTCTGGAGATTAGGAAAAATTTCTCAAGTGATATATACACAGAGAGCCGTGAAATAAAAAAGGGCTTGTCAGTGCGGAGAGCTAGGGAGCAGGGAAGCAAGTGTATTGGAGGAGAGAGTGCTCAAGGTAGAAGAGACACGGGCAGAATTGTGAAGGGTGTTAGAATGGGGATAGAGAGCCAGGAGCTGAACATAGTTCAGGCTGGCAGGAAGTCGACTAAATAAATATTGATGACTTAGTGCTGGAATTTCCAACCACTCTGGAATTCAACATCATTCATTGTTTAATTTTAATTATCTTTTCATCTTCTCCTTCGTGTTTCTCAGAATAACATACTTAATCTCAAATATAAGTGAGATAAAATTAATATATATTTGAGAATGCTTAGAAAAGCCTGTGACACAAACTGAAGAAATTTATCATGTGTGTACATGAGGTGATTGGAACTGAGATAATGAATAACGTGCATCTTAGTGATCCCGTGTGCCTTCTCCAGGAATCACCACTTTCTTTTCCGTGAGCACTTGGAGAAGAAAAGAGTGATTGCCAGAGGCATCAGGGGCTCATTATTTGGGTGAAGCTAAATAGTGCAGAGATCAAGGGCATTATCACGCAGTTTGGGAGGCAAAGATTAATACTATTGTTTGTAGTATTTTATAGCTTGCTAAATCATTCTACTTACTCTTCATAGCAACTCCAAGAATCAAAAGTTATTTTTAAAAATAAGTCTTCATTTGTAGCTTTTGCCTATTTCCACAGTGCAAACGCTCCCACCATGGCTGCTTTCAAACTAACAACAATTTAACAGCCATCTTTAAAAATTTCTGAGTATTTAACAATCAGCTCTCCAACATACCACTGTAGATGGGACTCAGCTTTAGATCGTTTCTTTCCAAGTTTTACCCTCCGCTGTGCCTCTACTTTGGTTCTCAGAACTCAAATTGGTCAAAAGCTGAAATCTGCCAATGGGATCTGTTAGTTGGTTAGGAGGTTTCCTCAGCAAAGAAATTCAATGATATCCTGTCTCTTTTTCCTTCTTCATTATTTAGCACTTTAACTGTTATCATGTGCTTTATGAATATTAAGTCAATATCACAAAAAAACTTACCAAATGGCTACTATTATTGTCCAATTTTACAGTTGGCAATGAAAACACAGAGAGGCTGAGTCATGTCCCCAGTGTCACACAGGTGCTAAATGAGGAGCTGGGATTCACACTCAGGCCGTGTGGCTTGAGTCTGCCCTCTGACCAGTTTCTATGCTGCTTCTGAAGTATCCATGTCAGAAACACAACTGCAGCATATTGATATCTCAGCCCACATTCCCTGGAAAACTAGGCCTGAGTCAAAAGCTTACATGCTAACACTTCATGTAGAAGCGAAATCCTGAGGAAGCAGCAGTGATGGGGAGAAGAGAGCTAGTAAGCAAAGAAGGAAGAGTAAGTTTAAGGGAACACATTGCTGAGCTGCCTACAGCTCCCAGGAAGGCTACTGCTTGGTCTCAGAGGATGACTTCAGAGAAACTGTACAAAGCTACGGCATCTTTGAAGAGTCCAATCAATAGAAGGATCGGAGAAGAATTTATCTGCTGATTCCTGGCCACATTGGTCAGAGTTGGTCCCTAAGGTTATTCGCTCACCTGCACTTCTTAGGTTGTACATATATGGGTGCCAAGTGGGCCCCAAGGCATCTCATGTCTCAGCAGCAAGGGAAAAATCCTGGGACATGAGGCAAGAGGCCTGATGAATGGACTGTGGTTGGGGCGTGCCCATGAGTGATTTGGGGATCTGGGTGAGGGAGCAGTCACAGAAGCAGGCTCTTCAGTCTGTAGTGGCAGCTGAGGCAGCAGTGACCCGGCTCCATGAACACAAGCTGTTGCTTCATTTAAGGTCAAAATCAAGACAGATCTGGGGTGATGCATGAACTAGATGGAGGACATTTATCTTCCAAACTTCTGATGACATTAAAAGGAAGAGTATCAAATAGCATATTTTACACTTATGTATAGCAGCATGGAGATGGCCAGACCTGGACGTACTCCACAACTCATCTTCATTCTTTCAGTAACAGAGAGGGGCTCAATGAGACATTATCTTTCTGACATGAACAACCATACGATTGCAAGTTGGCAGGAATACCGGTAAACTGAAACTTGGGACCCTAGGCCTATGCCTTCTGATAACGTCAGAAATTTTCTGTAAAAATTTGAGTTATCCCTTGAAGCTACTGGGCAATCCTAAAACAGCATAAATAAATTAATTCAATCTTCCTATATATGTACTCCCACAACACCCTTTTTCCTTATGCAATACTTAGATTCTGTCATATATTAAAATTGTTTAATATAGAATCCTAGAATGTAAGCCCCTGGAAAGTGGACTCCCACCTTTTTCATCTTGATCAATCCTGACATTGCTTGGTAATATACATTTGTTGACCTGAATACAATTTTGTATCCCGGCCAGCTATATAATTTGCAGAGCTAAGTGGAAAATGAAAATGTAGGACCCATGTTCAAAAAACAGAGAAAGAGTGCTATTAAGGTTACTAAACTATAAAGCCTTTTCCTTAAAAAATATTTTCTTATAAAACAGAATAGCAGTAAATTGCATGAATAACAACACAAACCTAGAAATTGCAAACAATAATATTTTTGGTGCCACAATTTTATATAATCAACAGATACAATAAACTAATATATCTTGATCGCTCATGAGATTTTTGGGGGTTCACTTTACTGCAAATTCATTTAAGTCATCAAATTTATACTTTTAGCAACCTCATTTTTAAGCATGTTGAAAATGATGACAGTCATCTTGACAAATTCAATATTGAAAATAATTTTTGATAATTTTTATTTTAATTTTGAGAAGAATCTTCTGATACAACTTTTATGGAGTTAAGAGTACTTTATAGCTATGATAGCATTAGAATACATTTCTGCTAATTTTAAAATATAAATTTTTTAGCATATCTAGAACTAATTATTTTGTAGAACAATTTTTCTTAAAACATTTAACTCCATACAAATCAGTTTTGTGTAGTCTGAATTTAATTATATTTGTAAATTTAAACAATGGCCTTTTAACGTTTCCTCTGACATTTCCTGCAAAGCTGTTGAGGTTGTACAAGAAACCACAAGTGACTTTATGATTTTTATATGAGTTAAAATACGTATTTATGCATTTTACTGCCATATCTGCAATTACAAAAAAAATTTCATTTTAAAATTGTTTCCTCATTAATAATTGGTTCATCTAAAGCTTCATATGAAAATAGTGGTTGGTTGGTTGGTTGGTTTTTCCCTTTGAACATTTGAATATTTCTATTAATTCGTATTGCTAAGCCTGTGAACATCTGCTTTGCAATGTTGCAGCAAGTTTAAAACCAGAGATTCCAAGTGCTTTGAAGAATTCTAATAACTCCCTGATATGCTTTATCTTGATTTTCCTGTGTTCACTTTTGTATTGTAATAGCTTACTGTCAAATTTACTGCCTGAGCGCTGACAGTTCCACAGCACTCAGGCAGAAGAGTTAATATTTGTACAGGTGCTGCAGGGTCAGGCTCTATGGACAGATGGGCAAATTGGCCTCCCACCACAGGTCTCAGCCCTGCCCCCAGGTGGATCTCCTCTTTCTTCTCGGAGCTGTGACCATTTGTGCAGCGACTTCTGCTGCTGCTGTTGCTGGCCTGAATCTGGGGCCAAGTGGACTACCTCTCACCTGGTGATGTCCTGGACAGCCTGGAGGCTGCTCCTGTGTGCTGGACAGCCAGTCCAGCATGGCACTGCCATTTGGCATACTTCTCTGCACACATGAATACTCAAGGGTAGATTAAGAATTATACAATGGTGACAGCAGAGCATTAAACAAAGCCTGGGAGCATCTAAGTGCAACTGCACAGATCAACTGAATAGGTCTCAGTCCCATGAAGCTGTTCCTGGTTTTATCTTAACCTTGGAAAGACCTCTGTCTAGTGTGAAAATTGTGGGCTAGATCATTCAAACATTTTCAATCACAACCATTGTAAGAAGCACATTAGCACATTTTACATTCTGACTCAACAATACACACACACCTATATACGTCTGAAACAAAATTTTCCTGAAACAATACTTTAACACATGAAAGGCCCTCTGAAATTTTCTGTTCATTTGTTTTTAAAAAGCTGTTAACAGAGTTTTCAAGATGGCGGCGGCTGCGGTGGCTGGCGCGGAGTAGTTGAGGTGGAAAAGGCAGCCACTGGGCCTCAGGCAGCCGGGAAACTTGTGGGCCTTCCTCTGGCCATCTCTTAAGGGAGGACTGCTGCTGCTGGCCGGTCGTGGGGGCTCAACGCCACTTTGCCCCCGGCAGGAGAGGCTGCCTCATTTACAGGCAACAGCTTTGAAGTGTGGAGCAGGAAAAGAACTGATTCTTAGCTGCAAAAGCGAGTCTTGAAACAGGGAACACGGCGCCAGGGCTGCTGTGGATGCAGCCAGGATCCCGGAGGCTGGGGCCGCACTGAAGGCGGCCAGCTGCCCTATTCAGGATTCGAGGTTTCAGGCCGGCATTAAAGAAGATTCCTGGGAGCGCCCGAGCGGCGCCGCGACTGAACAGCCCCAGGCGGCAGCGCCGAGAACACGGAAGGCAACAAACCAGAGACAGAGCGAGCGCCCGACCTGGCACAGCACTGTGAGTGATCCCTGGCACAGCTCTGTTCGGGGGGTGGATGCCCACGCGGTTCTCGCCTGTACCACCAGGCCACTCACTGCCACGGTACTGCCTCCATTTTCCCAGGTGCGGGCAGCTCCGCCCTGCTCGGCCATCACTGAGCCCATTTGCTTGGCCTGGCGCGGGGCTTTCCGGACCCTGCGGCCGCCTCCTCTCCCACTCCCTCCGCGGTTCTCTGGCGGGGCTGGGGGTGTGGGGCGTCCCGACCAGTGTTGGGAGGGCTAGCAAGTACGGGCGGGCCGACTGTCACTCCACCACACCCTGGACTCCGGCCCCGGTAAACTTCCTGTTACTGGGAGGCAGATACCATCTCTGCGACCACCAGTTTGGAAAAAAGCCTAACGAATTTCTGGTTGGGAATAGTGTGGTAGGAGAGTTCCCAGGTCCGCTTGAACCTGCTGGAGACCAGGCTGCAGGCGGGCACTAGACTCGGTTTATACCGGGGGGATACAAAGGTGAACAAGACCCGAGAAAGATCTACACAGTGCTACAAAGGCACCCAGAGAGACCGGTCGTCTGTGCCTAGCAGAAACCTGGTAGACTTCCTGGGCGAGGCGGTGCTGAGCAGGGTCTTGAAGGCCCAGCTGATAGACGAGGGGTGCAGAAGACACACCCCAGCCCAGCACAGTGTGCACAGAGGGGGAGACGTGCGGCCAGGGAGGCGGAGACTCGACAGAAACCATACACCCGGTGGGGTCGCCACTGCACAATCTAACAGCCTGGGCCAGAGCACACGGAACGGGGAGAAGTCCTGTACAGAAAGTGAAAGCTCAACAGAGATCACACACCCTGTGGTACGTGATCCACCAGCCCAGCAGAGTACAAGCTGACCAGAAAGGTGGATCCCCGGAGAAGCCCAAGACCCGAGGCAACCACACACACAAGACACTAGAGGCCAACTGAGCAGTCACGGCGGGAGCCATACCAAATTGGCAACCACAGCAACATCCTAGTTAGTCATTAGTCTCAAACTGGTGGACTGTGAAACCCCCTGCCACAATGAATAAACACCAAAAAAAAGACACCAGAAATACAAAAAATCAAGAAAGTACACCACCAAAAGTTAATAAATCTCATACTCTAGATCCTATAGAACAAGAAGCCCTTGAAATAACTGACAAGGAATTTCGAGTGATAATTCTAAGGAAACTGAATGAGATACAAGAAAACTCAGCTAGACATCATGATGAAATGAGGAAAAGTATACAGGATCTGAAAGAGGAAATATACAAGGAAATCAATGTCCTGAAAAAAAATGTAGCAGAACTTGCTGAACTGAAGAAGTTATTCAGCGAAATAAAAAACACAACGGAGAGTTTAACCAGCAGGCTTGTCGAAGTTGAAGAGAGAACCTCTGAACTTGAAGATGGGCTGTTTGAAATAACACAAGCAGACAAAAAGAAAGAAAAAAGAATCAAGGACATGGAAGAAAATCTGAGAGAGATATCAGACAACCTCAAGCGCTCAAATATCCGAGTCATGGGTATTCCAGAAGGGGAGGAAAATGGAGATTCCATTGAAATCATATTCAACAAAATAGTGGCAGAAAACTTCCCAGGTATAGGAAAAATCACAGATCTTCAGATCCAGGAAGCTCAACGATCTCCAAACGTATTCAACCCAAAAAGGCCTTCTCCAAGACATGTCATAGTCAAATTGGCAAAATTCACAGACAAAGAGAGAATCTTAAAAGCTGCAAGAGAGAAGCGTCAAATCACCTATAAGGGAGCCCCAATCAGGTTAACATCAGACTTTTCATCACAAACCCTAAAAGCTAGAAAGGAATGGGATGATATTTTCAAAATACTAAAAGACAAAGATTGCCAGCCAAGAATACTCTACCCTGCAAGGCTATCCTTCCGAAATGAGGGGCAAATAGTATATTTCTCAGACAAACAAAAACTGCGGGAGTTCACTACCACAAGACCACCCTTACAAGAAATCCTCAAGGGAGTACTGGGTTTGGTTCCTGAAAAATAACTACCACTGCCATAAAAACCTAAGAAAAATCTAAACCCGCTAGTACAATAAAAATGGCATTCATGAAGAGAAAACAAGCTAACAAAAACACTATCTACAACCTAAGGAACCAACAAACAAAGAAACCAAACAGTAAATCAGAAAGCAAGGAACAAAAGACACCTAAGACAACCAAACAACCAATAAAATGCTAGGAATAAATCAACACCTTTCAATAACAACTCTTAATGTTAAAGGCTTAAATTCCCCAATTAAAAGACACAGACTGGCTGACTGGATCAAAAAGCAGGACCCAACTATATGCTGCCTACAAGAGACCCACCTCACCCATAAAGATTCACACAGACTAAGAGTGAAAGGATGGAAAAAGATTTACCATGCAAACAGAAAAGAAAAACGAGCTGGAGTGGCTATTCTTATATCTGACAAAATAGACTTTAAACTAAAAACCATAAAAAGAGACAATGAGGGACACTACTTAATGATAAAAGGACTGATCCATCAAGAAGACATAACAATCATAAATATGTACGCACCCAATGTTGGAGCAGCCAGATTTATAAAACAAACTCTATTAGACCTAAAGAAGGAAATAGACACTAATACCATAATAGCAGGGGACCTGAACACTCCACTGTCAATATTAGACAGATCATCTAGGCAAAGAATCAGTAGAGAAACACAAGATCTAAACAAGACTCTAGACCAATTGGAATTGGCAGATATCTACAGAACATTCCACCCAACAACCTCAGAATATTCATTCTTCTCATCAGCACATGGATCATTCTCCAGGATAGATCACATATTAGGTCACAAATCAAGTCTCAATAAATTCAAAAAAATTGGAATTATCCCATGTATCTTCTCAGACCACAATGGATTAAAACTAGAAATTAATAACAAACGAAACTCTGGAAACTATACAAACACATGGAAATTAAACAGCATTCTACTTAATGACATATGGGTCCAAGAAGAAATCAAGCAGGAAATCAAAAAGTTTATTGAAACTATGAAAACAATGATACATCATACCAAAACCTGTGGGATACTGCAAAAGCAGTATTGAGGGGAAAATTTATTGCATTAAATGCTCACTTCAGAAGAATGGAAAGATGGCAAGTAAACAACCTAACACTTCACCTTAAAGAACTAGAAAAACAAGAACAATCCAATCCTAAAGTTAGCAGACGGAAAGAAATCATTAAGATCAGAGCAGAACTGAATGAAATTGAAAACCAAAAAACAATTCAAAAGATCAACGAATCAAAAAGTTGGTTTTTTGAAAAGATAAATAAAATTGACAAACCATTAGCATGGCTAACAAAAAAGAGAAGAGAGAAGACTCAAATAACAAAAATTAGAAATGAAAAAGGCGATATTACAACTGATTCATCTGAAATACAAGGAATCATTCGAGACTACTATAAACAACTATACGCCAACAAATTTGAAAATATGGAGGAAATGGATAAATTTCTGGACACACACAAGCTCCCAAAACTGAACCGTGAAGACGTAGAAAATTTGAACAGACCAATAACAATAAAGGAGATTGAAGCTGTTATCAGAAGGCTCCCAACAAAGAAAAGCCCAGGACCAGATGGATTCACAGCAGAATTTTACCAAACATTCAAAGAGGAATTGACACCGATTCTTTACAAACTATTCCAAAAGATTGAAACGGACGCAAATCTCCCAAACTCATTCTATGAAGCAAACATCATCCTGATACCAAAACCAGGTAAAGATATAACCAAAAAAGAAAACTACAGGCCGATATCCTTGATGAATATAGATGCAAAAATCCTCACTAAAATACTAGCAAACAGAATACAGCAACACATACGAAAAATTATTCATCACGATCAAGTGGGATTCATCCCAGGGATGCAAGGTTGGTTCAACATACGCAAATCAATAAATGTGATACACCATATTAATAAACTCAAACACAAGGACCATATGATCATCTCTATAGATGCTGAAAAAGCATTTGATAAAGTTCAGCACTCATTCATGACAATGACCCTCTATAAGTTAGGTATAGAGGGAAAGTATCTCAACATAATTAAAGCCATATATGCCAAACCCACTGCCAGTATCATCCTGAATGGGGAAAAGCTGAAAGCTTTTCCTTTAAGAACAGGCACTAGACAAGGATGTCCACTCTCACCACTCCTATTCAACATAGTGTTGGAAGTACTAGCCAGAGCAATCAGAGAAGAGAAGGAAATAAAGGGCATCCAGATTGGAAAAGATGAAGTCAAACTGTCCCTGTTTGCAGATGACATGATCCTATATATCGAACAGCCTAAAACCTCTGCAAAAAAACTGTTGGAATTGATAAATAATTTCAGCACAGTAGCAGGATACAAAATCAACACACAAAAATCAGTAGCATTTCTTTTCTCCAATAGTGAACATGCAGAAGGAGAAATCAAGAAAGCCTGCCCATTTACAATAGCCACCAAAAAAATAAAATACTTAGGAATTGAGTTAACCAAGGAGGTGAAAAATCTCTATAATGAGAACTACAAACCACTGCTGAGAGAAATTAGAGAGGATACAAGAAGATGGAAAGATATTCCATGCTCTTGGATTGGAAGAATCAACATAGTGAAAATGTCCATACTACCCAAAGTGATATACAAATTCAATGCAATCCCCATCAAAATTCCAAAGACATTTTTCTCAGAAATGGAAAAAACTATTCAGACATTTATATGGAACAATAAAAGACCACGCATAGCCAAAGCAATGCTGAGCAAAAAAAATAAAGCTGGAGGCATAACACTACCTGACTTTAAGCTATACTACAAAGCTATAATAACCAAAACAGTATGGTACTGGCATAAAAACAGACACACTGACCAATGGAATAGAATAGAGAATCCAGAAATCAACCCACACACTTACTGCCATCTGATCTTCGACAAAGGCACCAAGCCTATTCACTGGGGAAGGGACTGCCTCTTCAGCAAGTGGTGCTGGGATAACTGGATATCGATATGCAGGAGAATGAAACTAGATCCATACCTCTCACCGTATACTAAAATCAACTCAAAATGGATTAAGGATTTAAATATATACCCTGAGACAATAAAACTTCTTAAAGAAAACATAGGAGAAACACTTCAGGAAATAGGACTGGGCACAGACTTCATGAATACGACCCCAAAAGCACGGGCAACCAAAGGAAAAATAAACAAATGGGATTATATCAAACTAAAAAGCTTTTGCACAGCAAAAGAAACAATTAAAAGAGTTAAAAGACAACCAACAGAGTGGGAGAAAATATTTGCAAAATATACATCTGACAAAGGATTAATATCCAGAATATATAAGGAACTCAAACAACTTTACAAGAAGAAAACAAGCAACCCAATTAAAAAATGGGCAAAAGAGCTAAGTAGGCATTTCTCTAAGGAAGATATCCAAATGGCCAACAGACATATGAAAAAATGCTCAACATCACTCAGCATCCGGGAAATGCAAATCAAAACCACATTGAGATACCATCTAACCCCAGTTAGGATGGCTAAAATCCAAAAGACTATGAATGATAAATGCTGGCGAGGCTGCGGAGAAAAAGGAACTCTCATACATTGTTGGTGGGACTGCAAAATGGTGCAGCCTCTATGGAAAATGGTATGGAGGTTCCTTAAACAATTGCAAATAGATCTACCATACGACCCAGCCATCCCACTGTTGGGAATATACCCAGAGGAATGGAAATCATCAAGTCGAAGGTATACCTGTTCCCCAATGTTCATCGCAGCACTCTTTACAATAGCCAAGAGTTGGAACCAGCTCAAATGCCCATCATCAGATGAGTGGATACGGAAAATGTGGTACATCTACACAATGGAATACTACTCAGCTATAAAAACGAATGAAATACTGCCATTTGCAACAACATGGATGGACCTTGAGAGAATTATATTAAGTGAAACAAGTCAGGCATAGAAAGAGAAATACCACATGTTCTCACTTATTGGAGGGAGCTAAAAATTAATATATAAATTCACACACACACATACACACACACACACACAAACCGGGGGGGGGGGGAAGAAGATATAACAACCACAATTATTTGAAGTTGATACAACAAGCAAACAGAAAGGACATTGTTGGGGGGGAGGGGGGGAGGGAGAAGGGAGGGAGGTTTTGGTGATGGGGAGCAATAATCAGCTACAATGTATATCGACAAAATAAAATTAAAAAAAAAAATAAATAAAGATAAAAAAAAAATAGGATCTAATCACCATAAAAAAAAAAAAAAAAAAGCTGTTAACAACCCACTCAATTGATTTCACAACCTATTAAACAGTTTGGAAAGTGCTGGGCTAGATGGTGGTGCAAGTTGATAGCTCGATGATGATAATAGTCTGCAATTTTGCATTTTAAAACTTTAAAATATAGTCCATTATCTAACTGAAAAATCTTGCTCAAACGCAGTTGTTTAAAAGAATAGTTGTAAAATAGAAGTGTTTGGTGATGCACCACAGAGCTTGATACTCAGCCCTGCTTGGTTGAGCATTTTCATCAGTGACTTGGATGCGAGCATGTTTTATTCCCATTCAACACATTAATTGAGCATAACTTTTGTACTGAGTCCTGTGCTCTGGTTGGTGAGTCTGAACACGTGAATAAGTATGGTGAGACTAAGGGCTGTGGCCGAGGTCAACACCCAGGGCTATGGGAATGCTCAGAAGGAAGGGTGCACTCTCAGCAATGCAGACCAGTCAGGCACTGCCTTGGGAACGTTGATGGTTATCCCTCCCAAAATAGGAATTGTAAGTATAGTCAAAATAGGAATTATAAATATAGTCAAAATAGGGGGAAACACAAAGTCCTTATGCTTTTGCTCATATCCAACAGAGATAGGCCCACCCCCCACCCCCACCTCCTGCCATCTCATTGAAGCTTAATCCTCACTGTAAATGTTAAGGGTGGGAAATCCCATTATGGTAATTGAAAGGTGGGGCCTTGAAGAGATGATTAGATTGTAGGACCATGCCGTAGTGAATGGATTAAAAATGGCGATACGGGGCGTGGTTCTGAGTGCTTTAAAAGGACAGTGCATGAAGAACTGTCTCTCTCTGCTCTCTCTGCTTCCATCATCTTGCAATGTGAGACCCCTGGGTCACTGCTGCCACCACCAGATGGACTTTGGACTTCCCAGCATCAGAAACTGTAAGGAATAAGTTTTGTTTTCCTTATAACTCACCCAGTTCCAGGTATTTTGTTATAAGCAGCAGAAATGGACTAAAACACCTCTTGAATAAAATAACGTTCTAAAACAAAAGACAGTTAAAAATAGTTTGATTTGACAAATTATTTAAAAGGCTCAGAAAAGACTTAGTCCAAAAAGAATCCCCTTTCTTCTCTTGATTTCTCTATTTTTTTTCAATTGGAGTTAATATAGCATTTTCTATCCTGTTTGTGATGGCTAATTTTATGTGTCAACTTCATTGGGCCACAGGGTGCCCAGATATTTGATCAAACCTTATTCTGGGTATTTCTGTATGGGTAATTTTGGATAAGATTAACATTTCAATTTGTAGACCAAGTAAAGCAGGTGGCCTTTCCTAATGTGAGTGAGCCATATCCAATTAGTTGAAGGCTTGAATAGAACAAAAAGGTTGCCCCTCCCCAGAGTAAGGAAGAATTCCTCCTTCCTAACTGCCTTTGAACTGGGACATCAACTTTTTCCTGCCTTTGGACTCAAACTAAAACACCGGCTCTTCCTGGGTCACATGCCTGCTGGCCTTTGGACTGGAACTACACCGTTGGCCCTCTAGGTCTCCGGCTTGCCAAATCACCCTGCAGGTCTTGGGACTTTTCAGCCTGTATACTCACATGAGCCAATTCCTATAATTCTCTCTCTCTCAGAATGTATAAACACATATCCCATTGGTTCTGTTTTTTTTTTTTTTTTTTTGAGACTATTAATTCATACACTATTGCATAAAGTTTTAAACTAAAGTTATTTTAACTTTTTTATTATAAAAGCAATGTAGCTTTATTGAAAACGAGTAGAAAATAGAGATAAGCAAAAAAGAAAGGAAGGGAGGGAGGAAGAGAAAGAGAAGGATGAAGGAAGGAAGAAAATAACAAAATCCATAATTCTATGATCTTTAGTTAACCCCTGTAGGAATGTTGGTGTATATCCTTCTAGATCTTCGTGTATGTAAATATGTTTACACATATGTATCTAGTACTGTAAAAATGGATTATAATTTATATTTTTCTATAAACAGATTTATTTTTTCACTTAATATATCTTCAACCTGTTTTCGTGTCAGTAAATCTTCACCTTCTACATCTTTTATGAGTAGATAATATTTTGTAATTTATTATCATCCAAGTCTATGTTGTTGATATTTAGATTGTTTCTAATATTTAAAAAATATATGCAATATAAACATCCTTATAGCTATTTTTTTTGCACATATTTATTATTATTTCCTCAAGGTAAATTTGAGGAAATTTTGTTTTTTACAAAGGATCTTCAAAAAAATCATGAAAAATGTAATATGAAAAAACTATTTTTGCATGAATTGCAAAAATTTTTTGCACCAAAATAAACTTGTATTAACTTGTTATAACATGTCTGAACAGCAGGATCAAGATTGAGGCACTCAGAGGGGTAAAACATCAGTTTGAAAAGAGCCCCTATTGCAGCAACATTAATTCTGCTAAACTGGAAGCAAGAACAAACATCAAACTTATGGTGAAGTTTGGGTGGGAGAATGGTGAAATCATTGATCCTTTACAAAAAGTTTATGGGGACAATGCCCCAAATAAATTATCAGTTTACAAATGGATAGCTCATTTTAAGAAGGGACAAGACAATGTTGAAGATGAAGCCAGCAGCAGCAGTCCATTCACATTAGTTTGCAAGGAAAAAATTCGTCTTGTTTGTGCTCAAATTGAAGAAGACCAATGATTAACAGCAAAAATAACAGCCAACACCACAGACATCTCAACTGGTCCAGCTTACACAATTCTGACTGAATAACTGCAGTTGAGCAAACTTTCCACCCAATGGGTTCCAAAACTGTTGCACCCAGATCAGCTGCAGACAAGAGCAGAGCTTTCCATGAAAATTTTAAACAAGTGGGATCAATACACTGAAGCATTTCTTTGAAGAATTGTAACAGGAGATGAAACACGACTCCACCAGAATGATCCTGAGGACAAAACACGATCAAAGCAGTGGCTACCAACAGGAGGAAGTGGTCCAGTCAAAGCAAAAGTGGACGAGTCAAGAGCAAAGGCATGGCAACAGTTTTCTGGGGATGCTCAAGGCATTTTGCTTGTTAACTTTCTGGAGGGCCAGGGAAAGAATGTGAGTGAGAGCCAGCACCTGCATTTGAGTGCTTGCTTCAAAGAGTTCTCCCCCAACATACCACATACACCCACAACACACACTGCACCCACTACACACACACACACACACACACACACACACACACACACACAAATGCTTACAGTGCAGGAAGAGAAAGAATGCAAACGAACATCATGCTGACCTCATGAATGTTACCTGCTATAGGAAAAAGGACAGAAAGTATAAATATTACAAAAACATTTTGGGGCTCTGGCCAAACTCTCTGCCTCGTCATCCTTTTCCTGGAGGAAATACTCTGAGGGACTCAGTCACACTGGGTAGTCCAAGGAACACATTTATGCAGCTTCCTGAATTGGGCTGTTTTGAGTGACAGACTCTCAGAGCAGCAGATTGATGGTCCACCTGACGCAGCCACTGTGCTGTTGGATTAAGCTCACGTTTGAATAACCTAAATTAGAAGAGTCTCATTTCTTGACTTTGAAGGCTGCATATAGCTGCTGCAGAGCTGAGTTGCCAGTTACATGCTGCTAACAGGCATCATCTAACAATAATACTGACCAATGCTGAATGTGGAAGACTCTAAAGTCTGAAATGATATAAAACTTCTAGGATTTTTCTATCTAAATTCATGATTAAATATTGGTTTCTGTTTAGCATCCAGTTCCCGATGACTCCTTTCCCCATAATTTTGTTTCCTGCAAATTCCAGCTTTTTAAAAACTCTTTATTGGCTGGATATTGAATAGGGTTGAGGGAGTATGAATTTAGAAAAATGAAAAATGTTTCTCTGAATGGCAGAATAGATATGGGTTTCTATTGCAGTTTGATAAACTTTACACACATAGTAATTTAATGTGCATGTTAAGAAGTATTCCTTCATAGGACATACTTTGAGATGGTCCCTCTAATTAGAAAAAAAGTGCCTGGTTAAAGGAGGGTGAGTCCCATATAAGGTAAATGGTTGGGAGAGAGGTCTTTGATGGGGTTGCTGATGCTTTGGCTATGGTGTAACCACTGGGGTGGCTCCTAAGGTACTGACTAGCAACTCAGTCTTGCTATGCACACAATAGTCCCCCCTTATCTACAGGAAAGATATTTCAGTACCCACAGGGGAGGTCTGGAACCATGGATAGTACTAAACCCTATATATACTATTTTTCTTCTATACATAAATACCTATGATAAAGTTTAATTTATAAGTTAGGCACAGTGAGAGACTAACAACTCATCATAAAATACAACAATCATAACATTATTCCGGCATCACTACTCTTGCACTGCAGGGCCATTATGAAGTAAAACAAGGATTGCTTGAACACAGGCACTGTGATACCATGACAGTCAATCTGATAACCCAGTTGGCTACCAAGTGACTACCTGGTGGGGAGAATAGACAGCATGAATATGCTGGACAAAGGTTTGAGTCATGTCCCGGGCAGGACATAGTGGGATGGTGTGAGATTTACTCACAACAGTAAGCAACTTGAAACTTATGAATTGTTTATTTCTAGAATTTTCCATTTAACATTTTTGAACTGTGGTCGACTCAGGTAACTGAAACTGCATAAAGTGAAATTGCAGATAAGGGGGGACTGCTGTGCATGTATATATATACATATAATGTATATATAATATGTGCAACATATGTATATGTTGATTTTCTTTTTAAGTTACAAAGCAATACACAACTAATGTGTATAAGGAGAAAATCAACAATATTATTTGTAATACCCCAACTCTACTTCACAGAGTAATTAATATTAACATTTTAGTGCGAATAAGTCCATGTATATCTATATATTAGTTGGGTTTTTAAATAAAATTTTACAAAAAAGTACTCCCCATCTGGCTTTTCTCGCTTAGCAATATACCATGGACATGGTCAATACTCTATGGTCAATACAAAGAGCTCCAACTCATTCTTTTTAACACCTACCTCATATCCATGGTATGCCTGTCTCATATTTGAGATTGTTTAAGTTGTGTTCAGTTCTATCTTTTGAGCAATGCTCCAGTAAATATTTTTGTAGCCACATCTTATATACTGATATAGCGTGAATCTCTAAGATGGACTTCTAAGTTAAATTTATATATGTCAAATTTTACTACAGAGTAATCCTCCAAAAAAGTTTTAGCAAAGCATATTCTGGCCTGCATTATTTTTAAGTGCCCATTTCCCGCCCCCCACCACCCCCACTGGATATTTTCGACAATTGTTGTTCAATACAGTAGCCATTAGCTACATGTGGACACCTGAAATGTGGCTTGTCTGAATGGAGATGGACTGTTACTGTAAAATACATACCAGACTTCAAAGACTTAGTATGAGAAAAAATGTAAAATACCTTAATAATTTTTATATTGATTACAGGTGAAAATGATAATATTTTAGAGATATTGGGTGAAACAAAGTTTATTACTAAAATTAATTTCACTTGTTATTTTTCCTTTTTTTTAAAAAATGTGGCTACTAGAGAATTTAACATTACATATTTGATTCATACTGGTGGCTTGGATTGTATTTCTGTTAGACTCCAGTTTTACAGATATTTAAAATTTTTGCCAGATGACATCAAAACATTGTCCTGAATAGGATTTTTGTTTTATTTTGATTTAAATTTTGAGTAGGTCATATATGTACACAGCACTCACTTCAAAAGGAAAAAGGGGTATAAGAAATGCCTGTGATAGCTTTCTATGGCTGCTGTAACAAATTACCACAAACTTAGTGGCTCAGAAAACCACAAATTTATTATCTTACAATTCTGGAGGTCAGAAGTCCAAAATGAGTCTCACAGGGCTAAAATTCAGATGTGTCAGCAGCTGGTTCCTTCTGGGTGCTCCAGGACAGACTTGATTTCCTTCTTGTTTTTCAGGTTCTGGCAGTGGCTGGCCTTCCTTGATGTGTGGCCCCTTCCATCCTCAAAACCATTACTCAAGGCCAAATTACTCTCACCTTGTGACATCCCTCTCTGACTCTGACTCCTCTTCTGTCTCTTTCTTTCACTTTTTAAAAGCAGATTTGTTGAGATATAATTCACATACCATTGTACACTTAAATTCACCAATTTAAGTGTACAATTCAGTGGCTTTTAGTATATTCACAGAATCATTTATTCATCACCACCATCAATATTAGAACATTTCCATCCCTCCCAAAAAGAAACCCCACTCTCCTAATCATCCTCCCCTCTCTCCAAGCCCGCCATCACCCCCAGCCCTGGGCAATCACTAATCTACTTCCTGATACTACAGATTTGCCTGTTCTAGGTGTTTCATGTAAATGGAACCATATAAAGTGTGGTCCTTTGTGACTATCTTCTTTCACTTAGCATAATGTTTTTGAGACTCATCCATGTTGTAGCATGCATTAGTACATCATTTCCTTTAATTGCCAAATAATATTCTATCGTATCCTTCTTCTACTTTTAAAGACCCTTGTGGTTACATTGGGACCACTGCCTTGGGCTGAATGTCCCCTGAAAACTTAATCCCCACTATAACTGTTGAGGGTGGGAAATCTTATTATGGTAATTGAAAGGTGGAGCCTTGAAGAGGTGAATAGATTGTAGGATCATGCTGTAGTGAATGGATTAATAATGGTGGTCAGGGGTGTGGTTCTAAGGGCTTTAAAAAGAGAGCACATGAAGGTTAGCATCTCTCTTTCTGCCATTTTCTGCCATGTGAGACCCCTGGGCCACTGTTGCCACCACCGACTCTCACCAGATGTGTTCCTTGGACTTTGGACTTCCTATAAGCAGTAAATTTTGTTTTCTTTATAAAATACCCGGTTTCATGTATTTTGTTATAAGCAACAGAAGCAGACTAATACACCCACCCAGACAGCCCAGGATAATCTCCCTATCTTAAGATCAAGTGACTAACAAACTTAATTCTATCTGTAATCTTAATTCCCCTTTGCCATGTAACCTACCATATTCATGGGTTCTGGAGATTAGGATGACAACGTCTTGAGGGGAGAAGGGGCATTATTCTGCTCACTATAGTGTCCAACTTCAGGAGTGCCATTTGCTGCAAAATTTAAGTATCTTACTCCCCAGAAACAACACTGTTGCCAGTATCTTTTGTGTCTTTATGAGATATTCTATGCACACGCACATGCGTGCACACACACGCACGTGCGTGCACACACACGCACACACACACATACACACGTAGTTTCTTTAAATACCAATAGTAGCATATACACCATCCTATATACTGTGTGTGCTGCCTTGCACTTCTTAAATTCTTAAATCTATCTTGAAGATTATATTAGTTTCCTGTGGCTGCTATAAAAAATTACCACAAACTGGGTAGCTTAGAATAACATCTATTTATTCTCTTGTGGTTCTGGAGAGAAGAAGTCCAAAATCAAGGTGCCTGCAGAACTACCCTCCAGAGGGTCTAGGGGAGATTCTGTTTCTTGCCTCCTCCAGCTTCTGGTGACTCCAGGATTCCTTGGCTTGTGGCTGCATCATTCCAATGTCAGTCCCTGTCTTCACATGGACTTCCCCTGTGTGTGTGCCTTCTCTTTTGCCTCCTATCCAAGGACACTTGTCATTGGATTTAGAGCCCACCCAGATAATGTAGGATGAACTCAAAGTCCTTAACTTAATTACATCTGGCAAAACCCTTTTCCAAATAAGGTCACATTCACAGGCTCTGCAGTTAGGACATGGACATATCCTTTTGGAGACGTCCATTCAACCCACTACAGAGATCATTCTATATTAGTATATGAGGCATAGCCTTGTTCCTTTAAGCAACTGCATGGTATTTCATAAAGCTTAAACTTTAAGAAAAAGGGCTCATTTAGACCAGCGTGGGGGTAGAACTAGACAAAGAAGCCTGAGGGAGGCTCTCAGGTGCGCCCCTCGCCATTGGACTGGAGGCGATTTCTTACAGAAGGAGGTGCTCATCTAGAAGTATTTCAACAGATGCTGTTCAGGCTTGTGAGGGATTCTGAGGTCACTCTCTGATCAGAGAATAGAATTTGTCTCTTGTTAGCTCTTTCCCTCATTATTAACCACTTCTGGGGGCATGAACTTGCTTAAATAATGAGGTAATGTTTACAGACGGCTTGGGGATCCTTGGAGAAAGGTGTGCAGGCAGCCAGGTATGCCCACATTCGGGAGCAGCTTCTCCTCTCTGAGAAAAACGAATGTCCTGGAACCTGTTTATTGTTTAACCTAGTGCTTGCCAGTATGACAAATATCCTGCCCAAACACCACACAGTCTGTGACTGTGTGAAGAACACTTCCTCATGAAAGCCAGCGTTTGATGAAATCACCCTCCACATGTGATTTCCAGTGCTGCATGTGTGCCCATTTCTTTATTCCTTTACAAATTTTACAAATGAGAATTTTACATTCAAGTGAGTTGTAGTTTTGGTTCATTTATCCACTTCCTTTCCCTCCTCAACATGCATGCACCCCTTTAAAAGAAATCATGTCAGGTAAACTTGGGCTATTGTGATTGTTAGGTAAGGCTTTTTAGATAAAAACCTGAGGTGAGACACAGACTGCTTACAGTGGCTTCTAGCCCAGAGGCAGTTTGCGCAGATTATATTACACAAAGGCACAATTCAGGCAGGGCTCCCAAACAAGGGCATATTGTATCATTGTCTCCTCGTTGGGAGTCCTGTTAATGGTGTGCATATACTCTGCTTCCAATTTAAACCCATACATTCCATTTGGTGGGACCAACCTGAGGATTTCTCCTGAGCATTTGTGCAGGCTGAATTTAAAGGAGAACTTAAAGCTTGGGTGAAAAGGATCCCCCTTCCCCTCCCTCTTCCTCCCATCTCTTCTCATTCTTCCATTGCCTGTCCCCTCCCCCTTAAACCAGGCTGGATTGTCAGGTGACTCCAAGCCTTCAGGGCCATCCCAGGGCATCATGACACGTGGGGAGTGGGCACCTCCAACGTTACAGCCCAGAGAATCACCCTCTCCCACCCCCAAGGAAGTATCTGCTTCAGTGGCTATTAGGCATATAACTTTCTAGCTCCTTGAGAGCTAGGATGGATAGTTGCATGTTCTCTACAAATTGCCCAGCAAGACAATCAGATAATAAAATAACACAATGTCTGACTCTTCGTGCTGCTTGCAGAAAGATGCAAGCAATCTGCCCTCCTAACACAGAGGGAGGAACAGCCCTCTCCTCTCGTTGCTGCATCATGGAATTCTAATAGGGAAAATTCTAATACAATGCAGGCTAACATTCAGTGAGTGTTCACTAATGTGTCCAGCCAGGGCCAGGGCCAGGGCCTTTGTGGGGATTATTCTAATAAATGTTCACAAAAGCCCCTTCAGGTAGGTACTATGATTGACATTGTTTATGCAGAAGATCTCTTAAAGTGCAGAGAGATCCAGAATCATGCCCAGGGTCACACCCTAATAAGGTCTAGCTTCAGGGCTGGCACTCCTGGGAGGGTGCAGAGACAGGAGAGGCAGGGCTGGCTCTCCTGTCTCTGCACCCTCCCAGGTCCCTGGTGGGGACAAGTGTCCCTGGTGTCCCTGCTGCCCACACTCTTCTCAGTGGCCCAACCTAGTCATACTGGGGATACACTGACAAAGGCCTGCAAGCGAGGCCAGTGAAGGAAGGGGTGAGGGGTCATTTCTCTGATAAATCCATGATGTGAGGATGAAGTAGTATCTCATTACAGGCTCCATCCCCATGAGGCTGGGCAAGTTCTGCCAAAGGTAGGAGTGGCCACTGATCTTTTCTTCTCATTGCAAATAGGCCATTAATATTGCAGATGACATTTTCTCTACCATAATCCTCCCCTCGAGTATATATGAAAAGACAGTAATAATTCCTTGTGTCAATTTTAAGGTGAACCCAAGACTCTCTCTTTTTGGAGCCATGCTGGCCCTGTTCTCTCAGAAGTCAGTACTGTCAAAAGCATCTTCCCTAGTCCTTCATGTGAAGGGATATGGTCTAATAAAGGCTGGTCAATTATTATTCGTGCTGGGCCTCCTGAGGGACTCCCAAGTACCCTTCCTGGGATCATTTATCTCCTTGGAATTTTACCCACAATTTGTGGCCATATGATGGCATCATTTATAGTCAGCCAAGTGCTTATCTAAACAGCTCCTTGGGTTAGAACTAGGGCACTTATGTATGTACAGAAGAGCCTACATTGTGTGAGCTAAGGAGAGGTGGGAAACTCTTTCATGCCTCAATAACCCCTCATTCCTTAGGATCTCTAATGCTCCTAGGATTTCACCATTAGATTCAATGCTTGAGGTAAGCATTTCCTTCTCCAGGTCTTTCATCAGTGAAGACTGAGTTTGGTTGAACATACAGAAACCTAACCTTAGTGGCTTAACCAAGTTGCTTGTTTATTTTTTATGCAAAAAGAAGCGTGGTTATAACTAGTGCAGCTTGGTGCACCAGCTTGAGGAAATCACCAAGGACCCATGCCCCTTCCAGCCTGTTGCTCCAGTGACTTTTGTGTGTGGCTTTTGTCTTCCTGGTGGTAAAAGCACAGCTGCTCCTCTTCCGTGCATCACATCTGCATTCCATGTGAGAAGAGGAGAAAGAACAAAAGCAAGGAATTTCAGTGGCAGCTAAGTCTGCCTTGTTCTCATTAAGCAAGCAGTTTCCTTCCCCAAACCTCCTGTTCCTTTTCATACCCACTTCCAGCCCCAGAAAGTTTGAGAAAGTCAGTATTTGTACCTGGGCACAATGCTTCCCTGGACAGAGTGGAGTGTTCTGTTAGCAAGGGAAAAGGGGAGATTGGCTCAGAAGTACGAACTTGGCAGTATCTGCCACATCATCCCTTAAACAGAAATATGTTTTGGAAAGTTAGCATATTAAGTTGTTAATAGGTAATATAAATCGGGGTGCAGGAGGCAGATATTGTTTCCCCCCAACTAAAGGAACCAAGGGCAACACAGGGACACTGGACTCTGAGAGTGGGTTTGTTGAAAGGACAAAGGAATAGAAAACTAAAACCTTCTCCTCTTCAAAATTTGCTAAGGGTTGGCTTTGCTTCTAGGATGTGGTTACGCTTCCTCTAGTCCAGGTTTCTAATCCTCAGCACTACTGACATTTTGGACTGAATAATTTTGAGGTTGGGGCTGTCCTGCACATTGTAGGATGTTTGTCCTGTCCTCTCCCAAGTAGAAGCCAGTAGCACTGTCCCCTCCCACCAGTTGTGATAAACAAGACTGTCTCCAGACATTGTGAAATTGCTCCCAGTTAAGAATCACTGCTTTACTCAATCCTACACCTACAATCCTATAAATGCGGACAGAACTCACATCTTTTTCCTGGATTTGAAGTGAAAGGTGAGGACTTCACCTGCTCACCAGCAGTGGACCCTAGCCAAGTGGGCCAGTGGTGGGAGAGCTTCCCAGCAAAGTTTTCCCTACACATCTGCACAGCAGTGGGACTGGGCTCCCACTAGCTCGGCTGGGATGGTACCTGCAGCACAGCCTTCTCAGCCCTTTTATTTAAAGCCCAGCTCCCCATGGGCAGAATGTGCATTAGCCAGGGCAGGCTGGCACCAAAGTAGGGTTGCTAAATTTCACAGATAAAAATACAGCATAGCCAGTTAAATTGAAATTTCAGATAAACTGCAAATAACTTTTTAGTGTAAGTATGTGCCATGCAACCATAAATGGGAGTGATGCATGCATATTTTTAGTGTGGATAATTCCTGGGATCAGCATTTGCTGCCAGATTTCATGGCAGTTCACACAGTCTAGCAGATACTTCTTGTTCCTACCACCAAGTATGTTGGTGGCCAAAGCTCTGATGGAAAATCATCAGACATTGGTGTGTGCCCTTGCCCTGACCTTGAACCCCAGGTGGTGCCAAGCAAAGTCACCAGCCTCTCAGATTGCAATGCTTATTTCCGCACCTTCAGATCTTGAATGCATGGAGGCCTCAATTCCCTGAGTAAGCGATCTTCTGGCTGTGTGCTGCACCTTGTTCTCCATATCTGGGTGAAACAGAGAGAGTTTTTCCTGGGCAAGGGGCAGGCTTGTGTCACCAGAGAAAACCCAAGTCAGTGCCAGACTTTCCAGGGCCCCACTGCTGGCAATGGAAAGAAAGAGCACTTTCCTTCTTCAGGAGGAAGCATTGAAGTTCCACCTGAGAATGCTCAGAAAGTGTTTCCAAAAGAGTATTCCAGTTGATCCCTCGGATGCTACAGGGGAGAAGTGCCTGTGACATCCCTTGCACACCAGAGATCTCTCTTAGAGAGTCACAGTGCACATTCACATGTCTGGAGTCTGCACTAAAGAAGTCTGTTTGACTTTGTCTAAACCAGTGTTTCCCAAAACTACTGGAGTCTTTTGCTTGCCAAGTAATTATTACCAGAATGCCCTTGGGCATTTATTGCCCATGCAGATAGCCCGTACAAGTAGCAGACATTCGACAAGCATTTATTGTGTGTATATACTGTGCTGGGCCACATGCTTGAGATATAGAAGTTATTCTTTTACCTTTGTAATTCTTAAATCAGTTGTAAATATTTGATAAAATATAATTGTTTAATGTCTGACTCCTTCAGCAAAAGCTCAATGAGGGCAGGGACGATGATGCTCTTATTCACTGTTCTATGGTCAGCTCCTAACAGTTCTTGGCCCACTGTAGATGCTCATAAATATTAGTTGAATAAATATGGAAGAACAAAACATAGTCTTTGCCCTTTGAGAACTTCCCATCTAATACAATGGTTGTCATCGGACTACAGAGCAGAATCATGGGAGGAAATGTTGTAAAATGCAGGTGTGTGGTCCCTACCACTGGAAATGATGTGAAAAGATTGGAAGACAGTGCTCAATAGATAAAGATTAGGATTAAGACCATGCCCCGACTCTTCAGGAAACACACACACACACACCACACTTTGATTAGATTCTTTGGTCGAGTTCTCTATTTTGTCTATACAGGCCAGCAAGTCTGGGCCTAGGTTGTGCCTAAGAAGCCTCAGGTAGAAAACCATTTGGCATGGAAGCTAGGTGCTCACACCAGAGGGCGACATACTTCTCAAAGGACAAGAATAAAACTTATTTAAAACAAAAACAAAACTCCTAAAACATTCTGGCACGATGGAGAGGGAGTAGGTGGTCACTCATTTCCAGAATGCACGTAACTTCCCTTTTCTAACTGTAGCCTATGCTCCAGCAGTAAAGTTCAGCTCTAACTTCCTTCTTCCTTCCATAAGTTCCTTACCCCTCACAATTCTCCTCTCAGGAGTGCTCAAAATGATTTTTAAGAGTGTGCTTTTAGTTCTTGGCTGTTTTTGAGACAGAACAAATACCTGTGCCAGCCTGCGGCAAGTTTTTGGCTTCCCTGAGACTCACCTGCCATCACTGCTCATCGATTTAATTGGGGGCAAACCACCTGCCCGGGGAGGCCGGGAAAGACACCCACGTGCATGCACACATGCACGCATGCACGCACACACTCAGAGTCATAGGATTTTCACTTACGTGGGTTATTATAAAAGCTGATATTATTAAATTCTGTACATGCTTTGACCATAGGCATAAGCCTAAACATAACTGCATCTCACCATCTCACATCAAGAATCTTGGATATACAGAAATATGAACTCATTTAGTGTATCAATGTTACAGAGCAAAGGGGCTCATTGCCTGACATTCATAGAAGCCGATACTACTGTACTGGTTTTTGAGAAAAAAGGTCAACTGGCAAGGAAACAGGAGGCAGGGCTCAAATCTGTCTCCCCAGTCTAGCATCTGGGCATGTTTTATGGGGTTGGGAGCAAGGAAGTTTTGAGTTGGTAGAGTTTTATTGGTCAGTGTGCCTGATCTTCCTTATTGTGGGATCTCTTGCTTTGGAATTGGCTCCAGTGGTTAAGTTTCTGGTCTTTTGCTTCTGCTGGTGAGAAACTTTGTTCCTGTAGTGCTCAAAGTCACCATCTTCCTCCTCTGTGCAGGCTCAGTTGGGTCCCTGCAGAACAGCATGCTAATACAAAGAAGTGCGACTGATTGAACCAGTTATGCGGTTTCATCAGAATCTGGTTTGCTCTATGTGTAGAGCTTAACAAGATATTTTCAGAGTTTTTAGGTGACTTTTTACACTGAATTTTAGTGGGAATGCATAACTTCTTTCTTTACTAATGTGTGTATGACATTGTGCGAGTATCCATTTATCAATTTACTGAAACATGGTAAATTATTAGTTTAGCTTGGCTTCTGAGTCCTTATGTCCTCACTAATTTCCTTTCTTGGAAAGAGCTAATTCTTGTTAGTTATTTATAGCAAACCCTGAACAACATGGGTTTGAACTGCATGGGTCCACTTATATGTGGGTTTTTTCAATAAATATACTGGAAAATTTTTGGTTAGGTATGTTACAAATGCCTGACTTACCTAACCAAACAGTTAAGTAGCCTACCTAACAGTAGGCTATTGGTAGGGTATTAGTAGTTAAGTAAATAAGATGTGGGCTAGCAGCAAGGCTGGCAGAGATGGGGGTCGGGGGAGTGGAGTTGGTGCCCCAACCCCCATATTGTTCAAAGGTCAACTGTATTTGTGCCTCTTTCTTACACAATTAAAAAAAATAGAAAAAGTAAATAGGCTTAAAGCAGTTACTAAAAAGTCAGCAGTCACAAAATTCCAAACCATGGCACTCCAGCAGTAGCTTGAGTGAATAACATAATATCCTACTTACAGAATTTGGAGTAGGCATTTGATATAAACTAAAGGATTTTTCAAGTTCAGCACATTTTGTTCCATTTAACTCCATTTAACTGCCCTTAATATGTTAAACATGAAAATAATTCTGGCTGTTTTACGTGGGTCCTTCTTCGACCTCTTTTTCATGTAAATGCTTTCTCAGCCTTCAGAACTAACAGGCACCGTCTCTGGTCAGGGGACCCTACCCTCTGGCCAATGAGATGCTCCTCCCCTCAGTTCCCTTGGACTCTGTGCCAATGCCCATCATGGCACCTTGGAGTTTAATCACAGCATCATTTCCCTGTCTCCCATGATAGATTGGCAGCTCCCTATGGACAGAGTACATTTTGTTTAGGATTGTTGAGGAGGTCCTCTTGCAGCTGTCCTGGTTACAACCTACAGTACTGTTGGCTACCTTCTCTCCTGGGCACCACCACAGAGGGCTGTGCCAACCCCAGACACTGACCTCCAAACTTTTCCTTTTTGGCCAGCTTCTGGACAAGATCCAGTTTTATGGGAATCTATTGGCCACTCTAAGGACATGTTACCTTTGAATTCTTAAAGGTCTTTTAGAATGACAGAACCGATATAGCACAGTAAGTACTAAAATGGGGGAAGAAGTCTACTGTTTTTCTACTGTAAATTTCATGGGTGTCTGCTCTTTATTATTTCTGGCCATCTTTTTGCTTTGGGTTTAACTTACTGTTCTGTTTCTATTTTATTTTATTTTTTTTAATTTAAAAAATTTTAACATGTATGTATTTGTGGGGTGCAGTGTGTGGTTTCAATACGTGCACATACTGCACAATGATTCACTTAGGGTAGACAGCATAGTTTTGTACCCATTAGTCCACCACTTCTCCTCTTCCCCCAACTCCTCCTATCCCAGCCTCTGGATCCTTTTCTAGTTTCCTAGGGTGGATGCTTTGATTACCAAACTAAGAACTTTCTTTTTTGAAATATAAGCATTTTAGTGCTATAAAGTTCCCTCTAAATATTGCTTGAAATGTATCTCATAAATTTTGATATGTCTTGTTTTTATTTCATTCTTTAAAAAATATTTTTAGTTTCCCTTGAGAATTTCTCTTTGAGCCATGCATAATTTAGAAGTATGTTGCTTAATTTCCAAATATTTTTGGATTTTCCATGATATGTTTCTGATATTGATTTCTGTTTTAATTCTATCATGATTAGAGAATATATTTTGTATGATTTTGTAGTCTTCTTTATTTGTTAGCATTTGTTTTATGACCCAGGGTGTGGCCTCTGTTGGTGAATGTTCCATGTACATTTGGAAAGAATGTGTATTCCATTATTGTTAAGTGGAGTATTCTATAAATGTCAATTAGGTCAAGTTGATTGATAGTGTTTTCCAGGCCTTCTTTATTCTTACTGATTTTGTGCTTACTTTTGTATCAATTACTGAGATATGGCTGTTGAAGTCTCCAGAAATAATGATCAATCTCTCTCTCTATTTCAATCTGTTTCCAATTCAAGTATTTTGATGCTCTAGTTTTAGATGCATTCAAATTGAAGATTTGTCTTTTTGGACAACTAAATCCTTTATCATTATGCAATGTTCCTCTTTATCCCAGAGGTAGGAGAGGTTTTCTTCCTCACGCCAGGTGCAATGGGCTGCCAGTAGTTGTTGCCTCTTCTGACCCCACAGCAGTTTAATGTTTTCATTCTCTAGGGGAAGAATCTGGGCAAAGTGTCAAGGTCAAGCTTTTCTTATAGTGGCTGTCCTTCTCTCTCCCAGTCTGCACCCCCAGAGATGCTTCCCAGGACTCTCACCAGTGTTTACAGTAGTGTTCAGTGAAGGCAACAGAGAAGAGTCTGCATGAATTCCCCTTATATTGTGGCCTCCAAGGTTCTATCTAAACTATCTCATTAGCCCACACTTGGCCACTACCAATCAATTCATCAGTAATTTTAGCTGAATCCTTCTGACTGGTGGGCGTCCAGTGCATCAGCCCCAGGTGGGGAAGCACTCACATCCCACCTCTCCTTGCGGCCACCTGTCTTCCTTAGATCTGGAGTTAGTGGGTTGCCCTGTGACCTCAGCTTTCTGATAAATTTATGAAAAGTGAATATGCAGTTGTCTGGCTTTTCATTGTTGTAAGGTGAGAGTGAAGCTCTTTTCAGTTTTCTGTATCCCATATGTAAACTGAAAGTATGAATTATTATTTTATTGAATATTCCCCTCTATTCTAAAAAGGAGATTGAAGTGCAGATTCTGAGAATATGTTTTTGGAACCCATACTAACATAAGCTCCATTTCCTTGCTGTTAATACTGGAACTAGAAGCTTTCAAAGGAGAGAGAAGAAAGAAAGGATCAAATACCTATTAATATAATCCCTTGCTTCGGTTTTTCTTCTTTCCTTGATAGAGGTTGCGTAGAATAGCATGAATATTTCTTCCAGACTCCAGAAACAGTGCTAGGAGAGCTAGACAATATCTGGAGGCCAGAGAAAAATGGAGGAAATCTTTAGCCACTTCTAAATGAGCTGAAATGAAAATTCTATTAAAACCATTTTGAGGAATAAAAAATTTAGGAGAATAATTAACATTATACATTTTATCTTTCTTCTATCCTCACCCCAACCTTGCTCAGTGCAATGAGAGCCTAAATCCACCACCCCTTAGGGAGAGGTCCTTGTGTCAGGTTGTAAGTGGAAGATGAATGAATCATGTTCACTCCTGCCCTTCACTTCTATTAAATGATGGCATCCGCCCCGTGGCCACGTTTGCATCACAACACACATCATCAGCTTGCTTTGACCCTGACATTATTTTATAGGCTTAATAATAATAAATCTATGTCATGAAATAGTTTTGCAGATTATAGCAATCAATCAAAATTCAGGGAGCCCAAGATCATTAATGTCATCAGCAGTGGTGCAGCACCCTGGGAATCCATCTAAATCAGCTACTGTGATGGCAAATACACCTTAACAGCCTCAAGATAGAGGGAGTAGATGGAAGCAGAAAGCAATTCTATTTTTATCAGCCATCAAAGGGTGGTTTTCTGGGGGAGGCTTTGTCTGTTCCTGGTAGGAAATGAAAGTAGGATTTGCTGGTTTCTACTCCACATTATACATTGCAGGGATTTTGTGGGCCCTGGGACTATGAGCACCGCAGTGTGGTCTAGAACAGCCTGCAAGTCTAAGCACTGGGGATTTTCCTTTTGAAACTCCCAATGAGCTAAGTCAAGTTTCTTTATTTTACCTTCTTTGTAGATGGCCCAATTGCTCATGTATTCCCTTTGTCAAGACAAATTCTAAAGACACACTCAGCTGAGAAGGACTTGAGATGCAGCCACATGGAAGTCCCAGACCTCTGAGGAATGGGGATAGAGGAGAATGAAAGAATTCAGTCCTCAACCTTCTGTGTTTGGAACCATTCTATAACTTGTAAGACTTATTTTCTTGTAAGACAGTATGGTGCAGTGAAAGCAACTAAGATTGAAGAGTCAGAGTCAGAAAGAATGAGTTCTAGGTGCGGCTCTTTCACTAGCTCTAGTTATGTGACTTTGGGCAAATCATATCACCTTTATGGATCGTATTTCTCCATCTGTAAAATGAACAGACTGCTCTAAATCAGGTACTAGAGTTATCATGGAACCAGTTATCATGGCACAGATTCAGATATGGTCTGTTTGGTTTTGCCCACAGGGGGAGGGTGGTGGTGAGCCAAATAATGACTTACACAAAAGTAAATTTCACTTACAGACTACAATTTTATCTTCTGAAAAATCAGAGGCATTGGCAATACTGGGCCACATCCCCGCATGGCAACAGAGGTATTGCTGGGGAATGGGTACCCTTTGGATGGAGCATGCCCTCCTCTCCAGGACTGCAGAATCCCCACCTATTGTCCTGCTTGCCCCAGCCCATGACTCATTCATCTTAATTGCCTGACCCTGTAGGTGCAGGCATTGGCAACTCCTGGATTAAGTGATATATATTAACAGTAATATTTAACTTTTGTCTAATAAAGTAGAACTTCTATTAAAAGACTTTTAAAAATAAAGCCAACTAAAAAATATGCTGGAAGGTGGAAACCCTTATAATCATCACTTCCCTGGGCTGGCTCGTTGGCTCAGATGGTTAGAGTTCTGCCTTACAGTGCCAAGTTAAGGGTTTGGGTCCCAGTTCCTGCTAGCTGCCAAAAAAACAAACAACTATCTCTTGTCTGTATCCCACATTTTCATTCTTCTCTACAAATAACCAGTATGAGTACAAGCAGAAATGGGTCAATAACTAACTGCTGGCTTCTCAATTCACAGTAAAAAAATAAGAAATATTTTATTTTTATAGCCTCTTCCTTTTTAAGCTCCTTCCCCCAATACTAAAATACTTCATTACAGGCCTGGAGAAATAGGCAAGAAAGTTGGAATTTAGAACTTTTCACTAAACAGTAAGTTCTTGAGCCAACAGGACTATGGGACTTCTCAGCTCCCCCCTGCCCCATCACATCCTTCTTTCTCTGCTGGTAGCATTTTTCTGTCTAAATTATATACTTTGGTCCATATCCTAAACTATTGGATGGGCTCCTCTGGCTACTTCATGTGCTGATATTACTTTTCAGTGTACAAAGTCCTTGAGATCAGGGATCAGACAAAATGCTTTTGTAACTCCTCTTCTTTCCAACTGCAGGGTCAAGGAGAGTCTAGAGCCATCCAAAATGGTCACTAAGCACTCACAATGATGGACCGACTGGCTTCTGCAGTATTGACTACAGGGAGAATGTTTCTTCCAAAGAATCAGCCAAGTCCAGGGCTCCTAGCACAAGGCCATCTAAACTCAAGATGAAGGTACCCTGACTGTGGACAAGTTCTGAGATTCTGGGAACACATTTAAGCAGTCATAGCCAGAACACTGGAGACTAACTGTGGGGTTGGTAATTGATGTCCCTGGACTCTCGAGTATTTCACCATCCTTTGTGGTTAAGCTGTCTTTGCCAGGTACGTCCCATTCACCTCATTCCCTTCTCCCCACTCAAAACCTCCTCTTCCTCTGTCTGAACTGTGGATTAATAATAGGAAGATGCATGGAGATTTCCATCAAATAAATGCACATAAATTTAAATCATCTGCCCCTTTCCCTCCTTTGCCCCCTTAACATTGTCTCAAATGGAACTTGTGACCCTTTATGGTTTATCTGATTAGGAGAAAGATTGATTTCATGGCAGAGAGTGCTGACCTTGACAATGTCAAATAATTTAATGTGCCATTAGGTGCCAGGCCTGTCTCTTGGGTTCATTTGCAGTCATGCTGGCACTGTTTTTTTCTGAACAATATGGCTGTAGAGTAGGACCAAGGTGGTGGTCATCCATGCAGCAAGCTGCTGAAGGAGCCTTTCGATTTCACTTTTAATAGTAAAAATAAAAATCAGTTACTGTATCAGCAAAAGCTTTTCAGAAAAATCAGGTCATTCTATGGTCCATGACTCTTTTATTATGATTGGAATCATGTCACTAGATACACATGTTATAAAATGCCACCTCATAGGTCTGGGGAAATAGGCAAGAAAGTTGGGATTTTAAAAGTTTCACTAAATATTACTTTCTTGAGACAGCAGATCTGTGAGGGTTTTAGGAAGAGAACAGCTTCAACTTGTCCAGGAAAAAGTTGAAGCTATGGGATCTCTTTTGTAAAAAAAAAGGAAAAGTAAAAATTATGAAAACATGCAGCCTGCTTCTCCTCATTGAGAGACCAGGCCATGGTACCTGGCCCATCTCTGTCTGTCTAAATTACACTGGCCACTAGCTCTTCACCTGGGCTTGAAATCAGGCACTCTTTATTTTGCACCTGGGTTCTCGCACTTACTGGGTGACCTTGGGCAAATTACTTAATCCTCGTTGAGTCTCTATAGGAATTAAATGAGATCATGCTTGTAAAGTGCTTCTCACAGTGTCTGGCTCAGAGCCAGTAGTCAATAAATCCTAGATGTGATTGGTATCATTATTATTGGGCTTGGTCCTCTGTGCCTTAATTATCTGTGGGCCCCACCACATCAGTATCTTTCTATGTCTCCGAACGGCCTTCTCTCTGTGCCCAGGTTTCACTGCTGGGCTGTTGCCAACTTCTCCCCTAAGAATCAGTGAGGGAATGGTGGCCTCTTCCTTTCTCTGGGCTGTAAAGTGATAATAACCCGTAGGCACTTTCACATTCCTCGAAGCAGAGCTGTAATCTAACAATAGGCACTCCCTGACCTGTGGGTACCTGGAGCCTCAGGGCACGTGGCTGAGTTCTTTGGATTACCCAGGTAGGAAGTCCTAGGTCTCTGAGCCCTCGCAGGAGTCCCCAGCCTCTGCAGAGGAAACTGTGGCTCAGTCACTCTTTGTTCCTTCATAAAAATGTACTTCCAAGGCACACATAGACTTTCTCTATAACACAGGAGAATGTTGCTAATTTTGAAAGCACTACGATGAAGGAAAAACACCAGCCATTGTGTTACCAGACTTGGGCTCCAATTCCGTCCTCTGATATAAGAAAGACACAATACACGAAACACTCAGAAGAGAAGCTTTGAGAAGTAACTTCCATACTTGGAATCTAGGAAAACCACCCGTCATAACTGTAATGTGCTTCCCATAGCAAACTTCTTTTTGATGTCTGCACTTTGCTGTAGGAAGTTCTCAGTCTTCAAAAGTAGCCACAAGAAAATTACAAGGCAATAGCTAAACCTGACAGTTTTAAAGACAGGTAGGTCATGCTGGATGGACTTAGTGTGTTGAAGTGTGATACAACTGGTTATCAGAGAGTCATAAATGGTTGGGAAACCTGCCTCAGTGTACTGAACAAAGAAATGTCAGTTTCCCAAGGATTCCACTGCTCCTCTGTGTGTGTGTGTGTGTGTGTGTGTGTGTGTGTGTGTGTGTGTGTGTGTGTGTGTGTTTGGCAGGACAATGAAAACAGCAGGGATGAAAGGAGAGGAGAAAGGCACACGCTTGACCATCATGCCTTTGAACACAGGAGTTCCACCTTGACTCAGAGCTGGGCAGCATCTCTTGAAGTCTTGGGTGTCTTCTGCCACCCATTCAAACGCTAATCCTCCCTTTCTCTGGGCCTACTCATCTCTACTGTAAGCTGATAGACCATGTGTTTTTGCCTACTCTCCTAGAGTCATGGTGGATCATATCCACATTCTTCTGGACATTTTTTTCCAAGGTGAAGACTTCAGGACTAACTCTGAGGGTGATTTCAGTACCCCATTACAGTTGCCACCCTATGTTTGTCAGTTAGGGTTAGAGTCACCATAGTTTATAAAAGTTCACTCAATCCACTGAATAGTCTGGCTAGAGCACTGGGCTTAAAATATACCAAGGCTCTATCTCCAGACAGAGTTTGTGCCTGCGTTACTAACAAAGCTTCTTTTCAGAGGACACGTTTCCCAAGTGACCTGCTGTAAACTTAACTCCCCAGGGCTAGTATCATGCTTTTTAAGTTGTTATCACAAGTTTAAATCAACAGGAGAGATTATTACCACTGTCTGTTTTTAAAAGCCTCCATTCTCAAACCTCCTTAGGTTCATGAGAATCTTCTCCATTTTAAACATTTCTAGAGAAAAAGTTCTACAGATGTCTTTACAGGCCTGTTCTGGCGCTAAGCAAACTTCACATACATTTCCCCCGCTTCTGGCCTCCATTGGAGATGGAGAACTGTTTACCATAGTGTAATTAGTAATAATCTTTCATGTGCTTAGAGATGTTATTGTGACTATTTCTGTGGTCTCCTCTAGCTTATGAAAACCAGAGACTGAGTCGATGACATTTGCAGGGTAGAGAACCCACTACTTCCCATGAGCCAGGCAGAGATGTAGGAAACAAAAGAGGTGGCATGATTCTTGCCTTCAAAGACCTTTAAGTTCTGCTGGGGCAAAGGTGCATGAATACACTTGCATCAAGAACTGAATACTTTTAAGCACCCCTTAATCCTGACCTGGAAATGGAGGAATTCAAGAAGACTTGCCATGTAGCACAGGTGGGATAGGAGACATTTCTGGCAAATGACTCTAGAGTTTATCCAACCATTTCCTTTTGATTCTTCTTAGGTGAACTGTGGCAACATTCAGGGGTTCCGTTACATTTATGATATAGGTGTTTATGCCCAAGTTAAACAGCGTCGGGTACACAGCTAATTGTATTGTACACTTCAAACTCCAGGAAGGCAGGAATTTTTGTCTCTTTAGTTCACGGATTATCCATTGCCTACGACAGCACCTGGCACAGCAGAGGTATCCCACAAATAGTTACTGAAGGAAGATTTGGGATGGAGAAAGCTCGAGGGTATATTTTCATTTTGCTAAGCTGGTGATATACTGGTTCTATTTCTTTTGCACCTGAAAAAGATGATAATGAACTACCAAAGTCTTTGTCTCCTTATTCAATTGTGCGAATGAGAAAACATCAAACCATCCCCACAAGTAACCCCTTTCCAGCTAGAGACTTTACCTTTTATTACCTCTTTTTTGTTTCCTGTTTGGGAAGCATTTTATCTTCACGTTAAGGTATTTTACCCCCTTCCATGATTTCTTACCTAGGGCAATCAACTTTAATGTGCAACCTTATCAAATGCTTTTTGAAATTGTAGGCATTAATCCCAGGTTTTTTTTTTTTTTTTTTTTTTTTTTGTCTCCTGTAACAATAATTCCTCTAAAAAAATAAAACTGAAGCAAACCTGGCAAGTTCTTTCAAGCTAGGCCTGCCCTCACAAATCCACACTGGCTACATGTTATCAGACTGTTACTGTAAATCCTTTTGCAATTCCACAGCCCAAGTGGTTGCTAGTGTTTCCTTAGCCAATCTGATATACACCCTCTTCTAATTCTGACAGTTTGGTAATAAAACGTGTTGGGCTCAGCATTCCCTCCTTTCTAATCTTGGCCTTTACGACCCTCCTTTAAAATTGGCTGGGGAAGCTCACTAGCTGGAACCCAGTCCTGGTGTACTAAGCCAGGGGCAAGATGCCCGTCCTGAATGGAGTGATGAGATTTGCTAGAATGACCAAGTTTTGCTTAATTCCTAAGGCAAGAATTTATCACTGCTTTGGGGGCAGCAGTCTGGGTAAAGGTCTGGAAATTGGGACATGGCAGGACCAAGTAAATCAATATGATTTGGAATTTACCAAAATCATTCCTCTTTCCCCTTCACTGTCCAAGCCTCTGCTCTCCTACTTCCCTTCTGCACATTCCTGGAGCCTACAGTTATAATCCTCATCCTGGTGGAAGTTAAGCGATGCTTTAGAGTGAAGACCTGGCTTTGAACTCTGGCTTTGGGCAGTATACTCCACCTATCTAAGCCTCAGTTTCTTCACCTGCCAGACGGGGGAAATAATATTTTCTTAAAAGGGCTATCATGAGGATTACATGAGATAATGAATAGAAAGGGATGGGCACTTAAGAGATGCGAAATGAAGAATGGCTATTATGGTATCCTCTCTTTATTCAAGACCATATCCACCATGAAAACAATAACAACAACAATAACATATATTTATAAAGCCCCTATTATGTGTGAGCCACTATTCTAATTGTTTTGCATGTGTTGATTCATTGAATCCCAACTACTGTTGTTCACAGCAATCTTTGTCTACCTCTTCCCCCAACTCTTTTTGGATTTACCTTCTCTCCATTATTTTCTTCTGAAAAATTCCTTTCTTTAAACACCTGTGGAGATTTCTGCTTAAAAAACAGAAAAAAAAAAAAAAAGGATTTACACATGCTCAGGTCAAGATCATGTGCCCAGCGCTCACTTTTATTGGCAGGCGGCCGTATCCCTGCGCTCCACAGCAGTGGTTCTCAAAGACAGCTACACTTTAGAATTACCTGGGAGCCTCAGGAAGTCTCTGTGGCCAGGTTGCAAACCCAGACCTATTAACTCAGGATTTCTGGGAGTGGGACCAGCGCTGTCTTTCATAGTGTCATGTGCATAAGAATCACTTGTTCAAATGCAGGTTCTGTTTTTCTAGGGAGCTCCCAGCAGAAGCTAATGCACCAGCCTGTAGAGGAAAGGTGGCTAGGAGACCCCACTCTCTTGCTGCTCAGTGTCTTTGTGCTGACTCAGCCACAGGCTCGCTCTTGACTATCACTATGTGGTGTCCTTCTCTGTCAGCCTGGAATAGAGTCTGATTGTGCTTGAATCCCAGATCCCACAGGAACAGTAGAAAAAGACGGTAGCTTACACATGGAGGCAAGCCAAATTGCTTTGGCTTAGGAAATTTATCCAGAACCCAGGGTTTGGGGATGAAGGACGGACCACCACTAAATGTCTGGGAACATCTTAAAATAAGAGCACTTCTCAATCTAGGCTTGTTTCTAAATCATGAGCCATTCTTTATGGCCCTTAAAAATAGCCCATGAGAGAGTAGTGAATTCTAATTTTGTGGCTACATCACCATCTTGCAGAAATCTATGCCAGGATTGCCCTTATTCTGCCCTCTTAACTGAACTCGACATTGACCTTGCAGTTTGCCCTCTCTGTGGCTCCATGCCCAGTGCTAGTAGCCATGGTATTCATGGATTTCCCACCTGGACATATCCATTTGCAAGACTTCTTGAGTTGTTTAAGTCCCATGGTGGGAAGCAAATCTAAATTTCCTTTAGGAAAATGCTGGGAGATATGATGCCCCCTCTACCTCAGCTTCCTCATTTATAATAAACGAAGAGGCTAGAGTCAGCTGATCCCTGAGGTATCTTCTACCAAACACATCTCTGTGTATTTTGATTTGAGATCAGAGCATAAGTTATCTTTGACAACCAGGACTTCAAGGGTAATAATAATTTCCCAATGTACCTTGCTTGGTTCTCTTCTCTCTTAAATCGATCTTATCCTTAAAGATGACAAAGAGGTCTTGCTAGATATAAACTGTATCACAGTTGCCAATAATACAGGGAATCTTAGTGAATGGGGAATTCAGGTTGGAGAAAGAGACTCTGAATCCAGTCCTAATTCTGCTATAGAGGTGTCCAAAGAGGAACAAAATCAGGATTTTAAAAAGTGAAATTATTTTTCTCTTTATTTAGAACTTAGAGGTCCCCGATAAGCAACAGTTCCAGTCAGGTGAAACTAAAAAACAAAAATCTAAAGAAAAAAATTTATGCAAATGTCAACAATACCACCAATTGGCTTTTCAGTTTGGGACAGTTGAAACAGGCAGATAATAACTTATTTCCTGTTCTCTCTTCTGTTTACCTGAAGAGGAGCATCTGTGAGGAATATTTGCTGTGGAATGAATCTAGACTGTCCTGAGGAGCTAAGATCTAAGTCCACTCTTTCAATATTTCCATAGTACCAGTTTGATTTAAGCCGTGTGCATGTTTAATCTTGTTCAAAACCAAGCTCCTGGAAAAGACGGGAAATGCTGGGAAACTAAACTCATATTTATTTTGGAAGCAAAGGGCCACTGCATTCCAATTTTCATGGCAGGGAGGCAAATCTATATAATGTTGTAACAGCGTAGTTATGAGTGCGGAGAAGGAAGAAGAGATATTTCTGCCAAGCTAGCCCCTGGATTGAATCCTGGATTGGCCTCCAGTTATTTTGCAGACTGAGCTTTCTGATAGCAGCAGCTATATTGGCTTCTTTTCGAAGATGCACAATAGGGACTTAATAAGTAAGTGCTGACTTGATATTGGAACCTTGATTATAAGTGCAGTCACTTTTTAAAACAAACCCTTTATATTATCTTATGATAAGTACAGCATTTTTCCGACCACCCCAATTTTTAGCAGCCTTTCTACCATCTCAGAACCTACCCGTCCATCCTAATCCCTGTATTTCAACATAACTGAAATGAACAATACTGATTTTGCCACTGGGCTCTTGAGGTTTGCCTTGGTAAAGAGGACATGGTTATTTGTAAGACTGCCTTACATATATTACTCATTCTCAGTATGAGCAAATAATTTCACATATCACTGAGAAAGATTCAGGAATAACAATCTTAAAATTTTAAGTTATATTTTAGGTTTTGTTTCCACTTTCAGAGGTCAAATCCAGAGCCAATGATAGAAAATCCTATGCTAAAAAAAAAAGAGTAGATTTTATTCTGCTTATATGTTGGAGAGAGGAGGAGGGGAAAGAATATTGAAGCCTTTTAGGTTTCAGTTTCCCTTTTCTCAAAATAAAGATAATAAAATATTCCAGTAGGTAGTGTTGTTAAAATGTCTTACTTTAGTTAAAAAATATAAATAAATATTTTCTAAAGTTAAATTTATTATGGAATTCATGCTCTGGCTGAAAAGTTTGGAAGGGTTATTGAGATATCCTAGTTCATTCCCGAGATCTGGTTTGAATTGCATTATGACAGGATGGAAAGAAAACTGCCCACCTGAAATACATATGAATTGTCTGGACAAAGAATCGAAACCATCTTTCCCAATTCTTCCGGTCAGAAAAGTCTCTGTGTCTTAACTCCACCCATTCTCCTGCCATGGAAGTTTGTTCCTTGGGCTGGCTCTTCTGGAGGAGGGAGTGAGTGTGTCTCTGTCCCTCAGACGATACACACTAACCACCCTCCTCTCCCTCTAGTTTGTAATTAGGCCCTCTTCACAAAAGCTCTTCTCTTTTCTATGCAATTACTTCCCATTCCCATATTCCTTCCAGGTATGGCTCATTTCCAAAATCTTTCCTCACTTTTGCTATCTGCTTCCCTGGCTCATTCTAGTTGGCTCTGCCCCATCTTCTCTGTGGGTCCTAGATAGTAAGCAAAGTTTCAACTGACTGGGAGAAGAGAGGGGGAGTCCCTCGTGACTCTTACAGCCACTAAATAGGCTGCTGGGAGGTGGGGGTGGGGGTTCAAATGATCTTGAGAGGCTTTTTCATTTCTGCTACTTATAGAAAAAAAAAAAAGTAAAATCACACCATTCCCTGAAATGCTGATCTTGAATGAACATGTACGTGCATGTACCAACAGCATGAAAGGAACTGAAGATTTGACCCATCCAAAATAAATAAATAAATAACCCCCCACCTACATCAGCCTGTAACCCTCCCCTTGCTACCCCCAACTCATCAGTAAACCAGACTCTCGATTTGCGTATACCACCACACCCCTACCCGTGTGAATGCCATGTTTATTTGAATGTGCCGTCAACAATGGTTCTTTCTCTTTTTATTGTCTATGCCAAAGACAACAAATGCAAATGGTGAGGTGTAATTGGGATTAGGGGAGCCCAAATAAGGGCTAACATAGCATTAAGGTTAACTGCCTATATGATAATCCCCAAACAATCAGAGGGAGGCAAGTACCTTACAACAGCTGTGCAGACCATGAATAAAGCTTTTCCGACTTGCACGCATGTAAAGTCTCTGCATAAATGTTACATTAACATTTTTGCATAACCCATGGGAGACAAATTACTCCTCTAAGGACTTTGTCCTTTTGTTGCTTATACCTAAGGCACATAAAACCAGACTTTGACTTAAAGTTTTGAAAGTCCTGAGAATTGGGCAATTTCTTGGAATATTGGGGTAACTGCAAAAAGAGGGTGGTGGTTGGAGAGCCTGGTGGTTAGGCAAAGAGCCAAGAGAGAAATTTCCCAGAAACTGTTGGATCTATTCTCTACCCTGCTGGAAATACCACTTCTTTTCATTGAACTTGTCCTTGAGATCAGCTGTTGTTTTCCCCAAGTAAAATTTTAAAAGCTTACAGACAGGGCATTGCTCTAAAGCTTAGATACCTGTGGCTTGTTCTCATGATATACAAATTAAAATAGGAATGAATACATAGGAAAAGCAAAGTTGGCTCTTTGACCAGAAGTTTGCTCCCACAGTTGTAAAGATATAGACAGGTAGATCTATCACTTTAATTTAAAAATGAAAATCCCTTTAGAAAACTGGCAGATGTTCAGTCTTAACCAAATGCATTTGAAAGGATTCTGATTTCTCCTTTTGTCAACTGGATCTGGAAGACTTGCAGCTGGAGGCCCATTCATAGAAGGATTTGTGGTGGGGCCACCAATGTGCCATCACTCTTGACTTTGAAAGAAGGTATTGAAAGTTGGGAGGAGGCTTAAAAATAATAGTATCTATACACTGAGTATTTGGTAAGTATCTGTGATGTATGTTACTCACTTTATCTCTGTAATCATTACAAGATAGATACTATTATTGGCTGGATTTTATAGATAGTGTATTAGTTTTCCATTATTGCTACAGCAAATTACTACAAACTTAGTGGCATAGAACAACACACATTTATTATCTTATAGTTCTGTAGAAGACTGACACTGGTTACACTGGGCTGAAATCAAGGTTACACTGGGCTGCATTCCTTTCTGGAGGCTGTAGGAAAGAATTGTTTCCTTGTCTTTTCTCGCTTCTAGAAGACACATTCTTGGCTTGTGGCCCTCTTCCTTCATCTTCAAAGCCACCAAAAGCTGGTTAAGTTTTTCTTACATCATGTTACTCTGACCTTTTCTGACTTCTTCTCCCATTTATAAGCACCTTGATGATTACATTAGACCCATTGGATAATATAGGAAAGTCTCCCCATCTCAAGGCCAGCTGATTAGCAGTCTTAGTTCCATCTGCAATCTTAATTTCCCCTTGCCATGTAATCCCACATATTCACAGTTTCCAGAGGTTAGGATATGGACATCTTTGGTGGGAAGGCATTATTCTGCCTCCACAGATAGAAAAGCTGAGGAGAAAAGGGGTTAAGGAACTTGGGGCTAGTTGGTAGCATGGCTAGGACTAGCTTTGGGTGAAAGCCTGATCTGAAAATAGGAAAAGAAGCAAGGGGAAAGAGAAGAGAGAAATAAATTTGAGGGGAAATTTTTCTACTATGGGAGAATTTGACTTTTTTCCAGTAAATGCACTAGCGGTTATGAGTCAATTGAAAAAAGAAGAATGTGTGAGTTGATAACTCGCCTTTAACTATTTCCTTCCCCCCATTTTACCTTTAAAGAGTTTGCATAATTCACATAGTTCACAAAATCACATTGGCTTCATTCATAATAATGGTCATTCTGGTGTCATAAAACACACCAGGGCATTGAAAGCAACCCCATAATAGACCACACACAGCTACAGGGATCCAGTAGGAAGGTGTTACCATGTGCACACACACACATACCCTGTACCAAAACACTCACTGCACCAAGATGCAAAGTAAGCAAATAGATTTTTTCCATATGATACTAGTGGGGAGGATTTGAATGAATAACTGAAAAGTATCGGAAGGCAAATCAGGATTAATGTCAAGAAGATTTTTTTCTAACAGGAAGAAAAATGAGCCATCCAACAACAAAACTCTTCCTCAGGAACTATCAAGCACATGCTGGAGGACCCCTTGACCCCACCATTTAAAGTTATTTAGTGTGTATCCTCATGTGACACTCTTACCTCTTGCATGTCTAGAAGACACTTGCAAGGAGGGAATAAAAGAAAGAAAGGGCAGAAGCTCTTCAGCAGTTCTCCTGCGACAGGTATTTCCTACACCTCCTCCTGCTCCAGTGGAATCACAGAATTTTAAAGGGATATTTGAGATCACCTAGTTGACTAAGTAACACAGCCAGAGCCACACAGCTCATTTCAGCAGAGTTGCATGGAACATTGGGCATAGGTTCTAAAGTCCGATCAGCAGGCAAAAGTCACATGAAATTTATGCTAACATCTCCTTTGGTGGGCTCCGTGCTGGAGACTGACACTTGCTTTCTTGAAGAATCCAGCACAGACAGCTTTTCCTCTAGTACTGGAATAGATGACTCTTTGTTCGGTGCATTTCGAGGGTCAGATTAAGTGAAAAATGCATGTCTTTAAATAGGAAACACGCGTTTGCTGTCGGAAGATGCTCACAGGCACTTGGGAAGTGAAAATGAAGCAGAACTGGTGAACAAACATCCCCACTTCACACTCACATTAAGATCTGCACTATCTCTGAGCAGAGAGCCACATTGTGGAAAAAGATTTCCAGTCATTGTAAGATTTAGTGTATAGAGCCCTCAGGATCATGGGAAATAATAATTTGCCTTTTTCGAACTTGCTCTTACAGGTTCTACAAGATTGTACAGTAGGATCGCTTTCTCACTCACCTAGTCTTAGGGGCCTTAACTGAAGGACTAGATCTCTTGGGACCTATCAGGTCTGATTTGTCAGGAAGGTGAACCAGAGAGGAAAGAAGGATGTCTTTGAGCATGCCAGGTAGGAAATTCTCTGGGGATTTAGTAGAACATTAAGGTCAGCTCCTTCCTCTTGCCTTTATCACGTTATGTGAACAAATGTGTGGTTTTCATAAGGTCCCAAACCTTGAATTGTGCCGTAAAGCCTCTTGCATGCAAATAAAATTGTCAAGTATTTTCATTTAATTCCTTGTTCTGTCCCGTTCTAAAAAATGTTTAGTTATTATGAGACTCTTAGCATTTTGGTATTTGTTGTGCAAAGATTAGCATTTTATGTTTCCCTAGCTTCTAATTCACTCACCTCTCCTCTCCCACAGTGAAGAGACCTAATTCATCCTGACGGCAGAGCTAACTGCTCCTTCCCAGGGGAGAATGTAGTACATTAAGGCAAAAAGGAACTCCCTCTAGGGCCGGTGATGCCATCACAAAAGCTGTGGCAATAGGGATCGACCTTGGAGGGTCAGCAAAACAGGAATTTGATAGGATCTTAAAAGGGAAGTTAAGGAGGTCCTGCTGGAAATCAAGGGTCATGGTGTCATCAGTGCTAAGGGCATCACATCAGCTGACACAGCTCTAACGGAGCAGGGTTCCCAGATTCATGGACTGACTGTTCTCTGGCAGAAACAGGGATCAGTTGCAATCAGCAGGTGACATGCTGCTGGGTGGGTGAGTTCATTCTGTGTTTGGGCCTCATGTTATGATTCAGTTGCTCTGCAGGTTTGTTACCCTGCCCAGTAATGGTGTTGGTATATGAGGACAGCTGCCTTCTCCTCCACTAAGGATTGGTCAGGAGGTAAAGGGGGTTCAGGAGCTCAGGGAGCCCACCCAGTTCTGACTGATATCAGAGGTTATAGGCTCCTCCACCAAAAAGATAGGGGACCTAAGTGTAAAATGATACAGTCTCTATGGAAAACAGTATGGGGTTTCCTCAGATAATTAAAAAGAGAACTACTGTATGATCCAGTAATCCCGTTTCCGGTATACATCAAAAAGAATTCAAACGAAGATCTCAAAGATATATCTGTATTCCATGTTCATAACTACATTATTTACAATAGTCAAGAGGTGGAAGCAACTGACATGTTTAACAGATGAATGAATAAACAAAATGTGGTATATCCATGCTGTGGAATATTATCAGCCATAAAACAGAATGAAGTACTGATACATGCTACAACATTGATGAATCTTGAAAACACCATGCTAAATAAATCAGTCGCAAAAAGACAAATATTGCATGATTCCACTTGTACAAGCTACATAGAGTAGTCAAACTCATAGAAACGGAAGGTAAAATGGTGGTTGTCAGGGACCGGGCAGAGGGGAAAACGGGGAGTTGTTGAATGTGTACAGTGTTTCAGTTTTGAAAGATGAAAAAGTTCTCGAGGTGGGTTGTATGACAATATTAACAAACTTAACACTACTGAACTGTACAGTTAAAAGTGGTTAAAATGGTAAATTTCATGTTGTGTTTCACCACAATTAGAAATTTTAAAAATGACAAAAATTAAATTAAATTAAATTTTAAAGGATAGGAAAACTAACAGCGATAAGACAAACAACAACAAGAAAACCCTAGCCATGATGACTTTATGAGATCGAGTTCCCTTTCATTTTCCTGCTAGAAATAAGTGTTGGGAATATTACCATCTAAGAAGGATTCTCTGGAGTGCTTGCCCTCAAAGGCGGTAAGTCTATTTGGTCAGGCTATTCTGGAAACCAGCCAGCGTATAAGAATTACGATAGTTTAGCTACAAACGCTCTGTTATGCTTCCCGGGGGGAAAAAACCAATGAAAAACGAGTGAATGAATGACTAAATAAAATAAAAGATGATTCAAAACTTTCCAGCTTGTTTCCAGGACCAAGCCTGAGGAACTGGATTAAAGTGCCCACCCAGAGCTATGCTCCACACCCACATGCTTTTTGTTCCTGCTGGGTGCTGCCTAGGGGGCCTGGGAATCTTGGCATGTGAATGGACAATGATGGATAAGTGAATCAGTTCTTCTGTTTTGCTTTCAAAGCACATTTCCAGCTTCCTTCTCTCCAGGGCACCTGCCTGGACCCTCTCCGACTGCGTTAGACTCTGCTATGTGCACCTGTGTTGCTCTGTGCATCACAAATCTTAGCATTTCTCGTGCTGTATTACTTAGTGCATCTCTCTCACCCACAAGTCTGTGAGTTCTTTGAGAACAAAGGGTTTTTGACCACTAACATAATGCCTAGAATCTAGTTGATGCTTAATAAATAGATGTTATGTAAAGAAGTGTTTTCACATTCTTAGGATGAGGATGGATTCCTGGGGTACCTGTGTATGTGGAATAATTTAGGTCATATTGTCCTAGTGTTGTGTTATGCTCAGAACTTTGAGGTCCACCTTCAGCTTCCATGACTTTCCTCATTTCTTCAATCACTCATCCCTTCCCTAAATATGTGTGTGTGGTTTCTGTTTGATTTGTTTGGGTTATACATGTCTTTATTAGTCATGTGTGGGTGTCCCTACACCTCCATTGTCTTCTGAACTTTTCAAGGACGAGGTATTCAACACATTCTTTGCATCTTCCCAAAGCATCACACACCGAGACACCAAGTTTAAAAGCTATTGCTGTTTAGGATGTTGAACTGCTGGGTTGACACCTCCACCTGCACATTCTGCCGGGACCTCAAAAGATGACCTTGTCATCTTTTCTCCATCAACCAACTTGTTTTTCTGAATTCCTTGAGGGGTGGTTGTTTATATGTTTTGGTTTTTGAGCAAGGGTACTTTTCTTAATAGTGCCAAGTGTTCTCCTACTTTCTGAGATGTGAAGCCTTACTGTGATCTTTGATCCTGGCTTTCTTCAAGTTTGTCCTATCTTGTCCCCACCAAAAACCAAGGCACTGAGTCCTGTTGACTATTTTCACAAAATTTTCCAAGTAACTCTTCCCTTTTCACCCCTATTGTCAACCTACTATAGCAACTGACTTCCAGACCAGGGGCTTTGCCTGCCAGTTTCCATCTGTTGGAATGGCTGTCTCAGTAGAGCAGAGTGTTGACAAGATTTTGATACCTTGTCTGAGATCAGCAGGAGAGAATATTTTAATCAATTACAGACATCTGTCATGGGTAGAGGAGGGAGGAGTTGTGGTACAAATGCTGAGATTCCGTCATCTCTGGCCAAGTCTTGTTTTTTCCCTGACTTCTCATTCAATGCATCCTATACACTGACCCAAAGTTGACCCTTTAAATATAGCACTATGACATCTTGCCTCCTAAAACATAAGTGCTGCCCTTGCCTGCACCAGGCTCTGTTGAACTTCACCTTCCCCACCACTTGCAGCGAGAGTCTCCAATGCCTTCCACCTCCAGGCTCATCAGTGCCTAGGAGCTGAGCTGGCCTAGATTAAGAGAGGAAGTATATCAGCTGCCTCCGCCCCTCCAGATGTGGGGTCTGGAGTTTATCTTGGCTGCCCACAGACCTGGTATCTGCTCTGCCTAGAATAAGCCCTGGTTGCCAACTTTGCTTCCAGGTCATACCACTTGTTATCTTTTTTCCACTCCACTTTCCCCACACCCTCAGACATGCTGGTCAGTGGACAGGTCTGAGCTTCTGCCACAGGTTACCTGTCTGCTCTTACATTTATGCCTCAAAAATAACCTGCTCATTTGGACTCCCAAGAATTTAAGCCCTGCCAGGTTCCTTCCTTCCAGCGCAGGCTGGGTTCTAATCATATATGAGAAGATTGCCCAGAATGACACGGAGGGTTATGGGAATCTTCTACTGCTGGGCCACACTCACCAAACTGATCTCCTTCCTATTATTAGCACAGCCTGGTGCTTGCGTGAGGCTGCTGCACATCTGGACACTGCACATCTGGACACTGTAGATCCACCTAGCCCAGCCTAGGGGAGCCAACCATTTCTCTACTTCCCTGGCTCAAATTCCTTTCTTTTTCCAACAGAACCAGCATTTCCTATGCTTGAGCTGAGTAATTAACAGAGGCAAAATTTATCAAGCACTCGCTATGTGCTAAGCCCTTGAATATGTGCTTTGTATGCACTACCTCACTCCATCTTCACAAGGGCCCTACGAAGCAGGTGCTATTATGATGCCCATTTTACACAGGAGGAAATTAAGGCTTGGAGAAGTCAAGCCATTCACTTTGAGGTTACCCACATAGTAGAAAGAGCTGGAATTTGAACTTACACTGTCTGAATCTAAAGCTTATGCTTTTAATCACTATGCTAAAGATTGCATACTAATAGCCCATGGTAAAATGTTGGCCACAGTTATATTGGGCCACCAGAGTGTTTTGTTTTGTTCTGTTTTTCATAATGACCAATACTTAAAAATCAGAAGAAGTCACATAAAACTTCAGATTTGTGACTTCTCTTTTCAAAATTGGAAGGTCTTTCCATATCGTACAAGGCCAAAATCAAATGAGCTGAGAACTGTCTGCCCTTTACACAGGGTATGATCACTCCAGTTTGCCTCTGTCTTTGCTATTCCTTATTGCAGTAGTACTCAGATGTTACTCTTGATCAGAATCATCTGGAGATTGCTGGGCCTCAGCCTAGCATTTCTAATTCAGTAGGTCTGGATAGGGCCTGAGAATTTGCCTTATTACAGTGCAAGTGTTAGTTGCCATTCCTCATCACATTAATGCTGTTGCTATTTTTACATTCAGTCCACCCATCCACCTACTTCTTTCATGTTCATACTCCCTGCTAGAGATTTGAGTTTGCAACCTAGGCATCATGTTATACGAGCAGCAAGGAATTCAGGGTTCTCCCATCTCTTCCTAAATACCCACCAATCTCTGACATGAAAGCTAATCTGGATTTCTCACTGTTTTGACTTCTTTCAACTCTTTTAAAAATATAACGCAACTTTATTCAGTTTCACAAAGGCAGTAGAAGACAATAAAAAGCACCCAAACAGGCATTTTGCAATAGCTTTTCCCCTATGCTGGAAGGGACCAGCAGAAAAGAGACACCGCATGTATATGAAAGATTAAGAGCTTCTGCTAACATAATCCTGCAGCAGATTTGATAGCTATAGAATTCACATAGAAGTAACCACTTCATCCATTCTGTTCTTTCAGTAGCACCTGCTTCGTAGTCTCAAGAAGCTTCTCCTCTGGTTATAGGAAGTCAAGCTCTTTTTGGAGAAATCTATGTGGACAATTATTTAGGAAACAGCGCATCAATTAAAAAATGTTCACTAGGTCTTCACTTTGAGTGCCCTGTTATAATCTTCATGACCTATCTCAAGTGCCACTTATTCAAAATGCCCTTCTACGTTAGCCCAGGCAGAAATAATCCCTTCTCTCAAAATTTATATTACAATCATTTCCACGACATTCATACCATACTTCCTTGAAATACAAAATAATTATGTTGTTCTCACATTTTCCCTGAGATTATAAGCTCTTTTAGAGCATGAAATGAGACCCACATAACTTTCCAGTCTGTATCGTGCCTGTAGGGAAAGTGAAGGAAAATGGTCAGGGCCCCTCAGATGTTCAGAATCTTGCTGAGTATTTGATGTAAACATGCACCTGTGCCCAGGTGTTCCTTGGTTATTGTCTAATGTGATTGTGCATGTGTACCCAGGTGTCCTGGGTTATGGACTTAAGTATAAAGGACGAATAGCTCTGATCCACAGGGCCCCCCACCCCTGGGATGCTCCTGGGGGTGCCATGGGGAGATGGCTACTGCTGACTGGGGCTGTTGCTGCCAGGGAGGGCCTTCCAGGAGGCTACTGATGCTGCTGCTACTGCCACTGCTACTGCTGCTACTGCTGCCGCTGAGGACTGAGCTCGTGTCATCTGCCAACAGCTCCCAGGATCTTTCCCAATTAGTTAGCATGGACCTGCATGTGAGGGGCTGGTGACCCAGTCTGTACAATGGGTTTGAAGGGTTTGAGCCCTAGCCCTAACAATACAAATGGAAACTTAGTATAACTAAAATAATGAAATGTTTTGGCTTTAGTTATGAAATGCCTAGCCATACAATTAGTGTAGCTATTGCCTCAACCAGTTGTCAACTGGCGTAATCATGTAGCTTTCCAATGCCCAATACAGGTAAAACTTAGAGCAGACTTACTGAATGTTTGGATGAATGGAAGGACTGGAGCACAGTATCATAGCAAGGGTGAAGTTCAGAGAGATTTGGGGCCACCTGAAGTTCTTGGTTATTAGTTGAGGGCCTACGATGTGTCCAGCAACTAACTCAGGCACTACTAAAAATAGGAGTAGGAAATAGGGATCTGCCATGATAAAGCTTGCAAGAGCAACACACATGACAAAAATTGAGAGCAATCTACCCTTTGAGTGCTAAACTATATGATGGTAGCTATAAGAGAAATAAACAGAAGTTAAGAAAGTAGCATAATGACAGTGGGCTTGAATAAATGGAGAAGACTGTGTGAAACAGATCAGATGTATCACATAAGTCTGAGCCAGATGTTTAAATGGGGGTGGTGTTCCAGTTTGCTGCTGCCAAGGTCATGAAGCTATTCTCCTTTGTTACCTTCTAGAAGCTTCATGGTTTTACCTTTCACATTTAGATCTATAATCCATCTGGAATTGATTTTTGTGTATCGTGTGTGATACAGGTTAAAGTTTATCTCTTTATGGATATGCAAACAATCAGGCATCATTTTGGGGGAAAAGCTCCCCTTGTCTCCCATTATAGTACTGTGGAATCTTTATTGTAAAAGTGTTTTCCATGTATGTGTAAGTCTGTTTCTGGGCTGTATTCCTTCATTTATCTTTTTATTCTTGCACCAATACCACACTCTTGTTTTGGTCTTTAAAATAATTGTAGCTTTGTAATACCTTGATTTTTGGTAGCTTACATCCTCCAGCTTGCTATTTTTTAAGTTTGTATTTTGCTATTTTTTGTCCTTTGTGTTTTCATTTAAATTTTAGAATCTACTTGTTAATTTCCACCAAAAAAACTACTGGAATTTTGATTGGAATTTTATTTAATCTAAAGTATAATTTAGCATAAATTGACATTTTTGCAATATTCAGTCATTCCATCCAAAAACTGGTATATCTTTTCATTTACTTAGATCTATTATTTCTTTCAATGATATTTTGTATTTTTCTTTGGTATATATTTTGCACATTTTAATTTGATTTATTCCCAGATGTTTAAAGTTTTGATGCTATTTTAAATGATATAATTTAAAAATTTTATCTTCCAATCGTATTTTTCTAGAATTAAAAAATATATTCAAGTTTTGTATATTGATCTTGAATGTAGGAACCTTGCTAAATTTACTTATTTATTCTGATATTTTATTCTTTGTATTTTCTATATACATAATTATGTTACTGTGAATAATGACAGTTTCATTTTTTCTTTTCCAATCCTTACATCTGTCATCTTTTAAAAAAAATTATTCTATTGTTATTCTATTTTTAAAATTATTCTATTCTAAAACCTCAAGTACGACAGTGAATAAAAGTGGTAAAAATGGAAATCTTTGCCTCATTCCCAATCTCAGAAAGTCTTTATAATAATTATACTACTACACATAAAGTTTTGTGTAGGTTTTAAAAAATACACCCCTTATGGATTTAAGGAATTCTCTCCATTGGTTTAGCAAGAATCTTTTTTAAAAATCTTAATTGGGTATTAAATTTTACTAAATTCTTTTTTTTGCTAGATAGCAAGATGATAATTATGTTATTTTCCTACTTCATTCCATTAACATGGTTAATTTTATTGATTGATTTTCCAATTTTCTCAAACTTGCATACTTGGAACAAGTCCAACTGGCTTATAAATTTAATTTGTTAATATTTAGGTTTTTTTGTTTTGTGTTCATAAGAGAGATTAGATCATAAATTCAGGGTTCTCCTGAATTTGTAGCATGAGGGTTTGGTAGTCTCACAAAACTAGTTGGAAAGTGTCACCTCTTTTTCTATTCTTTGAGAATGTTTTTGTTAGACTGGCATTATTCCTTAGATATTAGGATTTGCTGGTGAAGCCATGTGGGTTTAGTTTTCTTTGTGGAAAGGTTTTTCATTAAAAATATAATTGGTTTAATAAATAAAGGATTTTCTATTTATTCTGTCAGTTTTAATAGATTGTATTTTTCAATGAATTTTTCCATTTTATCTAAATTTTCAGATGTATTGGCATACGGTTGTTCATAACTATCATCTTTGAAATATCTGTAAGATCTTTAGTAATGTGTCCTATTTTATTTCTTTTATTAATAATTTGTGTTTTCTCTCTACCTTTTCTTGATCAGTCTTGCTAAATAAAGTTGATCCATTTTATCGATATTTTTAAACAAACTTTTGGCTTTGTTGAATTTCTCTACTGTACATAGGTTTTCTATATTATTATTTTCTATTATTATTGCCTTCTATTTTCTTTGGTTTAATTAGCTATTATTTTTTCTAGCTTATTGAGATAAAAACTCAAAACTTTCTTCTTTTCTAATGTTTATTTAAAGATATGTTTCCCTCTGAGCACCATGTTAACTGTGTAGATTGCAAAAATGGCCACAAATTTTTCCTATCTCTGCCTGCATGCCCTATTGTAATAAATCTTTGCAGTTTCCTTTATCTAGAGCAGTCTAGGTTTGGCCATGCAATGTTAGCAAATATGAAGCAAATAGACACTTGAAAATATTTTAAACATTGGAGCTTGTATTCTCTTTCTGTAATTGGAAATCTGAGAATGAATGAGGAGAGCAAACTAGTTTTCTGGAGGATAAATTGTCACAGAGAAAAGAACTGAAGCATCCTGGCTAAAAGCCTGCCAACTGCCAGACATGTAAGATTATCCTAGATCTTTAGCTTCCAGTCAGCTTCCTTCACAAGAGACACAAAGAGAGCCGAGCAGACATCCTCCAAGCCAGAACTGAAGAAAGAACCACCCAACCAACCTACAGAGTCTTGATATAAGTAAAATGATGGTTGTTTTTAAGCCAGTAAGTTTTGAGGATGGTTTGTTACACAGCAAAAGCTAGCTGAAATGAGCTGTAGCCCAGAAGTATTGATATGAAGTATATCCCATTATCATTTAAGTAAAGACACTTTTTAATTTCCATCACAATTTCTTATTTCAATCAATGCAACATTTAGAAGCTTATTGCTTAATTTTCAAACACTGAATTTTTTTTTTAGTAATTTCTGTGTGTGTGACTGATTCTAGCTTAATTTCTCCTAAGATCGGAGAACATAATCTTTTTTTTTTTCAGTTCTTTGAAATTTGTTGAGACTTCCACTATGGCCCAGTGTATAGTCATTTTTAGTAAATATTCTATATTTACTTGACAAGGATGTTTGTTCTGTAATTGTTAGGTGCAGGGTTTTCTATATGTCAGTTGGGTTAAATGTATTATCTTGTTTTTAAAATCTTCTATATCTTCACTGACTTTTTAAAACTACTAGTTCTATCTTTTACTATGAAAGTTGAGGAACTGTCTATTTCTCCTTTTAGTTCTATCAGTTTTACACATGAATAATGTGCATGTTATTACAAATTTGTCTTTATCTCTAATACTTTTTCCTTTAAAGTCTACTTTTTTAACATAATTATAGCTACCAGTTTATTTGGTTTGTATTAAATGACTAATCTTTCCCCTTCTTTCTTTTTAATTTTTCTCTGTCCTTATAAATAAAGTGTATTTTTACAAGCAAAATTTAATTGTATTTTTTACCCACAATCTTCGTTAATTAATTGGAGTATTTAGCCATTTAACGCAATGTAATTATGAATATAATTTTGTTAAAATTCATCATCATACTCTTTGTTTTCTATTTCTCCTATCATATGTTATCACAATCTACGTTATTGTGTCTTTTGAATTAATTGCTTTTATTATTCCATTTTCATCTCTTGTTATTTTGTAGTTACACATTCTTTTAACATTTTATTTTTTAGTTATTACCCTAAAGATTACAACAAGGTCTCTTGAATCATTTCAGAGTACTATAAATTAGTACTTTTACTACTTTCTGGGCAATGTAAAGGACCTTCCAACACACTAGCTCTGTTTACTCCCTTTTTTCCTTTTGTGCTATTATTTTTGCCATGAATTTTAATTCTACATAATTTACACAAGACACTATTATTGTTTTTGCTTCAGTTAATATTCATTTACATTTATCTATGTTTTTACTTTTTGAGTGCTCTTCATTCTGTCTTATATTACATTTTTCCATCTGGAATTATTTTCTTCAGCCAAAATAACTCCCTGTTGTATATCTTTTCATGTAGTTATGCTAGTGATTAATCCTCTGTTTTTGTCTTAAATGTCTTTACATAATCTTAATTTTTGGAAAATATTTTTGCTGGGTATAGAATTTAAAATTAGCAATTATTTTCTTTCAACACAAAAAAATTCATGTTATTACATCCTGGTTTACATTGTTTGTGTACAGGAAACAGTTGCTGGTCTGAAGATAATGCGTCTATTTCCTTTTTTCTCCTGCTGGTTTAAAGAATCTGTGTGTGTGTGTGTGTGTGTGTGTGTGTGTGTGTGTGTGTGTGTGTGTGTGTGTGTGTGTGTGTGTGCATGTGTGTGTCTCTGTCTGTTTCTCTATTTCTCTCCCTTTCCCTCCCTCTTGTAGTTTTATTACGATGTGCATAGCAGAGGTTTTCTTTGTAATTTCCCTGATTTGAAATCATAGGACTAGTTGAATCTGTGCTTTAATGCCTTTCATGAATTTTGAAAAGTTCTTGGTGAATATCTCCTCAAATATTCCTTCTGCCTCATTCTCTCATCTTTTTCTGAAATCCCACTTACATCTATGTTATACTTTTTCACTGTGTTCCATAGATCTCTTTTGCTTTTTTCTGTATTTTAAATCTTTTTCATCCTTTCATGCATTAATTGATACGTTTTCCTAAATTTCCTTCCAGTTCACCAATATTTTCTTCTGCTGTGTCTAATTTCTTTTAATATCCATTTACTGAATTTTAATTTTAATTATCATCTTTTTCAGGTTCATAACTTTATAGATTCTAGTTCTCTGGTGAAATTCTCCATCTTTTCTTCAGTGTTTTTGAATGTGTTAATCATGGTCATTTTAAGGTTTGTATCTGATAATGCCAGTGAATCTCTATCTGTTGTATACTTTTTCTTTTAGTGCCTCTTTTTATTTTTTTTTTAGCATGTCCAATAATTTTTTGCTGGTATGTCTATTTTATTGCACTCTGGAAATTATATATAAAAAATTTCAGCAAGTCTGGAAGATGCTATTTTCCTCCAGAGAATTTATTTCTTTTTTGGCAGCCAGAGATAGTTCAGAAAGATCACACTGATCCAGTGAAGCCCAGTTTCAGGCTTTTTAAAACCAGGCTAATTTAGTTTGTGTTACTCTTGGTCATAGCACTTTAAGGATTTCAATTGACAGTGTCTGATATTGGGTGGACCAGTTACTCAGTTGGTTAGAGTGAAGTGTTGTAACACCAAGGTCAAGGGTTTGAATCCTCATACAGGTCAGCTGCTGGAAAAAAAAGTGTCTGATATTTACTGGGACCACTCCTCTCCTTAGGCTCTTAACAGTTTTCATCTCCCCTGCACTGTGAAACTGTCAAAATGTCTGCTTAGCTTTTTAGCCTCTTACAAGTTGCCTTCTGCTTGGTTTCTCAGCTCTTGCTCTGAAGATGTACTTAATAATCAGCTTAGTAATTAGCAAATGTTTCAAGAAGAGGTTGAGTGAAAAATATTGGACTCATTTCTCTGTGCCTTTTATCTGGGATCTTGGCACATATCTCTCTTGGTAGCTCTAAATTCCAAGCTTTTGTCTCTCCAGCCCAGTGAGACTATAGCAATCTTTAGGCTACAGTACTTGCTCTTCAGCAAATATCCTAAGAGGAAAAATAGCTTCAGTAAATGAAAGACTCATGTTGATGCATTTCCCTTTTTTCTGGGACTTTGGTCTTTGAAGTCCTAGCTGCCTTGGTTGCTTTCTGATTCCGTCAAAGAACTGTACATTTTGGTTTTAAATTTTACCACGGTTTATATATTCTCTAGGTAGGATTAATCTGATACATGCTATTTTACCACAGTTGGAAGTGAAAGTCTCCTATATGTAACCTTTTAATATCTTTAAAAGAAAGTATTTATATATTTATGGTGAAATTAAAAAAAAAAATTGTAAGCATGATCCGACCAGCCTGACTGCAGCAAAGGGCGAGTATAGAGGAGTGGGGAAAGTGTGACTTTTAAATATAGAAGAGGTCTTCAAAAAGCTCATGGAAATATTCATATTATCTTTTTTTTTTTTTTTTTTTTTGTCTTTTTGTGACCGGTAAGGGGGTCGCAACCCTTGGCGTGGTGTCTCCCGCACCGCGCTCAGCCAGTGAGCGCACCGGCCATTCCTATATAGGATCCGAACCCACGGCAGGAGCGCCACTGCGCTCCCAGCGCCGCACTCCCCCGAGTGCGCCACGGCCGGCACCATATTATCTTTTAATTCTATTTTTCCACCATCTTTTTCAAGTACCTTTGTATGTGCCAATACATATTGGCAATGTTGACTATAGTCCCTTAAAATAATCTATCTGCCTTGATGTAAATGAATGAGACCATCAGCTCAACCGAAGCTATTTTTAATAGCTGTGTTTGTTAAAGTTTTAGACCATTCTACTCAACACTATAAAATATGTCAAATCATAGTTACCTTGAGGCTGATGCTCAGCCACGGATATCAACAGCAAGAAATGAATTAGGAATAATTTATTGATCAAAGCTTAATGAAATTTCTTTTGTTAGTTTTAATTTTTCTTTCTTTAAACCTCAAGCAGTTGATACTATTTACAACCATTAGACTATCTAATAATTTACTTATTTTTATAATAATCTTTAATAATTCTAATACTATAATTTTTATTTTTTCTTAGTCCCTGAAAAAATAAGAACTCCACCACCAAGAGTGGCTAGGGGTACAGAAACATAGGCATTTTATATATTTGTAAAATTCTCTGCAACTCATTAAAAATACATGCCAAAAGCTGCAGAATTTTGCTTTAAACTTATAATTTTATATAACAATTCTTCAGTGTATTCATAATAAGAAAATAACCATACGTGCATGAAAATATATAAATACAAATATATTTTTAGCTCTGTTTATAATAGCAAAGTACTGATGATAATATGAAAGAACTTAAAACATCCAAAACAGGGCATTGTATTATAAAAGTGTCACATCTATGGGATTGAACTATATACTACTACATAAAAATATTATTTTAGGACAATATTTAGTGACATAGCAATTTGTAAAGTAGAAAAAATCATTTGAAAGAGCCACGTGGTGTTTGAATTGTTGGGTCAGAACAAGGGTAGGATTCCTTTTAGAGTGAGATTGCATTTGGTTTAGAAAGCACCGCTAAGGGCTTGTGCATTTTGAAAGTGGTGGCCTTCCTCCTGGGCATAGCCTACAGAGAAGACATTTAGACAAAGAAGAGCTCTATCCCATTGCTTTAAAAAGCAAAGGAATTTGGAGTGGGCCCTGGCAGCTCCCTAGAAGGAGTAGGAGGGGGTTAGATGAATACAGGAAGAGTGGAGTGGGTTTGTGTGGGCGGGGAAGCGTGCTGCGCGGAGCAGGTGGGGCGCAGGGAGTAAAGCTGGCCAGTGGAAGTTTTCCTGTAGCGGGAGTGGCCAAGGCACATTAGGACACAAATGTCTAATATTAAATTTTAAGTTGTTTTCTATACTGGAATGAGAGCTACTTGTAGTTTGTCCAATTGTTAACCTAAGTATCATCAACAATCTACAAATAAAATAATGTGGTTCTGATGTGCACTCTTATTCTGTTCACCAATTGAATAGGTGAGAACTTCAAGCAAGTTGTGCTTCCAAACTGCCTCAGCCCAGGTCTGGTCTGCATCCTTCCCCTCCATCTTTCTCATTGTCCGACCCTCTTCTTTTCCATCCCATTTTTATTCTTTTTTTTTTTTTTTTTTAATGGCCACACAGAATTTCCTTACTCTAGGACTTTAATTACAGAGAATTCTGTCTTTCCATCTGCAGTCATTCAAGTTCCAGAAAATGTCGTCTTTTACTGTATATGATATCTATCTTTACGTCTTTCTTTTCTCTTACTTGTGCTCTTGCTCTAGCTGAGAGTGGAATTATATCTTGTGCTTTGGCTTTCGGCTGGAGGGAACAGCCTCCAAGTGAAATCCATCTCGAAAAAGACTCCTTCAGGAGTTACTGACTCTATGCTTCCAGTGGAGCACACTCAAATACTCCCTGGCTGCAATCCTTCCTGCAGGTCTCATGAGCACAGGGCGCATTTTAATCCCAAATAATTCTTGAATTATTTATTAAAATCTAGACTGTCATTTCTTTTCCTATTTGGCCTGCTCTCTCCCTGGTTGTATTCATGCTGTCGTCACTACAGATGCGGTTGCTGGAGAGCTTTAGCCTTTCTCTCCTCTGAAATCTTTCCACTGCTGCCTGGATCTAAGAGAGAATGTTGGGAAGTGTCAGTGATAAAGGTCCATGAATAGATGTGAGAAAAGACACTTAGAAGAAATGCTGCATCTTTTTTCTATTATTCTTTGTTGTAAAATATTACATTCATCCCTTTACTATCACCACTTGGTTTTCAAACAAGAATATTCTAGTTAACATATACTGATGGTGTCCTAGTTATTTGAATCCTTTTGAATGGAAGATGAAGTTCAATACATTACCACATCTCAGCATCCAATCCCACCATGTTCTCTCTCTCAGGATCCACTTCTCAGATTTTTTGTTGTATTTTTTAGTTAGATTCAGCTTTATTTCTTTTAATGATTTTATCATCAACCTCCTGATTACAATTCTGCATGCTGCCCTGCTTTTCAGCTCTCTTTCCTTAAATGTAGTTCAGATACATCCCCAAGTCCCCAAACAACAAACCAGAGTAAGTATCCTGTAACTAATAATTCACTTTAGAAAAATCAATTTTTATATGAAGGGCAATTCACCCTAAGAACTTCATTTGAATGAGATCTGAATATTCATTTCTCGGGATGTAATAGCATCACTTCAGTCACTTTAGCACATCGCCTTGGCAGCAGCCTCTCCCCAACACTTTTGACCTGTTATTCCTTTGAGATCTTCAGTAGCAGAAGCTGTCACTATCAGGCTAAAGGAAGATTTGTAAATTGGTCCTGTTTGGACAGGGAGTGGATTGCGATCCACTAATAGCTGGTGTTTAATGTATCAGATTAGGTTTCTAAATTTCAGACATAATTTTTAGGCTTAATGTTGCCTTTGTGGAGGTTGTCTAACATAGGAGGGTTTAAAAAGCTTTATGGACTATGGCTTTATGGACCGCTGCTAATGAAGAGTTAGAGAGTATATTATGCATTATTGATAATTAATGTTCTTCCAATCACAAGCATCTAGTATATAACAGACACTAGGCTCGGTACTGGGACCAGAACTGGCTACATAATTTGCAGGTCCCAGTGCAAAACAAAAATGCAGGTTCTTTGTTCAAAAGTGACTAAGGATTTCAAGACAGTGACAACAGAACATTAAACCAAGCTCCAGGACATTCTAAACACTGGTCCCCAGGTAATCGCAGGGGTCACGTGCCCTTGAAGCAGGTCCTGACTGGGGGTGCGCTTGTAAAGTCCCTGGCCTCAAGGGATAAAGAAAGTAAAATCCAGAGTAGTCCTTAGGGGAGATGCAAAATGTTCTAGAATCCATTTATGCAGATTCCTTAAGCAGCCACTTGACTGTGGAGTTTATATTCTACAATTACAGTAGTCCCCCTTTATCCGCAGTTTCAGTTACCTGCAGTACACTACAAGAAGATATTTTGAGAGACCACGTTCACAAAACTATTATTACAGCATATTGTTATAAGTATTCAATTTTATTATTAGTTAATCTCTTACTTTGCCTAACTTATAAACTAAAATTTATCATAGGTATGTATGTTCAGAAAAAAACATACTATATAAAGGGTTTGGTACTATCCACTGGGGGTCTCAGAACTTATCCCCATGGATAGGGGAAGAACTACTGTAAGTAAATCTAAATGCTGATGAATATTATCTGAGTTTTGAAACTTCTCCATTTAAAAAAAAAAATTATTAAGCAAACACCACAGACCCGAAATTGCCAGAGGTACTAACTATTTCCACTCTCCCAGCCAGTCAAATTAGCCTTTCCTGCTTTCAGGCAATTTTTATATACAATGGATTCAGCTTGAAAATCTTGTTTGAAAGCCTTGAGGGTGTCATTATCTCCTTTCCTCAGTGGCCTGGCTTGGAAAGCTAGGTGGTCTCCAGGAGCTTGGGATAGGACAGGGCTGTGCTTCCCCCTAATCTATAGACCAGGTGTTACTTCTTCTACTTGAGCCCTGACCTGGTGACCAATTGTAGTTATGGTGGGTAAAGTGAAGTGTGGGGACCCCTCTGATGGTGCATTCTCCAGTCTGGCCTCTGCTTCTCCAGGGGATTTGCCAGGAGGGAAACGAGAATCATAAGAATCATGGGGCAAGTGCTCTGAAGGAGCTGCCTCTGCCTCTGCCAGTAACAGGGACTGCCTTGTCACAAAGCAAAGCCACCACTTACTAAATGCTTGCTCTGAACCAACCTACATTATGGCAATTACTCTACAAATACTCATCATGCCCATTTTCACTGGGGGAAACTGAGGCTCATCAAGGCAAAGTGGCCAGCACAGAAACCCACGTGTTTGGGCCCCTGGTGCCCATGCTCTGCACCACCTTGGGGCATCTGGGTGTGTGGGGGTTAAACCCCACATGCTGGGGTGAGGCCCCAGCCCGGTCCCCAAAGAGGCCGGAAAGTGTTTCCTGGGAACGTGCTCTGTTGCTGTTTTACTCCATACAGAACACACTTCACACAAGACATTGAAGAGAAACATGTTTGTTGTCATGGCTCCCTGAAGTGGGATTTCAAGGAGCTGGGCTTCATCTGCAAATGAGAGAACAGCCAATGGCTTGGAGAGCCAGAAGCTCTGGGTGTGGGGAAGGAGGTAAGATGGCGAGAGCTCCCTGGTGGCGAGAGCTGGGGGAAGTGAGGGAGAGCTGGGGGAGATGGTTGGTGACCATGGCAGAAGGGTGTGAAGGTGGAAGGGCTCGAATGCCCCACAGCAGCCTGAGGATGTGCTGAGAGCACCAGAAAGCAGGGCCAGAGAGATTGTGACTGATGCTGCTTCGATGAACTTACCCAGCAATTTGAAATCAGGAAACCAAAAATGAATTTATTTCAGTTTCAGCATACATGTGGGGTATCAAAATCCTGTCAGTGCTGAGGACTCCAACAGTCTTCACCCTGCCCAGAACACCCAGCAGCTCTTCCTGCCCTATCATGCATCCATCTTCTGCAAAATCCCTCCTCTGACTGTCCTGTGACTAAAACCCTGCAATAGAGAGTACTCTTTGAAAGGTAAGAACTTTTGCTAACACCTCTAGGACGATCATGATCTCTCAATGGTTCACCCAGTTTAGGGGATGATAATAGACACCAGAATTTTCAAGATACAAGAGCCTGCGGCCAGCAGGGACTCAGTTGGGCAAGAAAGGTCTTAAATGGGGCACTAAACACACGCACCTCTCCATTGCCTAGAGTCAGTCCTGCGTGCATATTCAGTTAGTTCCACCCTCTAGTTAAATATCTTTTCCTTAATTCCATGAACTTTGCTGAGAGCTCTCCGTTTCCTCCATGCAAAACTTGGATTCCCTACTGCATGAAGAGACTTGAGTCTACATCTGCCCTGAATTTCCTCCCACATGCCACACCTCCTCCACATGAGCCATCACACATACTAAACGTGATCACTTTCTGGAGGACATAGAAAACCTCTTGTGTATGACAAGATTGTGCTGAAATGATAACAACTATGTCTTTTCTATTAAGTTACATTCATGAAGAACTGGACATATAGTAACTCACTTAATTCTCACAGAAATTGTATGAAATGGATGGGGACTTTAATATCCCCACTTACAGATAAGGAAGCTCATGAATATAAAGGTTGGAGAACCTGCCCAGAATCATGCGGTAAATGGGACTGCTGGATTTCCAGTCTGAGCTCTATCGCTATTTCACTTGGCCTCTGTATCCTTCACAGGGCTGTAGCTTTAAAACATGTTCTCATATTCATTATCTTATTAATTCTTCACATAACCCCATTGGGGATGAATTATTAACCCCATTCTACAGATAAGGACACTGAGCCTCAGAGGTTTAAGGCTTGCTATTCTTTGCAGGGAACATTTTAATTAGAGTTTTGCTGTAGAACATTCTTGAGGAGAAATGGGGCTTGTGGGGGGCGCAGTCTCATGAATATGAAGAAGGAAGACAATTTGGGATGCTGAGAAATCAGCTCAGAAGAATATATTCCTTACTCCTCACCTCCACCCCCAACAGCAAGGGGGGATAAAACTTAATCATCTGTTCTGAAGAGCTGTTTTCAATTGAAGTGAGAAAAGCTATTCCCCTGGGAGGAGGAACTCTCTGGTGGGTTTTACAGAATTAATGAAAAGGCATTTAAATGGGAGGATAAGGGATAAGAAAGAAGACTCCATCAGTACAACCTTAAGCACTGTACCTTGCCTCACAGAAAACTCACATACGTATTTTTTTAATTGAATTGAGTCCAGTTATTTGGTATGCATTTTCCCCTTGAACAATCTAATGCCAATTCAAAAGTAAAAGAAAAAGCCTGCTTTCTAAAACATTTAGGTTTTTGCAAGACTTAAGGTCCTTCAGAGTCCTGTAATTACCCTCACATTATTGCTACATACCAATTTAGTGTCCAGATTGAAAAATGGAATCAATGTTTACCAGAAATCCATTTACTTGTCAGCTTCAACAATGAGTCTGGGATGAGAAACAATAATCTCTGGGCTAAGGGGTGTAATTTCACCACCCGATACCATTGTCAATGTTTCATCAATTGAAAATCAATAAACTTCAATCAGTTCCCTAGATCCTATTACCTTAACCTTTGGATGGCAAAAGCACCCATTCTGTTCCTGAGAGCTGCAGGTCTAGTATGGTTTTGCCTTTTTCACACAATCAGCAAAGCTCAAACTGCTTCCTGATTGAAGAAAATTGCTCAGTAACCCCCGGAAAATGACTAGAAAGACTTTTCCAGTTTCCAACAATGACCACGGGAAGTGATCGCAATTGGAGAAGGTCAGGCTCTCAGCATCTCTGTAGACCCTTGTTCTTTTCTTCTTTTTCCTGTTTTATTATTTTGTTTTCCCTGTGTTTATTGTGGTGACTTGAAGTTACCTGGGTCACTATTTCCTCCTCCAAGGGACAGGGTGGCCCCAGTGGGAGCCTGCTTTAGCAAAGACCTTGCATTGCTGGCACCGAATACTCCATTGCCTCTCCTTGCCCCCAGCCCTTGTTGCCCCAGGAGACTTCAAGATTCTGCTAGAGACAGGTACTCAAGTTCAAGTGGCCTTTTCCTTGCACTAGCTAAATCTTGGGAAAGTTGGTTCTTCCATTTATCTGCTCTGATATATGCTGTTTTTCCAAATTCCTCCCTGTTACTGTGCTGTTGACAGCACTCTTCACCGTTTTTCAGAATAAATTTTTTAACTGTATTCTAAAACATGTTTTTGGCCATTTCCATAGGAATTTGGGAAAGGGAATAGTTAAATATGCAGGCTCAAATCTCCATCTTAGAACGGAAGTCTTGACATCCTTTTCAAAAACAATTGCTAATACAATTTATAGTCCTGTTTATGGCCTAAGAGCAAAAAGCCCATGAAACTACTCAGTACTGTAGGAAATGAATGGTTTATTAAAGCGTTGATTGTGCTCTAATCCTGGCTTTAGAATGATTAACTAACAAATCTATCATCTGGGGGAAAGCTGGCTAGGTGGAGATTAATTCTTAAACTATTCTTATTTGGGGGCATTGTTGTTTGGTTCTTATTTGGGAATACTTCCAGAATTGTTAAAAAACATCATATGTGTTTGTTTTTAAAATTAAAATAAAAATAACCTGTGTCTTATACATGGCTATAGATACACTCCATACATTTCAACTGATTTTGATTTTTTTTTTAGTGGTGAAAAGAACCAGAATTCCAACAAGGGGTTGTAAAAGTATTTCATCAGTACCAAAAGGGAGGGCAGGTGTGTTAGGATTCGATTGATGGAAGGTGCCATAAACCAACTTAAGTTAAGATCAAAAGGGAACTTTATTGTAAGTTGTGATAGGAATTGACGGGGGGAGGAAGAAAAGGGGGTGTCTCCCAGAACAGGCAAACACAGGTGGGACTAGAGAAGGATATCAGTTACAGTGTATTCACCTGCCAATCACAGAAAACTAGATATAGTGGAATTCTTCATGGCCCAGGTAACTGGAAGTCCAGAGGTAGGAAGGGCTACCAGGTTGGTTTGATTTAGCAGGTCAGTGATATTACCTAGTTCCTTTCAGCTCTCTGCATGACTTTAACAATGCCTGCTTCATCCTTAGGCTTGTTCCCATGGTCACAAGAGAGCTACCAACAATCCATGAGGTTATATCCTCCTTGTCTGTCTTGGATTGGGTTCTCAGAGTCTAGGGCAAAAACTGATGTGTTAACACTTTATTAGGGACTGGAGTGCAATTTGAGGACATAGGAGAAGAAAAAAGAATGAGGTAGGAAAGGAGAGAGAGCAAATACAACGGAAGCCTTCAGTAAGGCTGCACAAGCTACTGTATCTCAGGACTGCCTGTGTGGGTGCAGGAGTGGAGAAGAACCTGTCCACCAGGAACTTCCTGTCCTTGGTTTTCCAATGATCAGAGACATTCCCATGGGACCTAACTCCCCCTCACTTCCTGGTCATGTCCCCATGCTTATCTGGGGAGCTGCTGGGAAAGCCAGAGCCTCCAAAGGAGCAGTGGGACCAGCATATAGGCACAGTGATCCCTCTTTGCCAGCTTCTCCATCTCCAGCAATAGCAATGGCAGCAACAGTGACCTGGATCCCCAATCTCGGGAACAGCCAGACTGTTGCTGGGGCCTTGCTGGTCTATAAGTGAGGCAAGTGCATAGATTCAGGATGGCATATGAACTGAGTCCAGTGCAGCATCCCCACTTGGAGTGACGGGATCTCTTCCAGAAGATACCCCAGTAGAAGGAGAAAGCCTCTTTCCCTGAATCCCCCAACAGTCATCTTACCCCATTTCATTGGCTCTACCTGGTGCCCCCATTCATGTGTGAACCAACACCTATTCCCAGGGAATAGGATTATGCTAAATTTAGGCTATTGTCATTTACCCATTTTCAAGATTTTATGGGTAGCTGTGGATATCAGAGTGAAGACTGAGGTAAAATATTGAGGAGAAAAAGAGAAATGTTGAGGAGACAATTATAACATCTACTTTAACAAAACGCTTGGAAACAGGACCCAGAAAAGATAAGACTGTGTTTCTCCCCCATACATATTTATTTCATTTTTTTCTTTCTTAAGACACACTTTCTTTAGTGCCCAGGGCATAAAATATGGCCTACAGTAGCATGCAAGTTTAATCATTCCAAATCTAGCCTCATTCAAAGAAACTGAACCATTCCTTTGCAATTGACTCAACTTGAGTCACGTCCTCTCCTAGACCAATCCAACTGTGGCCAGAGGGACGGGGCCACATAAGAACACCTAATAGAATATATAAATTCACACACACACACACACACACACACACACACACACACACACACACACACACACACACAAAAAAAAAAAAAAAAAAAAAAAAACCTGCGGTTGGGGGGAGAAGATATAACAACTACGATTACTTGAAGTTGATACGACAAGCAAACAGAAAGGACATTGTTGGGTGGGAGCGGGGAGAGGGAGGAGGGAGGGAGGTTTTGGTCAGGGGCAACAATAATCAACCACAATGTATATCGACAAAATAAAATTTAAAAAAAAACATAAAAAAAAAAAAGCTCACTCCTGCAAAAGAGCTACGTGAATGGTGAATGGTATTTATAGAATAAATAGTTCCTCAAAAGGACCATTTTTATAAATTTTAAGGATAGACAAGTTAAATTATGTATTTGTTTCAACATTGCCTAAACATGACATATCTGATCCTATTTAACTTTTCCTGGTGCTAAGCAAATGTGGCTAATACCAATGGCCTATTTTTTGGCAATGTCCCCTTAAGTTGCTATTACATCTCCTATTGTCATTTCATGGATGTTGACAAAGCTTTCCATTCCATTCCTGAAGATACTTAACTTCAAATTTAGGTTGTTTAAGTCTTACTACTTCTTGAAATATCCAAGAAATAACTGTCAGTCTGAGTAGCCAAGTCATTGTGCAAATGCAGGCATGTTATCTTAAAAAATATATTCCACTGGCTTTAGGTACATATTCAAGTACTGCTTGCCAAGTAAACAGGCGAGCTGATTAGTGCAGATACATCACCAGTACTGAAGTGACCAACCAAACACACTTCAAGCTATAGTTGCATATGCTAATATAAAGGAGCAGGAAAGTCATGGTTGCCCGTTAAAGAGACCAAGTGGAAGTAAAAAATAGTCCTGAGTACTAATCCAAGAACAAAGAAGTAGAAAAAAAATGGGGCTGTCCTTTCAATGTGTCAGCAGATAAACAATCTTTGGTATATCCATACAATGAAATATTATTCAGCAATAAAAGGAAATGAACTATCAAATCATGAAAAGATATGGAGAAAATTTAAATGCATATTATTAAGTGAAAGAAGACAGTCTGAAAATACCATATGCTTCCAACTATGACATTCTGTAAAAGGTGAAACTATAGAGACAGTAAAAAGGTTAGTGGGTGCCAGAGATTCAGGCGGAGTGAGGGATGAATAGGTGGAGCACAGCAGAATTTTAGAGTAGTCAAACTATTCAGTATGATATTGCAATGGCAGAGACATGACATTATACATTTGTCAGACCCATAGAAATGTAACAAAGAGTGAACCCTAATATAAACTATGGACTGTATAATATGGACTTGATAATAGTGTATCAATATTGGCTCATCAATTATAACAAGTGTACCACCCTAATGCAAGATGTTAATAGTCAGAAGAACTGTGTGTGATGGGGTATATGAGAACTGTGTGTGATGGGGTATATGAGAACTGTGTGTGATGGGGTATATGAGAACTCTCTACTTTCTGCTTTCAATTTTTCTTTAAGCCTAAAACTTTCTTTAAAAAATAAAGTATATCATAAAAAATAAATAAATAAAAAGAAAGAAAAAGGGAAAAGTAGAGGAGAGTGAAATTCCATTGGATAAACATGAAGAAAAAGAAAAGGACGAAGCGTGTCTAGCCCTTGGCAACATTTTCCTCAGATGTGCAGATGTAGCAGTCACGGTGCGTTCCTAGTCCCCTCATCTGAGGAACTGCATTCTCCCCCGCCCCCTGCTTGGCTGTTTTGTGAGAGTGGGCTTCTGTCAATCATATTCCTTATGTGACTCCATCCTTCTGGCTGCAGGTGGATTGGCCCAGGAAAGAACACAGGACTCAAGTTAGGCCAATTAAATTCAAAGGAGAGATTTAGTCTTTTTGATTGTAGGTGGTCTTGTCATTTTATGGCAAAAAAAAAAAAAAAAAAAAAAAAAAATGGCCCAGCCAAGAACCGTGTTATCAGAAAATAGATTTTGCTACACTTTAAAGACCATATTTAATTTTTTCCTTGTGGGATTTTGTCCAATCCGGTCTTATAATAAAGCAAATATTTTAATTCCATTCCCTAGAATACAAATTCCTTGAGGATGAGAATTCTATCTGCACAGTCAATCCTCAAAAAACACATGTTGTCCAAAATAGCAATCATAGACATGATGACGAGGATGGTAGAGGAGGAAGTTATTAAGCAAATGTGACACCAGTCCAATCACCTGTAAAATGGCATTTTTCAACTTTTGTTTTCATAGATTTCAAGAGGATGAACGGAGGGGTGTCTGTGCACTGCCCCCATGCTGCTGCTGAGTGTGAGCTGTAGTTAATGACGTGCACTGGAAGCCCAAGGTTCACCGTTGTTGAGAACCACAGTCCACCTGATCTCCGATTGCTGCTGGTGGCAATAGGTAGGTTACTCGAAAGAATGATACACAAATCTGCTGTTACTACGATGTCATTGTTATGCCACTTATCTCACCTTCTTTTCCCAGGGCTGAGAGTGCTTCACAGTACACGATCTCTATTCTTGGTCTCCCTGTGAAGTAGCAGTTAGAAGAAACTGGGAAATCTCAGCTCCTCTGAACAATAGCAGGTCCTTCTCCATCGTGTTGGATGAAGAGTCTTGCTTGATGATGTCAGCAGCTGGATCCATGCCCTCCCCCTCACAACGAGGCTGAGCTTCTGTGCATGGGTGGGAAAGCATCCTATGAGCTGAATGATCATTAGGAAAACCATTGAGAAAATGAAAGTCATGTCCTGCAAATTAAAGGCAGTCTAAACATAAAAGGAAATCTTTGCTTTTTAAAAAAGAGAGGCAATCTTGCCTGGCAACATTTTGACCCTTTTTTCTTTACTTCTTCCCAATCCATGCTTCCTCTTTGTCTTTTCTTGGGCCCTCATTCAGATTTTCTGAACTAAGTTGATACTGCTTCAGATGGCTTTGGGGTTTCTGTGGGTGTGTCATTAACACAAGGACACGGTTTCTAGGCATCTGTGATGACTCGGTGAGTTCAAACTCTACCCACTGTGTTGGTGCAGTAAATCAACCTCTTTCTGCACAGAGCCTGCCAGATGCCCAGGGTGTGTGGTGGGGCTCTGGTTGGGAAGTCATTGTTTTATTCAATCAGACATACAAAGGATGGTCAGCCAAGTGACATTGCATCCAATTACTTGTCTAAGAGCCCTAATGAATGAGGAACAGTTGCCTTAAGAGGTCCTTCTTTCTCTGCCCTGTGGAACACTGGTGGAATGGTGTTTACTACTTAACTTAGCATAGCACCAGCTCCTGTAACCCTTAGTTGTTCCTTTGGGAGATGTGTGGTTAGGCTCAGGCCAAGCTTTGTGCAGTGGCTTGTCTTGGTGCTTCCTGAACTTTAGCATTTAGATACATCACCCTAGATCTTGTTAAAATTCAGATTTGGATTCAGTAGGTCTTGGGTAGGGCTGTTGATTCTGCATTTCTGACAGATTCTGCTGTTCCGTGGATCATACCTTGAATAGCAAGAGCCTCGATACTCACAGCTGAGCACACTGCTTTATGACAGCCTGCCACCTTTAACAGATAGAACAGAACTGCATGTGCCTCTGGATTTTTCCAAACTTGTGACCTCCATAAAGGGGAAGGGAAATGAAACTACCACTGATGGAGATTCTGTGATGCCCCAGGTATGAAAGCCTACCTGCCAACATTTAATTTTATTATTTCAGTTGATGAGAATATGATCGACTTGAATAAGAAAGTGATTAAGTAAAACTTGGTTAGTCCCTTCCCTTTCTGACCCCATGAGTAGCTGCTATTACTAAGGCAACGGGACAGGCCCAAGATGCCAAATCTAAGAGGAGGGGACATCAAGTGAGACTTGAGAGCTTAAAGCACACTACAGGAAACCCCAACTCCAAGAATGACCTACCCAAAATAGAGTTTTGCTGATGCAAACCAGTAACGCTGCTGTTCTCAGGGCTAAGAATAGACGAGAAACCTCTCTGGTGACTCATCAGCCCCTACAGTTGCCAGGAGTTATCTCTAGCTCTAGTCAGGCAGCCAATCACTGCCCAGCAGAAGGGAACCTCCCTGCAAGCTTTTTCTCAAGAACATTCTGGATCTGAGTAAGGAGCTGGCTTGGACCCATCAATCAGGGCTAGGTGGCAGAACAGACTATGCAGTGCCCCCTGGGATGGCCTTTCGGTGGGCACAAGAACCAGACCAGGTTATCACAGGTCCCTACCACTTCCAGCCCAAGTCCCATGCATAGAACAGTAGGAGTGGTGGGGATGGGGTTCTCCAAAGCCAGGTAGAAATCCATTTCTTCAGAATGCTTTGCTGTTTGGTCAAATGGATGAGGACCTACAGTCTGAAGAGTTGAGCACTCCAAGCACCACCAGGCCATACCATGCACCAGAATCCCAAGTTGAGTTCTCTGTTGGAAGGAGAGACCTTGAAAGGTTTCTCAGCTGAAAATGTCACTAGCATTAGTTTGGGAAAATGCACCCCTTCCCCCCATACTTTTTTGTTGTTTCCTGTCCATTCCAACTCACAGAGCAACCTCTTCCAAGATAGGGCTCCTTCTGACTGAAGAAACAAAGAGTAGATGATTAAGGATAGTTTTTAATGATGTCAGGTCTTCTGAAATGTTTACTTTTCTGGAAAGTATTCCCAAATACCAAGCTCCTAGCTTAGAACTATGAACAGAATAGGAAGTTTCTTTGGAGTGTTGAAAGAAATAGCATATGAGAGAATTATCAGTGTTAGCTGGTAATATATTCTGAGGATCCACTATTGGTGTCACATTGTGTTAGGAGCTATGAGATATAATAAAAAAAGACACTTTAAACCTTTATTACCTGCTGTGAAATAGGAGTTTTGTATTATGGCTTATTAAATAATGAACTTTTCCATCATATGAACTGTAGAGTAGGGAAGATTTTCCCTCTATCCTCTGAGGGTTCCATAACTGAGTCTATGAAATTAACTGACTGCAGGCAGACTAACAGGAGAAAAGGTATACAAATTTATTATATGCATGGGGCATTACAGGAAGGAAAAGTGAATACTGAAAAGCCCAGTGAGATCTAGAAGCTTAGATAAAGGATCTTCAAAAAGTTCATGGAAAAATTTGTATTATACTTTTATTCTATTTTTCCACTAATTTTTTGAAATATCATTTTATACCCTCTGCATAGGCTAGAAGGGAGGGGAGATGTAGACAATGTAGGGAGAGTAAATAGTTTGGGGGAACGATGAATGGACCCTCAGAATAGGTAACAGTCTGTGACAGTCTGTCTGGGTGTGGTGTCAACCTCCAGTCTCCTGTAATCTGTTAATCTGCCCGGTTGATGAGATTCCTGGGGAGGGTATTCATGACAATTGAATTCCTTTTGGAGAATCTGTCTTTAAGCAGATAAGGGGAGTTCAGAGAAAGCCCCTCACTGTATCTGCTGTCCCCAAGTGCCCTCAGTTTACAGTCTTCGTCACACCAAAGTGGCATATTTTGGGGTGGCATTTCCTGAACTCCTTTGGGACAAATGTGTATGTCATGTTAGAGTTTATAGAGCACTTTTATACAAATTATGCTATTTGATTACTCACAGCTAACCTGTGAGGTTAAAAAAATATACTAAATATACTATCTGCATTTTATGAGTGAGAACAATGAACCTCAGAGAGGTTAAGATAATTTTTCAAAATTAAATAGTGCATTTGGGATTAAGCTCAGGCATTGGGTTCTTTTTTCTTCATCACAGCACCCAGGGTACCTTCAACCCCTCTGGATGTGCGGAGGAAAGGGAGGTGCCTCTGCACGGGGCCTTTACCCCTTGTCCTGGCACAGTCTGAAATGCATGCATCTGCCTGACTGGGAGCTGACCACAGCCATTTCCGCTTCCTTCCATGGCCCCTCATTCTCTAAAGAGCACAGAGTCCTCTAGTGCAAAGCCCATGACCTTTGAAAAACTCCCTCCAAATAAAACCCCACATGCAATTTCTGGTGAAGATGGCAGAACAGACAGTCCCCAGCATCACTGTCTCCCCCAAATCAACCATATTTACAACTATAAAAAAGCAATGACAGCCAAGCTGGGGCCACTAGAGCTCAGGGGAAGAGGAGGAGAGACCTACGAAGTGCATGAAGACAGGAGAAGCCATGATGGGAGAAAGAAAGAACTGCTCTGACCATTTCAAATCCCTGCTGCTTCTAGGCTGGAGCTGCTGAATGCAGGAGCAAGAGCTGGCAAAAGCTGCAGCTGTGCCCTTCAGATGGAGTTGCTTGGAGGCTGCAGGGGAGAAGAGAGCCTTGGTGGCCCCCAGGACGGCAAGACCACTAACAGGGTTCCTGTGGTCCCACACAGGAGCAAGGAGCCATAACAACTGAAAAAAAGGAGCCACACAGAGGCAGGTGAGTCATCGCAAGGGACTGGTGCATGTCTCGTTCCATGGGAAGAGTTTACAGCATGGCGGTGGGGAAGACAGGTCCACCAGGGGAACACTGGGGTACGGCAAGGATAGCTGATCTGCCCCCCAATCAGCATGGGACTGCTCAGAGGAGACTGATCAGGAATATAGAATTGCATGGTTGAAGTTTGATGAAAAGACTCAGGCCCAGAGCTTCTACACAACTCAAGTGCACTGGATTTCTCTAGACCCAGAAGTACCTACAAAGTCAACCATTAAAACCTGAGCTGCACAAAAAGCCTTCCCTAGGGAATCAGCAGCAAAGCAGCAATTTAGCTCAATCACACAGCTCAAGTACTGGTCCCCACAGGAAGTTCCCCCATTTTAGAAGTAAGCAAAGGACAACAAATTAGTTCCAGGACAGAGTTTAAGTGGTGGGAACAGCAAATAATTCAACACAGAAATGAAAGAAAAAACAAAGTACCCACAACCAGAGACAAAGTTTGATGTTAACTAGTAAAGGTCTCGTTTCTCTAAAGAACACCTACAACACCTAGAAGGACCAGAAGTCCCATGGGCTACCAAGCCAGAAAGGAGGGAGGGCCAGGGGCCTCAGCCCTGCCCCCTGACACTTACAACCAGTCCTGAGGGTGGGGGCCAAGGGCCTTGGCCACACATCCCCAATGCATCCAACCACCCCAGCAACAACCACCAAGCCGCCGCAGGAAGTGCCCCAGGCTTTCCCGAGCTGGGGTGGTGGAGGGCTGAGGGTCTCAGCCACTCTCCCCAACACCTGCAGCCAGCCCAGCAACAACCACTGAGCTGCCACAGGAAGCACCCCAGGCTCTCCTGAGCCAAGGCAGTGGGGGACCTCAGGTCTCAGCCATGCCCCTCCCAGACATGTGCAACTAGCCCAGCCATGACCACCAAGCCACAGCAAGAAGGGCCCTGGGTTCCCACACTGGACTGGTGGGGGGTGAGGGCTTTTGCCACACCCCCCTGACATCTGCACCCAGCCCAGCAATGACCAAGCCACTGCTTTAAGCACTCCCAGTATCCTCTGTGGGAATGAGGAGGGTGCCACAGGCCTTAACACTGCCCCTCCTCCTTCCCCCTTCTTCCATCCCATTTCTTTCCCCTTTCCCCTCCCCCTCCCTCCCAACTGCTCTGCAACAACATCATAGAATGTAAAAAAAAATTAATAAAACAAAAGATTAGCTAAGAAATGCCCTGAAATCCTACAGCTCATTATAAAAGCAGCTTAAACAAGAGTTTCTCTAAATTTAACAACTCAAAAAATTTATGTACGGCTGTCAATAACAAGTTGTGAGGCAGAAAGTAACTTTTCTAAACTGTTAATAATACAAAACTTTTTTTCTGCTAGAAGACTAAATTTTCTGTTGTCTCTCTAGAAAAGATTATGCAATCGTTATTACATGAAGAGATAATCAGAGAGTGTGAAGCCAAAAGCTGTGGGGGAAGAAAATGCTGTAGAGTTGTGTCAGGCAGCTATTTAATAAAAATATTCTATTTCTAAAACAAATAAACAAACCGACCCCCCGCCCCCCGCCGCCACATGCCCCTGGTCAGCAAGGACTTCATCTTGGTCCAGCCGTCCTCACTTCCCTTGTTTAAAGGATAAAGAATGGGATTCTTGGTGTGCGTGGGGTGAACCACACGAGAGATGGACCATATTATACCTTGCATTGGGGCCATTTATACCAGCCACAATTTTGTCACTATCCATGTTCTCCTAAATTACTTTAGTAAGGACTACCTTGTCTGGCCAACTGATCGCCTGTCTGTAAGCATTCCAGATATGGGATTGTGTTTTACTCTTCCTTACAGTTCTGGCTCCCAGCAGACATTAAGGTACTAAGGAAAAGCTTTAGATAGTGTTTGATTACAATTATTAAAATAACCCAGGGGTATTAAGGAAAATCCTGAAAAATTCCTCTCTGTCAAAAAGTATCCTTCAGGATTCTCTTCTGTGGGGGGAAAATCCTTGCAGAGCGTGGACTCTGCTCTGCCCTTGGGAATTCAGTGGAAGGGGTTCGCCACTGGGAGGGGAGAAGGAGGAATTCTCAGCTACACCACTTCCCTAGACTCTCATTCCCCACCTGCTCTTGCCCAACTTCAGCTTGGTGAATCCCATCAGGCTCTGGACCAAGAGAGGATCAAGGTTCCAAATCCCACCAGACCCCTACCCAAGAGGTGCTGGGTCTGCAGGTCTGGGTGAATACCAGCTATGACTATTTTTAAAGGCACCCAAGACACGGTTTGAGAAAATGTTGAATTAAATAGAGATTGCATGCAGGGCAGTGGGTACCATTCCTTGGGGGAGCCTCAATCTGTGCCATGCCCAGCTTCATCATGCAGCAGGCCATCAAGAAAGGTATTGCTGGGTCACGTCAGGACCATTCTATGGGGATGTGATACTTCTGGCTGATCCCAGAGTCACAGTGCACAGCCTGGACCATACCAGCCTTCTCAAGTTTGGGTGAGAATGTACTCACCACCTCCCCCACCCAAACATTCCATCTATCAGCTACTAAAAGTAGCATTTGGTAAGTGCTTGTATGTGTCAGCCACTGTGTCAGGTGTTTCAGCTGGGTCAGTTAATCCTCACAATAACTTTATGAGTTTTTTCCCCATTAGAGACGACAAAACTGAGGTCCAGAGAGGTTAGGAAATTTGTCTAGACAGAACGTGAAAGTGGCTGAGTTGGGATGTGCACCCAAGAATCCTGGTTCTCACCACTGTGCTGTGCCCTCTTCATCTAAATCAAACAACTCTGACACTGGGGAGCAAGGCCATTCAGGAGGTTTCTTTCTGCCTGAAGACACCAACGCTGCATTTCCATCCTGTAATCTAGCTGGAATGTTTTCCTTCCTTGGACATTTGTTCTAAGGACTAAAATCAAGGCTAAATAGGAAGTCTGGTGGGGAGGATGGGAGCTGGAGCATTTACCAGTGAAGTCAGATAAGCATGCCTGTTTGCCATGAAATTTGCCCTTTGTCCTACACCCCAAGCTGACCTCAGCAGAGCACAGGTAGCCCCCACCAGGAGCAACCAGGGCAAGGTTCGGTGGGAACACAAGCTCGGCCCACCTCATGGATATGTTGGTTTTGGCAGAGTCTGATCCATGTCATCCTGCATGTAACAGTTGTCTCTGTATTCAGATAAAGAAAAAGGAGAGAGCAGAAACAAAGAATTAGCAGTGAATACAACAGTAATTAGGAATTGGTGGAAACTCCTGTGGGACAGACATACGGGTCATCTGTTTGTTCTATATAAATTAGTAAATTTATAAATAAATCAAAATATAGATAAGTTATATTTTAAATTAATAACATCTTGGGTTTTTTTCCTACAAAAATTCAAGACACCAAATGTAGAGTTTGGATTAGATGTACCTGGATTCCCACCCCGCCTGTGCTGCTTACTTAAGCATGTTATTTAACCTCTGGGCCTCAGTTTCTCAAGATTTAATTGTGGACAATAATATCAGCTTGAAAGAGTGAGAATGAGGATTAGAAATAAGGTGTGCAGGTGAGGCTGTCAATAAATGGTAGCTAATTTTATGATGACTACTCTAGAACTCATTTCCAAAGTTAATGGAATATCTGAAGATGAACCTAATTGTATGAAAGATGTGGACTTATGGTCTTTATGATTTCAAAAATAATGATACAGAGTTTTTATTGGTATATTCTTACTCCTGTGAGCTCAAAACACCACATGTAAATAGCAATTTTGCATCTGTTAATCTATTTGATCCTTAAGCAATCCTGTAGCAGAAGATAGGCATTATTTTCTTCATTTTAAACATGACTATGTTAAGGATTAGCAAGGTTAAATGGTTTGCCCTCACAGTTTATAAAGAGAAGAGCTGAACTTACACACCAGTCTTCTGAAACCAGATTTAGAGCTCGTACTACCCGACCACACTAGAATTTATATTATTCACCTTCCAAGTGCCCAGTGAAAATCCATACTCTTAACTTCTCGCATATTTAATTATTAGAAAATTGTGTCCCAGAGATGGAAAGAAAGTTTATTCAGATCATACAGAAAATCAGCAGGAGGGGTGGGATTATTTTAAAAGGAGACTTTAGCATATAACAAATTGGGATGTCCAAGGAGATTGTGAAAAGGCCTGGGCTCTGCTACTTGCCAGCTCTGCAACCTGGACAAGGTAACCTTATTCGGCTGAAACTTCTCAAGTTCTGAATTGAGACTAATGGTACCAACTTCATAGTGTTGCTGTGGTGATTACATTAGATAACAGATGTGCATCTGGCAAATAAATGCTCAATGGATGTGGGTTTCTTTTACCTAGTGCATTAGTTTGACAAATGAGCAAAGTCTGGTAATAACAAGTCCCTGGAGTCATGAAGCCTCCTCACGCCCACAAACATGGTACAGTGAGTACTCGGCAGGTCTGGCCCAGCATCTCGGAAGTCCTCAGCCTCAGCCATCCTAAAGCAGAGCTGTTCCCAGAAGGGGCACTAAGAATACCTTGGCTTCTGAAAGGAGGTTGATTCCCTCTGTAAGGGGCTGCCAGCAAGGGTGCTAATGCGATCCAGATGTTGGAGTGGTTTGTCTGCTCTGGATGCCATGGATGCTGATAACAAATAGATGTGTGAGCCTCAAGTTCAAGCTTAATTGAACACGTGTTCGCCTAAGAACAAGTCTGGGGCCGTTAACTCACAGCAGGAAGGCTACTGAGTCTCTATGAAATGATCACAACACTCACTAGCTATGCTCCTCAGAGCAGCTATGAGTTCTGAGTCCCATTACCAACTGCTGAAGCCTCACTCCTCTGGCCCTATTTGTATTCCACCTGCATATGAAAGCAATTCCTTCAGGCGGAAGGGGGGATCCATTTGAATGTAAGGATGCAAAGCCTTTTTATGCAAGCTAGTGTTCGCTTCTTGGCAGACAAGGTAATTGAACAGACTGAAAAGTTTTAGCTCCCTCTGTCCATGTGTGTATAGGTATTTGTGCAAGCTCATGAGTTAACCATATTGTTTTCATAATCATCTCCTTCTATACGACCATGACATCATACCCAGGGTCAACTCACGTGAGGACTATTAGTAAGATACCCTGTTCTAGTCCAAGCTGTGTCCATGTCTCTCAACTTGGGCTCATTTACTAGGTCTGTGGGTTTGGTCCTGACTTCTTGGCTTGTAAAGTTCAAGTTCTTGCAATACCCTACCCGCCTTGTCCTGGTGAGAAAATATCCAGTTGTTTGTGTTTTGCTTTGGTTTTAGTACGTTCTAATCCAATGTCTATATTTCAAGCACGAATGGCAATCAAATGATGGCCAAGCTCTGGACTACTTAGACCCTAGGAAGGACACAGTGGGCCAAGGGGCACCTTGTTCTCCAGTACCTTCTTTGTGTTTGGTCTACTTTCCTGTCACGGGAACAAACCATGGCATCTGCCCTCCTTGTCTGGTCAGTGGCCCATTTCATCTCTGGAGGTCAGCGGAGGAGGTCTCCGCAGCTCAGTCCTCATCCCGAAGGGCTCAATAATATCTAAACTCCTTCTATCCCCTGTGCTTGCTGGGAGAAGGGTGCTAAAAGCCTGAGCCACAGTGTACAAGTTTCCTATTGCTGCTGTGACAAATTAAAATAAATTTAGTGCCTTAAAACAATACAAATTTGTTATTTTTACAGTTCTGGAGATAGAAGTCTCACAAGGATCTCACTGGGCTAAAATCAAGGTGTCGGCAGAGGTATGTTCCTTCTGGAGGTTCTAAGAAAGAATCTGTTTCCTTGCCTTTTCCAGTTTCTAAAGGCTTCCTGCATTCTGCGGCGCATGGTCCCCATTCTGTGGCGCATGGTCCCCATTCTCTTGTCTTGAACCAGCAGGGTCTGGCTGAGTCATTTTCATGCAACTATCTCTCTGGTTCTCTCCCTTCTGCCTCTCTCTTCCATTCATAAGGACCCTGTGATTACATTGATCCTACACGGATAGTCCAGGATAATCTCTTCATCACAAGGTCAGCAAATTATCACCTTAATTCCATCTGCAACCCTCATTCCTCCTTACCATGTAAACTGACATATTCGCAGGTCCTGTGGATTAGGGATGAACACCTTTGGGGGCCATTATTTTGCCTATCACACACAGCCACCCTTTTTCCATGAGGAAGAAGTTGTACAGGACCACTGCTGAATACAGGCCTGATCATATGCTGGACTTAGAGCAGCCTCACCCACTGAACTGTCGCCTCTGGTCATTGATAAATGTCTGTGATCAGCTACCTTGGCAGCCTTCCCAAGGCTGAATTGGCTTCCAGAGATCCCAATGTCCTTTCCCTTTCAGCTGACACATGTTCTGTGTCCTCAGTAATCACCCTGTGACCAGTTCACCAAACTCTACCTTGGATGCAAATTTTACTTAGAGTGAAACAACATGGCTGAACAACTCTTGCTGAAGCTTTAAACACCTGATTGCTTGCATTTGGTCCAGGCAGAGTGTCAACCCTAGGCCTACTCCTGGGGCTGCTGTTTTCTCTAAAGTAGCTGAATTGAGCTTCTCCTACCAGTCCCAGGGATGGCATATGGTGTAGGACCAGCAATCAAAGCATTCAATACTTTGGCCAGAGTCCTGACCTAAAGATGAACATATGATCCAAGCCACGTGTGGCAGAAACAGTGATGCTCATCAAACATCGTACATCTTCCCTCGCATCCCTCCTCTTGCAGTTAGGAAGGGCTGTGTGGCTAGTTCTGGCCAATAAAATGTATGAGGAAGTGCTATTGATCACTTCTGGGCTGAAGCAGTGAGAAACCCATGCCTAATTCTACAGTCTTCTTCTTCCTCTGCTGCAGCAATAAAGGAAATATTAAGTTCCAGGTGGCATAGCTAAAAAATGGTGAAGTGGCCATCGTCTCGGGTCCCTGATGACCAATGACACACATTGGACATGTAACATGAACAACAAATAAACTTGAGGGTCAAGCCTTGGATTTGGGATCAATTGTTACCACAGCATAACCAGCGGATCCAGACTAACATATCAGTCCAATAAGAGGGCCTTCTGAGACTTCCCAGGTGTAGTGGATAGAATGTCCACCCCAAACTTACTGAAGCTTAAATTGTGTCCCCCAAGTTTTATGTATTAGAAGCTTGACCCCCAATGTCACTGTTGGAAGGGTGAGAAATCCTCTTATGGTAATTGAAAGGTGGGGTATTGAAGAGATGATTAGATTGTAGGATCCTGCAGTAGTGAACGATTAATAATGTTGGTCAGGGGCATGGTTCTGAAAGCTTTAAGAGGAGAGTGCATAAGGAGGTTACTCTCTCTCTGCTTCTGCCATCTTGCAATGTGAGACCCCTGGGTCACTGTTGCTACCACCAAGGCCTTCACCAAATGTGTTCCCTGGACTTTGGACTTCCTAGTCTCAGAAACTGTAAGCAATAAATCTCATTTTCTTTATAAATCACCCAGTTTCAGGTATTTATACTATAAGCAACAGAAACAGACTAACATACCAGGGCTCTCAGGAAAGACTCTGCCTTCTCTCTTTCTCTGACACTGAGGCAGTAAAGACATTTTGAGCTTGGAACTTCCAATGGCCATCTTACCCCCATGAAGAAAGGATCTATCTGAAAATGAAATGATTCAAGCAAGCAGAGCCATGAGATAAAGAAAAAGAATCCTGTTGACCTCATTTGAATCCTTGGATATATTTGGCACAAAAACTGCTCGACCCTTTGAACCTTTGATGTTAGAAAGACATTCCCATTGTGCATAAGCTAATTTGAAGTGTGTTCTGTCCTTTGCAATGGAAAGAGACCTCACAATCATAGTACCTTTCTTCTGACTGACTCATGTGACAATCTAGAATGATCTCTGTTCTTCTCAGGGACTCTTTCCCTGAATATCAGAGAGGAACCCTCAACACAATTTGCTAGAGACTGTAATTCTTCTATATTCTCTATGCATGATCTCCTGTTGAAGTGTAATTACATTCCCCTTTTCCATTCCCTGAGAAGCGTGTGTTGACAGTCAGGAGCAGGGAGTCCAAACTCCTCCTGTTCTATTATAATCACCAACTCACTAAAGGGAAAAATTCACCAGTGATCAAAAATAAAACAGGGAGAGTGAATATTGGTGATTTTGACCTGCAGAGAAAGCAAAACGGAGAAAGTGGTGCTGCCCTCGCCCCACTGTGATACTCTCTTCATTTGCCTTCAAGTATTTCCCGACCATTAACTTGGACCTTTGGGGCCAAAGGTTTTGAGGTTTTCCCCCCAGTAGAGATGATGACTGTGCATTGACTCATCCACAGTCTCTCTTTGTTCTCTGTATGAACCAGAATGGAGTGATGTAGGAGATCACTGCTTGGAAAGAGGCTGCAGTCTGTGGTCATGGAATTATACCAAGATAACAGGTCCACTGAGGGGTCAAACCACCAAAGCTGACCTCAGCTCCATGCTTTAGCCACCTGTGCCAAATTCTGACCAGCTCCCTAGGCTGAGTGGAGCCATATTTTGATGTGACCTGGTCTTAACCCCCACTCCACACAAATACTAACACGTGATTCCTCAGAACTCCCAGAGTTGACCAAATGAAACCTCCAAACATAGAAATGGCCAGTGGTCTGGAGGCAGCAGACTCAGAATTTGCTCAACTTTGACCACAGAGATGAGTCAGTGGATAAAACTGAGCCTTCACCAAGTGTCCTTCGGGTACTAACTCAGGAATGCAACAAAATCTTTAATGGATGGCATTTCGTTGTGTAGAAAGTAAGGTTCAGATTTTAAAAAAACTCATTATTAACTGATTGCTTTTGTCTAGCAAGGGAGCATATACGCACATTCCTGTGGGAGTATGTATTATTGGCCTGGAAATCAATAGGAGATTGTGGATCTCATTTTCTTAGTCATTATGGCCTTTGTGAGAAGTATTCTGGCAGTTTTCCCCATCCAACTGACCAAAGCTGGACTACATTAACACCATTTCAAAAGGATTTAGTTTTTCATTTACATATTACTAACTTGGAGTCATGTCTAAATAGTACCTGACTTGTATAAAAAGAAGTAGGTTGCTGTTGACAGTATTTCCTTAAATTATATTTCGCATTACTCTTGATAATTACAGTATGAACACAACATATTTATTAGTTGACAAAGTGTGATGGCGCCTATGTACTTTTACTTAGAGAATTACAGAATTTCATGAGAGGGGATTATCTAGCCCACATGCTCACATCTTCTCTGCAGCATCCCGCCTTGCATGCCGCTGCTGGTAGAGGCGTCTGTAACAAACACAGCTGGTGCTCAGACACATCACCGCCGCCTGCCGCTGATTTCAGCAGCATCCAGATCAGACTCACTTGGAGCTGATAGTGTCTCACCTCAGCTACTGAGAGCCCCACTTGTTTCCATGTCTCCCCAGGACCTTCTCCCAAGCTGCTTACTGTACAAGTGTAGCCCAGAAGTGGGCAGAGCTAAAGCCTTGGGGGCAACCCTCAGTAGATGTAGCCACCTACCCTCCTTCGGGTGGCTGATTCTGGGAGACTTTCTGCAAGATTCTCAGAGATCTCTGGATAATGCACACTTAATGTTGTCTTCCTTTCCTATCTTACTGCCTGTGCCACTTCTTTTTGGTTAACTGGGATCACCTCCCAAATAAACAGCTTGCATCCAAGCCTTTGTCCTAGGCTCAAGCTTTGAGGGAACCCAAACTAAAATACAGGCTATTCCATTGCAGAGAATAAGAACGTGGACTTTGGAAATACACGGCCTGACATTGGCTATGTGAGTCTGGGCAAGTTTCCTAAACCTCTCTGCCTTAGTTTTTTCATTTGTAAAATGGTATAATAATATTACCTACATCCTAAGATGATTATAGCAGTCAGTTTTAAGAGATTTTTCCTATGGTGAGGTGGGATCTGTCTCCCTACAAATTTCATCTTTTGGACAAAAATGGCCAAGAACTTTAGGCCATAGCAGCTCAGTTAGTTAGAGATGAGGAGGACGAGAAAGAGTTTATGTTTATTGGGGATTCTTAAAACACTTGGTAAGTAATTTCTCTGGGCCTGGCTTTGTCGTAGGCCCCAAGGCCATCAGAAACAAAAATTCATCTCCTTTTGAGCTTTAGTGCAAGAAACAGTGATGAGGCAAATAGATTATTTTAATAATACTTATAAGGGAATGGCAGTTAACTGTTACGAAAATACTAATAAAAATGCTATTTAATGCAGTAATTTTCACCTTTTCAATTCTTTTCTTTTTAGAAGCAGGGTTATAAATATTATCAGAATACAATATCTAGCCTCCTGACAATGTGAGTTTATTACTGTAAATGTTCTCCTACTGATAACACCTGCCTCCCTTTGATACAGAGCCTAACACTATGTTTAGATTTAATTTGCAAGTATAAAAAGTAAGTTTCAAGGAAGTGATAAAAATCAGAGACTGAGAGGCCACAATGGGTTGCTGGGGTCGCTGAGTGGCAGATTGTGTGACAAGGAATACAGGGAAAGAATACTAAATTGAAATTTCAGGCTCCTACTAGCCCTTCCATCTGCCACTCATTTCCAACAATCCTCTTTACTCAAAGTGTGGCCCATGGTCTAGCAGCCTCAGCAACACCGCGGAGCTCAGTACAACCTGCACTTAATGGATCTCCAATTGCTTCGAATGTGCATTCCAGTTTGAGAAGCTCTGTCTAAGGCAGGGAGAGCAGTGTCTTGCTCAGCCAGCTACCGTTCCTGATTCCCTATGATTGGGATAAGCACCCACACCTTCCCACGTTCTGCCCCGGGATGGCTGAAGGCAGAAACTGAGAGTACATCACACTGCTTTTCCATGTGGGGAGTAATGGAAAAAACGTAATGGGTACACTAAAGGGCATCAGGACAGACAGCAAGGGGCAGACAAAGAGAAGAGATGAGCAGCTGCCATGACGTGGGGACTTTCAGGTAAAAGGTGTGTAAGGAGAATTTTTAGGAAGTTGTGACTGTGATTTGTCTTTCATTCTTTTCAGCTTCCATAAGAGCCCTTCAGTAAAACCTTCATTTATAAAGAAAATTTTGAAAAAAATAACAGAAAGCTATAAATAATAATACTAACAAATTTATGTACTTGCCAATTACAATTTGTGCATTTTAATAATCTTGCCATGTTTACCCTGGATTTTTTAAAAAATAAAGCATTACTGATAAAGATGGAGTCCTCATCCCTCATCCCATTTCCCTTCCCAACTCCCTGACCCCCAGATGCAACCACTATCATGATTTGGTGTCAATCCCATCTATTTATATGCTTTTACTACATGTATATTTCTAAATAATACAAAGCATTGTTTTGTGTTTTTGAATTTACATCATTATATTGTACAAACTATAAATAACATTCTAGGACTTATCATTTAAAAATTTATTCATGTAAAGAAATATAGATCTAGTTCATTCTGTTTTGTAATCTCATTTTTTTATTGTAGTAAAAGAGACATAACATTTACCATCTTAACCATTCTTAGTGTACGATTCAGTAGCATTAAGTACTTGCACAACATTGTGTAACCACCACCAGTATCTACTTCCAGAACTTCGCATCTCCCAAACAGAAACTCTGTACCCATGAAACAGTAACTCCCCATTAGCCCTTTCGCTAGCCCCTGGTAACCTCTATTTTAATTTCTGTCTAAGCTCATTTGTTTTTAATTGCTGTATTGAATTTTTTTTTTTCCAATGAATACTACACATATTAACCATTCCTCTATTAGGTCAAAATACTGTATTTGTTTTCTATTACTGCCAGAACAAATTCCCACAAACTTAATGGCTTGAGCAACACAAATTTATTATCTAATGGTGCTATAGTTCCAAAGTTTGACGCAGGTCTCACTGGGCTAAAATCAAAGGATTGGTGGGGCTACATTTCCTTCTGGAGGCTCTAGGAAAGAATCCCTTTCCTTGCCTTTTCCAGCTTCTAGACATGATTGTCATTCCTTGGCTCGTGGTCCCTGTCTTCCATCTCCAAAGCCAACAACAGAACATCTCTCCAACTCTGCTTCCGTTATCACATTTTTTTCTCTGACTCTCCCCTTGAGCTTCCCTTGTTCACTTTTACAGACCCTTGTGATTTCATTGGGCTATTTTAAGGTCAGCTGATTTGTAACCTCAATTTCATCTGCACCTGTAGTTTCCCTTCGCCATGTAATGTAACATATTCACAGGTTCTGGGGATTAGGATGCGGACATCTTTGGGGGAGCCATTCCTTTGCTTATGGCAGTTACTAGAACAAACAATGCTGCAGTTGATATCCACACACATACCTCTCTCTCTCTTGCCCTGCCTGTTCACATGTGAGAGTGAAAGAAGTGTTTTCCAAGCTAGCCGCAGTAACGCCATTCCGCAAGGCCAAGAAATTCATAAAGGGGTGTGCGAGGTAGACTGATTTAGCTTATGCCATTTTTACTGTTTGAAAAGTGTTCTTGTTTAAAAGCCCCCCAACACCTGTGGTGAAAATTGAAGGTTAAAAACTGTGCTGTACTTAGAAAAATTTTAAGTTCTGCCTGCCTTTGCTGTTTCCCACCTATGCTGTCTCTGACTGATAACACCAAGAGCTGTATCTGGATGTATCTAGACAACCTAAGGAAGAAACCGCCCTGTGAAAGTTTTTGCTGTCCCTAAGTGATTAACTCGCTTCTTTCAGCTTCTGTTATCAGCTTGCACTAGGCCTCCCAGAGCAGTTTCCAGGGCGCCCTTCAACTGTTTCAAGAACTCCCACATGACCCGCGCTTTTTGCTATCCCACCCCTGGCCTTGTTTAAACCGACCAATTACCTTGCTTCTCGCTTCTGTACCCGCGCTTTTTGCTATAAAACAAGCTCAAAAACTCTACTCGGCGCGCCAGTCCACCGAGAGACTGAGCCGCCCGGGTACCCGTGTATTCAATAAAACCTCTTGCTAATTGCATCCGAAGCCGTGGTCTCGTTGTTCCTTGGGAGGGTCTCTCCTGACTGAGTGATTGCCCAAATCAGGCGTCTCTCATTTGGGGGCTCGTCCGGGATCAGACCCCCACCCAGGGACCACCGACCCACCAACGGGAGGTAAGCTGGCCAGCGATCGCTCCGTGTCTCGTTTCTGTGTCTGACTCCGTAACTCTGACTGTCCCTCTGAGTGCGCGCATTTTGGTTTCAGTTTGTTCCGGGCTGATCGCTCTATGAGCGACGTGTGAGTAGCGAACAGACGTGTTCGGGGGCTCACCGCCCGGTAATCCTGGGAGACGTCCCAGGATCAGGGGAGGACCAGGGACGCCTGGTGGACCCCTCAGGAGAGGATCATTATGTTCTGATCCCACTGCCGCGTCTAGAGAGGCGCGCTCTGCCATCTGACTCCTTCTTTTGTCTCTACGCTACTCGATCTCGCCGCCGTTTCTGGTTTCTTTTTGTTTTGTTCCTGATAGGCCTCTGTGTCGTGGTCCCTCTCTCCGAAATGGGACAAAATAACTCTACCCCTCTCTCCCTCACTCTAGATCACTGGAGGGACGTGAGAGCAAGGGCTCACAATCTGTCCGTGGAAATCAGAAAGGGAAAATGGCGGACCTTTTGTTCCTCCGAGTGGCCCACGTTCGGTGTCGGGTGGCCGCCGGAAGGAACTTTTAATGTCTCTGTCATTTCCGCAGTTAAACGGATTGTCTTTCAGGAAATCGGGGGACACCCGGACCAAGTTCCATATATCGTGGTGTGGCAAGACCTCGCCCAGAGTCCCCCACCATGGATGCCGCCCTCCGTCAAGGTCGCTGTCGTCTCCAGTCCAGACAATACCCGAGGACCAACTGTAGAGAGGCCATCCGCTCCTCCCCGACCCCCCATCTACCCGGCAACAGACGACTTGCTCCTTCTCTCTGAGCCCCCGCCCTATCCGGCGGCCCTGCCACCTCCTCTGGCCCCTCAGGCGGTCGGACCGGCGCCGGGCCAGGCGCCCGACATTTCCGATCCTGAGGGACCAGCCGCGGGGACCAGGAGTCGCCGTGCCCGCAGTCCGGCAGACGACTCGGGTCCTGACTCCACTGTGATTTTACCCCTCCGAGCCATAGGACCCCCAGCCGAGCCCAACGGCCTAGTCCCTCTGCAATATTGGCCTTTCTCTTCAGCAGATCTTTATAATTGGAAATCTAATCATCCTTCTTTTTCTGAAAATCCAGCAGGACTCACGGGGCTCCTTGAGTCTCTTATGTTTTCTCATCAGCCCACCTGGGACGATTGCCAACAGCTCCTACAGATTCTCTTCACCACGGAGGAACGAGAAAGGATTCTCCTTGAGGCCCGCAAGAATGTCCTGGGGGACAACGGGGCCCCTACTCAACTTGACAACCTCATTAATGAGGCCTTCCCCCTCAATCGACCTCAGTGGGACTACAACACAGCCGCAGGTAGGGAGCGTCTCCTGGTCTACCGCCGGACTCTAGTGGCAGGTCTCAAAGGGGCAGCTCGGCGCCCCACCAATTTGGCTAAGGTAAGAGAGGTCTTACAAGGACCGGCAGAACCCCCTTCGGTTTTCTTAGAACGCCTAATGGAGGCCTATAGGAGATACACTCCGTTTGAGCCCTCTTCTGAGGGGCAGCAGGCTGCAGTTGCCATGGCCTTCATCGGACAGTCAGCCCCAGATATTAAAAAAAAATTACAGAGGCTAGAGGGGCTCCAAGATTATTCCTTGCAAGATTTAGTGAGGGAGGCAGAAAAGGTGTACCACAAAAGGGAGACAGAAGAAGAAAGAGAAGAAAGACAAAAAAAGGAGGCAGAAGAGAGAGAAAGGCGGCGCGATAAGCGCCAAGAAAAAAACTTGACTAGGATTTTGGCCGCAGTGGTAAGTGAAAAAGGTTCTAGAGATAGGCAGACAGGGAATCTGAGCAACCAGGCAAGAAAGACACCTAGGGATAAAAGATCTCCTCTGGACAAAGACCAGTGCGCCTACTGTAAAGAAAAGGGTCACTGGGCAAGAGAATGTCCCCGAAAGAAAAACGTCAGAGAAGCCAAAGTTCTGTCCCTAGATGACTAGGGGAGTCAAGGTTCGGACCCCCTCCCCGAACCCAGGCTAACACTGACTGTGGAGGGGACTCCCATTGAGTTCCTGGTCGATACCGGGGCTGAACATTCAGTTTTGACCCAACCCCTGGGAAGGGTAGGGTCCAGACGGACAGTCGTACAAGGAGCAACAGGGAGCAAAGTCTACCCCTGGACCACAAAGAGACTTTTAAAAGCTGGACATAAACAGGTGACCCACTCCTTTCTGGTCATACCCGAGTGCCCCGCCCCTTTGTTGGGTAGGGACCTCTTAACCAAACTAAAGGCCCAGATCCAGTTTTCTGCTGAGGGCCCACAAGTAACATGGGAAGACCGCCCTACACTGTGCCTGACCCTGAACCTAGAAGAAGAATACCGGCTACATGAAAAGCCAGGTCCCTCCTCTATCGACCCATCCTGGCTCCAACTTTTTCCCACTGTATGGGCAGAGAGGGCAGGCATGGGACTGGCCAATCAAGTCCCACCAGTGGTAGTGGAACTAAGATCAGGTGCCTCACCGGTGGCTGTTCGACAATATCCAATGAGCAAGGAAGCCCGGGAAGGTATCAGACCCCACATCCAGAGGTTCTTAGACCTAGGGGTCTTGGTGCCCTGTCAATCGCCCTGGAATACCCCTCTACTACCTGTAAAAAAGCCAGGGACCAATGACTATCGGCCAGTCCAAGACTTGAGAAAAATTAATAAAAGGGTACAGGATATTCATCCCACCGTCCCATCTGGGGTACCTACTCAAGGGGGGAAAAAGATGGCTGACCCCGGCCCGAAAGGCTACTGTTATGAAGATCCCCGCTCCCACGACCCCCAGACAGGTCCGTGAATTTCTGGGCACTGCAGGATTCTGCAGGCTCTGGATCCCTGGGTTTGCTTCCCTAGCCGCACCCCTGTATCCCTTAACAAAGGAAAGCATCCCTTTTACCTGGACTGAGGAACATCAGAAAGCTTTTGACCACATAAAAAAAGCCTTGCTGTCAGCCCCCGCTTTGGCCCTCCCCGACCTCACCAAACCATTTACTCTATACGTAGATGAGAGGGCCGGTGTGGCCCGGGGAGTGCTTACTCAGACTTTAGGACCCTGGCGGCGGCCAGTAGCTTACCTATCAAAAAAATTGGATCCGGTGGCTAGCGGGTGGCCAACCTGCCTGAAAGCGGTTGCAGCCGTGGCACTCCTTCTCAAGGACGCTGATAAGTTAACCTTGGGACAGAATGTGACTGTGATTGCTTCCCATAGCCTCGAAAGCATTGTGCGGCAGCCCCCCGACCGGTGGATGACCAATGCCAGGATGACTCATTACCAGAGCCTGCTGCTAAATGAAAGGATATCGTTTGCACCCCCTGCCGTCCTGAACCCAGCTACCCTCCTACCAGTCGAGTCGGAAGCCACCCCAGTACACAGGTGCTCAGAGATCCTCGCCGAAGAAACTGGAACTCGACGAGACCTGAAGGACCAGCCATTGCCCGGGGTGCCAGCCTGGTATACGGACGGTAGCAGTTTCATCGCGGAGGGTAAACGGAGAGCAGGGGCCGCCATCGTAGATGGCAAGCGGACGGTGTGGACAAGCAGCCTGCCAGAAGGTACGTCAGCCCAGAAGGCCGAACTAGTGGCTTTGACGCAGGCATTACGCCTGGCCGAAGGAAAAAACATCAACATCTACGCCGACAGCAGGTATGCTTTTGCCACTGCTCACATTCATGGGGCAATATATAAACAGAGGGGGTTGCTCACTTCTGCGGGAAAAGACATTAAAAACAAGGAAGAAATTTTGGCCCTGCTAGAGGCCATTCACCTCCCTAAGCGGGTCGCCATTATCCACTGCCCCGGCCACCAGAGGGGAAATGACCCTGTGGCCACCGGGAACCGGAGGGCCGACGAGGCTGCAAAACAAGCCGCCCTGTCGACCAGAGTGCTGGCAGAAACTACAAAACCTCAAGAGCTAACCGAACCCGCCCAGGTTAAGGCCGAGCCAAGAGAGCTCACCCCTGACCGGGGGAAAGAATTTATTCAGCGGTTGCATCAGTTGACACACTTAGGACCAGAAAAGCTTCTCCAATTAGTAAACCGCACCAGCCTCCTCATCCCGAACCTCCAGTCTGTAGTTCGCGAGGTCACCAGTCGGTGTCAGGCTTGTGTCATGACTAATGCGGTCCCGACCTACCGAGAGATCGGAAAGAGACAACGAGGAGATCGACCCGGCGTGTACTGGGAGGTAGACTTCACAGAGGTAAAGCCTGGCCGGTATGGAAACAGGTATCTGCTGGTATTCATAGACACTTTTTCCGGATGGGTAGAAGCTTTTCCTACCAAAACTGAAACGGCCCTGACCGTCTGCAAAAAGATATTAGAGGAAATTCTACCCCGCTTCGGGATCCCTAAGGTACTCGGGTCAGACAATGGCCCAGCCTTTGTTGCTCAGATAAGTCAGGGACTGGCCACTCAACTGGGGATAAATTGGAAGTTACACTGTGCTTATAGACCCCAGAGCTCAGGTCAGGTAGAAAGAATGAACAGGACAATCAAAGAGACCTTAACCAAATTAGCCTTAGAGACCGGTGGAAAAGACTGGGTGGCCCTCCTTCCCTTAGCGCTGCTCAGAGCCAGGAATACCCCTGGCCAGTTTGGTCTAACTCCTTATGAAATTCTCTATGGGGGACCGCCCCCCATACTCGAGTCTGGAGGGACATTGGGTCCCGATGATAATTTTCTCCCTGTCTTATTTACTCATTTAAAGGCTTTAGAAGTTGTGAGGACCCAGATCTGGGACCAGATCAAGGAGGTGTACAAGCCCGGCACCGTGACAATCCCCCACCCGTTCCAGGTCGGAGACCGAGTGCTTGTCAGACGCCACCGACCCAGCAGCCTTGAGCCTCGGTGGAAAGGCCCGTACCTGGTGTTGCTGACCACTCCGACCGCAGTAAAAGTCGACGGTATTGCTGCCTGGGTCCATGCTTCTCACCTCAAGCCTGCACCACCCTCGGCACCAGATGAGTCTTGGGAGCTGGAAAAGACTGATCATCCTCTTAAGCTGCGTTTTCGGCGGCGGCAGAACGAGTTGGAGTGAAAACCCTCACCAGCCTGTGACCCTCACCTGGCAGGTACTGTCCCAAACTGGGAACGTTGTCTGGAAGACAGAGAAAGTCCAGCCCCCTTGGACTTGGTGGCCCATTCTTACACCTGATGTATGTGCCCTGGCGGCCGGTCTTGAGTCCTGGGATATCCCAGAAACCGATGTATCAACCTCTAAGAGAGTCAGACCCCCTGACTCAAACTATGAGAGCGCTTATAGACAGATCACCTGGGGAGCCATAGGATGCAGCTACCCTAAGGCTAGGACCAGAATGGCAAGTTCCACCTTCTACGTGTGTCCCCGGGATGGCCGGTCCCGTTCAGAAGCTAGAAGGTGTGGAGGGCTAGAATCCCTGTATTGTAAAGAATGGAGTTGTGAAACCACGGGGACTGTTTATTGGCAACCTACGTCCTCCTGGGACCTCATAACTGTAAAATGGAATGGCACAGAGCGATCATGGGGTGCCCTACTGGCAACCTGTGAAAAAACCGGCTGGTGTAACCCCCTTAAAATAAATTTCACAGAACAAGGGCGGCAATCCAAAGAGTGGATAATAGGAAAAACCTGGGGATTGGGATTCTATGTGTCTGGATATCCAGGCGTACAGTTGACCATTCGGTTAGAGATCACCAGCAAGCCAGCTGAGACAGTGGGCCCCAACTCCGTCCTTGCGAAACAAGGACCCCCTAACAAAAACCCCCCTTCCCCAACGAGGGAAGCGCCGCCCATCTCTCAACCCTCGGCGGCTCCTAGCCAAGTCCCCACGGTACTGGAGGAAAGTGTTGTCCTGAACACTCTGTCTCCCACCACGGGCGACAGACTCTTTGGCCTTGTGAGGGGGGCCTTCCTAGCCTTAAATGCTACCGACCCAGACGCCACGAAGTCTTGCTGGCTCTGTTTGGCCTTGGGTCCCCCTTATTATGAAGGAGTTGCCTCCTTAGGAGGGGCCTTCACTTATACCTCCAACTATACCCAGTGCCGCTGGGGGAGCCAAGGAAAGCTTACCCTCACTGAGGTCTCAGGACACGGGTCGTGCATAGGAAAGGTGCCCTCTACCCATCAGCATCTTTGCAATCAGACCCTACCCATCAACTCCTCCACGAACCATCAGTACCTGCTCCCCACCAACCATAGCTGGTGGGCCTGCAGCACCGGCCTCACCCCCTGCCTCTCCACCTCAGTTTTTAATCAGTCTAAAGATTTCTGTATCCTGATCCAGCTGGTCCCTCGCATCTATTACCATTCTGAAGAAACTTTGTTGCAGGCCTATGACGATCCTCACCCCAGGGTTAAAAGAGAGCCTGTCTCACTTACCCTAGCTGTTCTTCTGGGGTTGGGGGTCGCAGCAGGTATAGGTACTGGCGCATCCGCCCTAGTTAAAGGGCCCATAGACCTCCAACAAGGCCTAGCCAGCCTCCAGACCGCCATGGATACTGACCTCCGGGTCCTCCAGGACTCAATCAGCAAGCTAGAGGACTCGCTGACTTCCCTATCGGAGGTAGTACTCCAAAATAGAAGAGGCCTTGACCTACTGTTTCTAAAAGAAGGAGGCCTCTGCGCGGCCCTAAAAGAAGAGTGCTGTTTTTATGTAGACCACTCAGGTGTGGTGCGAGACTCCATGAGAAAACTCAAAGAGAGACTAGATAAAAGACAGATGGAGCGCCAGAAAAACCAAAACTGGTATGAAGGGTGGTTCAATAGCTCCCCTTGGTTCACTACCCTCCTATCAACCATCGCCGGGCCCCTATTGCTCCTCCTTCTGTTGTTCACCCTCGGGCCCTGCATCATCAATAGGTTAGTCCAGTTCATCAATGACAGGGTAAGTGCAGTAAAAATTCTGGTCCTTAGACAAAAGTATCAGACCCTAGACAACGAAGACAACCTCTAAATTCGCTCTAAGATTAGAGCTTCCCACAAGAGAAATGGGGGAATGAAAGAAGTGTTTTCCAAGCTAGCCGCAGTAACGCCATTCCGCAAGGCCAAGAAATTCATAAAGGGGTGTGCGAGGTAGACTGATTTAGCTTATGCCATTTTTACTGTTTGAAAAGTGTTCTTGTTTAAAAGCCCCCCAACACCTGTGGTGAAAATTGAAGGTTAAAAACTGTGCTGTACTTAGAAAAATTTTAAGTTCTGCCTGCCTTTGCTGTTTCCCACCTATGCTGTCTCTGACTGATAACACCAAGAGCTGTATCTGGATGTATCTAGACAACCTAAGGAAGAAACCGCCCTGTGAAAGTTTTTGCTGTCCCTAAGTGATTAACTCGCTTCTTTCAGCTTCTGTTATCAGCTTGCACTAGGCCTCCCAGAGCAGTTTCCAGGGCGCCCTTCAACTGTTTCAAGAACTCCCACATGACCCGCGCTTTTTGCTATCCCACCCCTGGCCTTGTTTAAACCGACCAATTACCTTGCTTCTCGCTTCTGTACCCGCGCTTTTTGCTATAAAACAAGCTCAAAAACTCTACTCGGCGCGCCAGTCCACCGAGAGACTGAGCCGCCCGGGTACCCGTGTATTCAATAAAACCTCTTGCTAATTGCATCCGAAGCCGTGGTCTCGTTGTTCCTTGGGAGGGTCTCTCCTGACTGAGTGATTGCCCAAATCAGGCGTCTCTCAAGAGCTCTCTGGGCAATACATCTGCAGTGAAGTTTTCTCTTCCTCCTTTGCTCTCAGAGTATTTTTAGAGTCAGATTTGTCTTTACTTTTGGATACAACCCTTGCTGAGACAGACCCCAAGGAAGCCTAGCTTTATCCAGGCTGCATATAAATGGAGGAGTTGACCTCTGCCTTCCAGACCTGACCCTTGTATTTACTCCCTCACAAGTTCATACATTGGAAGCTTTAAGGTCTAAAATGATAATTCAGAGGGAGGCTAGAAAGTTCCACAAAAGTCCAGGGAGGAGTTTGAAGCAGAGCTGTCTAGGCCATGTGCTAAAAAAAGAGCTGTCTCTGGCATAAACGAAATCAGAACCATCGATTCAGGGAGGAGAGTTGGCTGGGGGCAAGGAGGTGGCCTGGCAGCTGGCCCAAAATAAGACAGGACGTGCTCAAACGTAAGGTGTATGGTGTATAGTGGATCACATGCATCTAGAGTGCTTTTTCCCTTGGAGTTGACATATTACAAAGATGCGGCTGTTGATCAAAATACTTCTGGAATTTCATTAAAACCAAAAACATTCTTTTTTTGACTATTGTCAGAGAAGGGAAGCTTTCACCTTTCTAGAAAAGATTTATTTTGAAGATAACCAACAATAATTACAAGTCAAATCTTATGAAAAAAGGAAGTTAGCTTAATAACAACATTTTTTGCCAAAAAATGACTAAAACTGATTTACTTGTGTGACTCTAGTGTGAAGTGGTCACCTACCCTAGCTGCCCAAGATGGTTTATGATGGTTATTCCAATTTAATTATTAACAGTACCCACTGTCTTTCTCAAAGTGCTCACTTTGTATAATAAATTGTGATACCCTATTCTGAAAGCCATTCCAAAAAGAAGGTAACACATATGTAAACAATAGCAAAATTTTGAGGTTAGTACCCAACTTGCTAATGTGACTACTTTTAAGAACACGTTGATCTAAACATATAAGTTCTGATACATTTGCTTTTAAAAAGAGCTCAAACAAATAAACTACCCTCTACTTTTCTTGGCTTTGTTGTAAATTTATAAACATACAGGCAATAGAGCTGTGGTGTGGCAATTACTGGCGGCCAACCACCCTCCTCCCCTTTCACATACTGTCAAGATGAATTTTTATGACTTTTCCTCCTGCAGATTGTCCTTGATATTATTTACTCTAACTAGGACTTATCTCAATAATAATGTGAGGAGAAAGGAAGGAGCTCATGTAGTATAATATCCTGGGTCCTGCAGTCCCACAGGAATGGCCTTGATGGGAGGTATGATTTTCTTTGGGGGACTAGGATAAAGGCAGGAGGGGTGGGTTGAACCAGGACACTGTAACAAGGGAGTTGTGAGAAGAAAGCGTGCCTGGGGGCAGATTATTCTGTGCCTTGCCAATAGCTCAATTCCATACCTGCTCCATCTTCCTTCTCATATCGAGGAAAGACACATGGGCATCACTTCATAAATATGACCTTAGTCATTATCATAACATGCCTTCCCGAAAGCTGGGGAGGTTAAAAACACTTCATGGAAACTTGCGACTATTGATGTAACATCATAAAGTTCTATTAGAAACGTGAAGACATAATACTGACAATTTAGACTATTTTGGGCTAAAGAATGTAAATAGACAGTGTTTCAAATAGAAACACCCCCAACCTTCTGATATCAAAAATAGCAACTTTGCAACAGGTCGTATATCTGGAGGTTATGGCAACAAAAAATATCAGAGTGGAATCACAAACCGTAGTGACGAAATAAAGGATCAAAATAACACAGTTTCAACTATTTTTGAGAACTCTTTTCTCCCAAGGAGGTGAACATAATGAAGGCCTTTGATCATTTTCCCAAGCCGGGCTGTCTTTGAGAAGGTAACACAGGCAAGATCAGGTCAGAGGAGGGGTGAGAAAATCAACACTGAGTTGATGAACAAATATTTCTATCATGACAACTGTGTGCAGGGCCTAGCACAGTGGTTAGGTATGTAGGTGCCAGATCTACCAGCTCCACACTTACTACCCTCAGATGACTGACTTCCCTTTCTCTGCCCTGGTTCCCTAATCTAAAGTGGGGTTCATCACAGGACCTGTCTCACAGGCTTGTTGTGAGTATTCATCCATACAAAGCACTTACAAAGTAAATGGCATAGAGCAAGCACCCAAATACTGTAGTCAGGAGAAACCATACGTGTGCAAATAAAAATACAATTGCCAAAATAAGGCAGCATATGTAACTATGGCAAATTAAGGGAAGAAAGATCACTGTGAATTAGAGTGGAGGAATTCCCTGTGGAGGCAGTGAGGTGGGACCAGTCTTGGCAGAGGGAGGAGAGGTGGTTGCAAGAGCATCTCAGCATGGCCAGGATGCAAGTGCACTATGTTCCTGTGAGAAGCGGATGCGAGAAGTCAGCCCTTCTGGCTGGAGCAGAGAGTTCATGCAGGGGAGAAGTGGGAAGGAGGGTGGTAGAGGTGGTTTGGGGTTAGTTTGCAGTAAGCTCAAATTCTAGCCAAAAAAAGGTTTGTTGGACAAGCTCATACCTTGGTGCAAGTAGTGCCTTTGGAAGCATCACTGGGCAGGGGCTGGCCAGCCTGGAGGAAAGATGACCTGTACCACGAGGATCAACTGCATTGAGGCTTTTGCACTACAACAGAGGTCAAGTGTGAGAGCTGGACAAGGGGGAGGCAGCAGAAAAAGAAACTCTCCTATGGATACAGCCAGATATGAGACGCCTTTGCTTAACTTGTACTAACCGAGCCCAAGGGGCCTCCTGGTGCTCAGGGCAGGACAAAGGCCAAGGTCCAGCCCAGTTGCTAGAAAGGAGAGTTTGTAATAAAGTGATTGGTGCTTGAGCTTTCTTTTTTGTGTCGAACAAGGATATCCTCAGAGTGTCAATTCTTTTTCATCACAAAACAATATTTGGTACCTACTTGTGCTGGAGATATTCAGAAGAAATACAAAATACAGTTTTCTAACGTCCCTAAGGACCTGAAAATCAGGATGGGGGGAGGAGAGGAGGTGTTTGGGGGAGGCGTTTGTTTAGAAGAAGGCCAAATACGTGGACTCCTGTTGTTGGATAAGTATCAAGTGAGTAATGTGGATAGAGCATGCCACTGACGGTCAGCAGAGATCCCTACAGGCTGCAGTGGCTGCAGAAGGCTGTTTTGATTATTTGCTTTATTAGGGTTAGGGTTAGGTCAGGGTTGCTTTATTGTAAATCAAGATATTTCTATTTTTAGAGAGAAAAAAACAATCCTGTAGCTAAAGTGGAGACTAAATTAGAAAAATAAAATTTGAAAATGTTGTTCATATTTTTGCTCTTATGCAAAATTCCATCTGGGTCATAGACTTAAATGAGCAAAGAGATTTAATAATAATAACTAACGTTTACTGAACATTCATTTTGTGTCAAGTACTAAGGTACACCATTTACACATCAGCTCATTTAATCCTCACACACTCTATTAAATAGGTATACTATTGTTATCTTCATTTTATGAATGAAGAGAGGATTTAAAAGAGTCTATGTCCTTCCTCAAAAGACTGCCTTTGCTGTAAGCACATTACTTCGCCATGACTAGATTCTGACCTGACATTTCTTTTGTTTCTGTTGCCAATTATACAACTTTGTGGGGGCTGATAGCCTTATAGTTAGGTAGCCTCAATAGCTGGGACCCTTAAGCTCCAACTAAAATGGACCTCAGAGGAGCTCACCTTTGCAGATTCAGTATTGGGTCCGTCACACCATAACAACTGTCCCAGATTCAAGTCTATGTGTGTTATTTGAGCACTTCTATCAGCCACTGCTGCAAACACTTCCCTGCATTGTTTCCAGTCCTGGCCACCTGCTCTGCCAGGGAACACCCATGTGGTGGTCAGGAAGCAGAGGGGTGAAAGCTGATGAGACATTTCAGGTCTGATTGGATCTTGTGCCTCACTTGAGCTCTGGGATCGTTGGTGAAAGGGCTGGCAGTTCTTCATAGCTCATTCACTTTCAGCTCTTTAACTTACTAGCTCTGTGATCTTCATAAGTTGTTCAACTCTTTAACCATCAGTTTTCATACCTATAAAATCAGGATAATAATAGTACCTACCTTGAAGGGTTGTGAAATTGAGTAATGTTAAAACACTCAGAATAATGCCTGGCACATACTAAGTGTGCAATCAATGTTTGTTTATTACTGTTTTTCAGAACTTCTCAAGTGTTCGCTGGGGATAGTGGGCACTAGAGTCAAACCACAACTTAGGAATGATAAATAATTGTACATAAGAACAAGTTATCACGTGGTTACAGAACAAGACTGACAAATAATTGTGTTACTAGTAACGTACCACAGTGTCATTGAGCTGTAACTTAAGTTTGTCAACTAGGAAGTAGAGCAACAGAGAGGACTGACAGGGTTGCAGGGAGAGAGGCAGCACCCTTGATCTGCATGTGAGTAAAGCTGTCACCAGTGTTGATCAAAGAGAAGTCTGAGGACCACTTGCCTGGGTAATATCAAAAATGTAAACTCCTGGATCCTACTGATTCAAAAGTCCTAGGAATCTATTTCTTTCTGTCTTTTTTTTTTTTTTAACAAGTAAAACAAGTACCAGGGCCCTGAGGCACGGAGTCAGGGGAAGCTGAACCCAGCTGCAGCAAGGTAAAGAGCACACCAAAAACACCATTTTCTTTTTCTTTATAAATTACCCAGTCTGTGGTATTCTGTTATAGAAACACAAAACAGACTAAGACAGTTACCACTTTATCCAAGGATTGAGAAAGGGCATTTCACCAGGATCAAAGTAGACTTGTAGGTAGGCAAAAACAAGTCTAAGCATTGAGATTTGACAAAAATGGTCCTGATTCCTAGGTCTTCAGGACAACAATTGACCAGAGAGATAATGAACTAGATCTACAGGACATTTAAGTTGAGTAAAAAACATTTATCATCTTAGAATCTAAACTTGCCTGATACCAACTTTGTAGGACACCCAGTGTTCAAAGCGCATGGGGTTTAACAGTAGCAGAGGAACAATGGCAAAGTCCCCTCTTCTCTCAAAACTCACTACCTTAATATCAAGAATTATAAAAAAAGAGCAACACTGTCTTCCATGACACTAGAAGCTAACTGAAGCACTGGAGCATGAGATATAGAGACAAAAAGCAGACGGAAGATTGCTAAATGACTTAGCACAACAGTACAAGACAAAACCAAGGGTCTACAGAGGAAAACTGAATTAAGGTGATTCACCTGCAGGTGACTTTAGAAAGGCATCAAAATTGGTGACATCAAGTACTGTAAAATATGGGAAGAGATTAGGAATTTGGGAGGCTAAAAAAGATGAGATGAGAAAGGGGTTGGTTAAAAGCTACATAAAAATTACTTAGACACCCCCCCCACACACCCACACCCCCATTTTCCACTCCCATTCTGCACTGTCGGGAGAAATACACTTTCACAAGAAACACATTACTTCCCCATCTCCTTTTTTGGAAAACTATTGGAGGATATACTGACCAAAACAGGGATAAACTAAGAAAGAGAAAGGCTGGGACTTTGAGAAACAGGAGATCACAGAGGAAGGAGGTGAAGGGAAATCCCAGGATGATGGCAAAGGGAAGTCCCTGAACAACAGCTGTGCAGCAAGAACAGAGAACAATTAGCCCAAAGTAGAGCAGATCAGAGGGCTCTAGGAGGAATGTCTCCAGAAAAAGATATTGACAATTAGTTATCTGATGAGTTTGAAGATGGGAAAAGTTGAATTGAAAGCTATTGTACATAGCTACAGGAAGACATGGTAGGGATTTTAAAAAACCCTAAAAAAAAAAAAAAAAAAGGTAATAATTAACTTCAGAAAAAAAGTAAAAGTTATATAATATAGGGAATGTATACAGTGTACATCATTTGTCTTAGAAGTGAACTGTCATAAAAAATAATAAAAACACTAAATATAGATTTAATCAAAAAATATTACTATAGCTATATTGAAAGAATATGAAGGCTAAAACATCATCTACCATAATGTGAATTTAAATACATTATGCCAAATTTATAAACCAAGAGATTTAAGTATATGAATATTATTTAGAACTATGGTGGTAAATACCCAAAGAAACAACTCAGGGAATTAGCAGCAGATGCCTCCAAGCAGTGGGACAGTGAGGGGTGTGTGTGTGTGCGTGTGTGTGCGTGTGTGTGTGTGTGTGTGTGTGTGTGTGTGTGTCTTTGGAATCTGCTACTTTTTAAGACTCTAAAGTTTTGTTATGAACTTTCCAGAACACCATAATGTTAAGTGTGTTGATTCTGGAGGAGCTCAAATTCTAATGCTACTACTTACTAGCTTTGTGACCTCAGGAAAGTTACTGATGCTCTGGGGGGCTCGGTTTTAATATTGGTACAATGAGGATGACACGAATAGAGTTTAACTCATGGGTGTGCTGAGAATTAAGTGAGATAATCCTTGTAAAACAGTTTGGTGTCTGGCACATGAAAGTATTTAATAAATCTTATCCATTATCAAACTACTTTTAAAACTAGGTTCATGTACCACTTGGGTAAGAAAAAAATAATTTAAAAGAAAGCAGGCAGGGCAGACAGAGATCTCTGGCAAGGGAGCTTTGGGGAGGCTTTCTGCTCACACCACCCCTGAAGCTGCATCCCAGCTCATGCCCAGAAGGGGAACTAAGAGGAAGGGAAGAAGGGGATGTGTGTGCACACGTGTGTGACAGAGAGTGTGAGAAAACGAAGCTTCCTGATTAATGTTGCTATTAAAAAATTGGATTGTTTCACTAATATTTCTTCATTAGCTTTCCTCTCTAAATCTTCACATGTGTAGGAATACCCCCCTTCTAGCCCTGTTTCTTTGAGGGCAGGAAGGAGGACAGTCTGGGGATTTCTCCTGATGAATCAGTTCAGGCCTTGGCGTAGTCGTCTCACTCTCTTTGTGGTGGAGGTGTGTGAATTTACAGGCCTGCGGATGGCACGGCTGCATGCAACCCTGTCTCTCTACTCTCCTAGATGACGAAAATGACACATTAAGGTTGGGGATAGGCTGAGCTCACTCAGGTTGCTTTCCTGTCTGCTGCTAAATCAAACCAGCTAATTGGTACCTTTTCCAGCTCACTCTAGGTGCAACTGGCTGAAAATCAACCATTATAGCAGATATAGCTGGAACTTGATTTTATTTCTGCTGACGAGGGCTGTCTACAGGGCTCCTATTAGGAGCAAATGGCATCTTCTGACTCACTCTGCCCTGAAGCTTTTCAGGCCAGGGCTCCTCTGAAGGCTGTCCTCCTGGAAACCCACTGAGCTCCGCAGAAAGAAGTTCATTGTCACCCCCTTTATGAAACTGCACCCAGCAATGACCACTGGAGCGTAGATGAGTTCCTTACTTCTTCCTGCCTGGACTTGAAACTCTCCTGTCCTTCTCCCTCCCTCCCCACCCAAGCTATTCACTTAGCCCAGCTCCCCACCCTTTGAGCACTTACCCCTGAACTAAATTGATAAATTGTTTCTGGTCTTTTCACCATCTAATGTTCATTTTAGGCTCAGTGACCTATTGTGAATGCCCAAGGGTCAAGGATCATGTTTCTTTGTAATTCTCCTGTTGCAATGGTGGATATAGCAATGCTACTGTCTGAATGTTTGTCTAAAATTCATGGTGAAAGCAAATCTCCACTGTGGTAGTATTAACAGGTGAAGCCTTTAAAGGTGATTAGGTCATGAGGGTCTACACTTGTGAATGGGATTAATGCCCTTATAAAGAGGCTTCAGGGAAACTGTTTCCCTTTCTATCCTGTGAGGACACCTATAAGTTGCCATCTATGAGGAACAGGTGATCACTAAGGCTGGTGCCTTGGTCTTGGATTTTCCAGACTCCAGAACTGTGAGCAATAAATTTATGCTGTTTGTAAATTACTCAGTCTAAGGTATTTTATTATAGCAGCCTGCTGTAGTTTGAATGTCCACCTAAGCTCATGTTAGAACTTAACCCCCAATATGGTGGTAGAAGGTGGGGCCTTTAAGAGGTGATTGGATTGTGATGACTGTGCTCTTGTGAATGGATTGATCCATTCATGGAATAAAGCGCTGATAGTTTAATGGTTTTTCATGGGCATGGTTCTGATGGCTTTATGAGAGCAAGGGAGAGGGTTAACTCTCTTGCTCATGCCACCCTCGCCATGTAATTGCTTGCATAGCTGTAGGGCTCTGTAGAGAGTTCCCACCCAGAGGAAGGCCCTCACCAGATGTGCCCCCTGAACCATGGACTTTCCAGACTCCAGAACTAAGAAATAAGTTTTAATTCTTTATAAATTACCCAGTTTCAGGTGTTCTGTTACAAGCAATAGAAATGGACTGATACATAGCCCAAGTGGATCAAGACAAGCAAGTAGGTGCTTTCATAGCTGCTTTTGCAAGTGAGGAAGAAGTGAAGAATTTTAAAGCTCAAATAGTGTTTAGAAAAGAGAAATACCTGAGTATTTTTTTTATTTTCACATAGTTGACTGTACATATCTGTGGGGTACGTTAAATATCAGTACCTGTGTACAATATGTGATGCTCAAATCAGGATAATGAGTATATTCAACAATATACAATGAAATCATTTTTTGTGGCCCTTTACGAATTCCTCCCTTACCCTCATCCCCCTCCCCCTTTCTCACCTCTGGTAACCTCAGTTCTGTTCTCTCCTTCTGAAAGTTCAGCTGAGAAACATCTGAATTTAGGCAAGAAAACTAGGTCAAGTTCAGGGACCAAACAGCATTTTGCAGTTCATCCATTCGCAGAGTGAAGTCTGTTTGGAGAGTATCTCATTAAGGAGTCCAGAGCTGTTGAACTCCTTGGGAGGATGAGTGAGGCTGGGCCACTTGCTGACTTTCGGCGAGTTTTAAAAATGACAAGAATGATAGTAAGTTGTAGAGGACTGAGATAAAGCTGAGGAGAATGCATCAGAGAGCCTCTAAGAAATGAGGGTTTAAACCTCAGTAGTATGACTTTGGTGAGAGGAGAAAGAGGTGATTAACTCCAACGTCATTAGAGGCGGGTGGCACTTATTGGTTCCTCCTGGAAGGTAGAACACCAAGCCAGAAGGAAGGTTAGAGGAAGCATGGTAAGTGAAGACTTCTCCTTTCAGCCATGGAAAGCCCAAGGCAGAAACATGGCTTGAGGCATCATTATATGTCAGAGACAATAGCAAGTGCACCCATGCAAACCCACCACCTTTAGGGGGTACAGGAAGCAGGCTTCTGATCACCACTGTATTGTTTCCTATTTCTGCTGTAACAAATTAAAGCAACACAAATTTATCGACTGACAGTCTGAAGGTCAGAAGTCCAACACAGGTGTTATGGGCTAAAATCAAGGTGTCAGTAGAGCTGCATTCATTCCTTCAGGAGGCTCTAGGGAAGAATCTGTTTCTTGCCTTTTCCAGTGCCTAGAGGCCTCCCACTTTCTTGGCTCAAGGCCCCACCTGTCATCATGCCAACCTCTGCTTTTGTCATCATATCTCCTCTCTGACTGATCCTGTCTCTTTCTTCTAAGGGCTCTTGTGATTACATTGCCCCACTCCCTAAATAATCCATGATAATCTTCACATCTCAAGATCCTTAATTTCAATGCATCTGCAAAATTTCTTTTACCAAGGAAGGCAACATATTCAGAGGTTCTGGGGGTTATGATGTGAACATCTTTGGGAAGCCAGCATGAAGCTGGCTACAACTACCCAGTGAAGTTTATGCTCTTTGGTAAAGGCTGACCTTTTTTTAGTGGTAAAGCCATGACCTGCATACAAATATAAAATAAACGTCAAATATTTGATTTAACTCATTGATTAAGGAAATGGTAAAACTGTTTCAAAGGAGAATTACTTAGGCCATCAGGAATGCTGAGAGAATTTATAGATGGATATAAAATTGGTCACTATATGTAGGACAATAATTGAGTACATCTCCACACAATTCCATTTCTATGGACAAAGTAGTTTAAATTATGATCATCAGTATTTTACAATTTACAGAGTTGTGGTTTCATTGAAAGACAGATAACCCAGTGTGCTATGCCAGACACCCAGTAATCTTTTTTGCCCATTTCAGTCTTTCACAGTGTTTTCTGACACGTTCAACTGAAAAATTCCCTTCAATCCTCAATGAAACAGCCTCCCTATTTGTGGCCTTTCTACCCTAGGAAGAGTCTCTCTACCCTTCTTAAGTGTTCAGGTTCTCACCACCCTTATAACACAAGGCTAGCTACTTCACTGACATATTTACAGTGATCAGGCAACAGTTTAAAACATGTATACTCTTGGGTGGGTGTAAAACACAAAGGAGTCAAAGCATTGTACACTGAATGCGATGAAGTTAAAAGTGTAGTCAGCAGTTTTCACCCTGATTAGAACTACCTGGGAATGTCTTTAAAACTACCAATACAAGAATGCAACCCCAGATTAGTTCTAAAAATCTCCCCAGATGAGTCTGATGTGAATTCTTACGTGTATCACTGGTGTGGAGCTTTGCTACTCAGTGTGGTCGGGAGACCAGAGCATAAAGCAACACCCGGGAGCTTGATAGAAGTGTCAGGTCTCAGGCCCCACCTAGACTTTCTGAATCAAATTCTAAAGAGTAATAAGATCTTAGGGTACTTCATATATACATTTAAGTTTGGGGAGCACTGGTCTTTTCAGGTGGACTTTCAGGTGGAGCAGTAGTTCTCAAACTTTGGCCAAGCATCAGAATCACCTGGATGACTTGTTATAGGTAACTGGGTCTCACTCCTTGAGTTTCTGATTTGGTAGTTCTCAGTAGAATTCAAGAATTAGACTTTTTTATAAGTGCCCAGGGAATCACAATTTGAGAACCACTGGTGTAGAACATTATAGAGAGCAGCAGAGAATTTTTTGAGGAAGCATCAGTTCTTTCAGTATGGCAACCACACCATAATGCTGGCTTATCCATTCCACTGACCTGGTTGATTTTCCAAACAAGTGGACTCACACCCCAAACTCTGCAGAACTACCCTAAAGATAGCTGGTTTAGCCAGGCAGGAGGATTGTTTTGAGAGCAAGAGTGTGTAGGGTGCATCTTGGGCAGAATCAACTTGGCTTTCCCTCTGAAGTCCCTCAGGATCCCTCACTCTTTAGAAGACTTTCTTGGAAGCAGAAAGCTAATGCATTAATTCTTCTGAGGCTGGAGGGAATGGGGAATGAAGTCCACTTACATGTGGAGTTACCTTAGCCTTTTAAAAACTCATCTTTCTTTTCTCTTTCTCTCCTTCCTTCCTCTCCCCTCCAGAGTCCTAGATGAATCACTGATGGTTTACACTGAACTAACACCTGTCATCCTGAGGCAATTTCTTTTAACAATTCACTGATCCATCCTCCCTCCCTGAGATAACAGCAGGGGAGGGTTTTCTTAATTTCCTTTTATGGATGTGGCATCTGAAGCTAACTCACCTGCACAAAGCTACTAAGCAAGTTGGTGCTAAGACCTGGTCACTACCCACAAATGCTCCTGGAGTTTTTCAACAAAAAGCTATCCCTTCAGGTTTCTTGCTTTAGCTGTTCTCCTGGGGAAAAATGCTATTGAGGTAAGTGGAAGTGGACAAGTCTGAAATGTGGCTTAAAGCAGGGGACAGGGAAGAATGGGAGGTTTCCACATCCTTCCAGGCTAGGGCCCACAGCTGCACCTGGAGGGACTGCAGCCCTGTGGAAGAGGGTGTGGCTAATGCTGAGGTGCAGAGAAAGTGAGTGGGGAAATCCCAGGGCCCAAGGGCCTTCCCCAGCCCTGGCCTGCTTTGAAGGGAGTGCTGGTGTAATAGGTGGGTAGCCTGAAGATTCCCTGCTCATGCAGTCTGTGTGTTTCCTTCATCCCCTCTGTTTCTCAAAGAGCTGGCCTAGGGCTGCTTTCTCAGGGTGGTTGGGAGGATACAGGCTTTTTTTCAGCTGCACAGGAGAGTGAAATGTAGCATATTGGCCTGGTTCTCCTTTTCTTTTCCCGTCTTGTTCATTTTGTCTACCTCCCTTCTCCCACCTGCTGGCCGCTTCCTCCTATCCTCTCCTAACAATGGTCTTTATTCTTCTCCCCCTGGCCTGACTCCTAATATGGCACAGCTGGCACAGCTTTCATAAGTATTCCACTTCTCACTGATGGTGTAGGGGAATGAATTGTAGGGGAATTGTAGAAAAATATAACTTCAGTATATGCAGTTTTATAACAAATGCTTGCTAAAAACATTTTAAGTAAAGCAGCTTCTAAGAGGCCATACAAAGGTCAGGAGGGCCCGAGCACACTAAACATTCCAGGGAGGGAATGACCCCCACTCGGTTCCAGGAACTGACTAGTTCCTTATCTAAAAGCCACCTGGCCAGACCCCGGGAAAGATAAATGATTGAGAAATGCACTGTTCCTTATCGGGGTACCAGCCTGCTAAAGCCCACCTGTAAATCTAAAGGCGCCGCAGATCTATCAGGGTACCAGCCTGCTAAAGTCTACCCATAAATCTAAAGGCACCACAGATAACCAACAACTCATCCTGTCACAAAGATCTGTTCAGAAAAACTGTATAAAAAGTGCTTGTGCTGTAAACTGGGGGTCGCTTCTGTCCAGGAGACTAAGTGACCCCAGCATGCTGGAATAAAACTCCTCTTGCTTGATTGCAGCGGTCTCTGTCTCATGGTCTTCGTGGAGTGAGCCATCCCTGCATGTGTGGGATTTGTGCTATTGCACGGGTCTTACAATGGGAGCCTGAGTGACTCTTCCTTCACGGTGAATAGTTATTACTATTCAGGATGTTCTTTCTATATGATTGTTTCTTATCAATGGCCAACATTTACTGGGAGTTTTCTGCATAGCAGGCTCTTTACATAGATTTTGTTTTCCCTCATTTAATTCTCCTAGCACCTTATGAAACACCACATATTATTATTATTGTACCCATTTTGTAGATGAAGAAATTAGGTCAGAGAGAGGTTAAGTGAGAGTCTGTGATAAATGTGTTGCACTCCAGAACACTATAGCTGATTCCCATTAAGGAGATCCCAAGGGTAGCCTCCAAACCAGGGGCTTCAGGTAGAGCAGTGGCAGAAGGGAAGTATTCTGAGGTCTCTGTTAGCAAGGTGAGGTTACAGGTGAGGAGGCCACATGATGAGTAGAGAAGGAGCATAGGACATGGAGCTACAGTCCCGGCTCTATCCTCAACCCTGGGTGCTTCTCTTTATCCTCTAGTCTTTGGTTTCTTCATCTATAAAATGCAGTGGTTGAACTATGTTACTTCTATGAACTTTTCCAACTCTGACAGCCTATAATAGTCCAAAGACAATGTGTTGTAGAAAAGCAGAAGCCTTGTTTGGCCCTAGACATCTGCTCCACTTCTGTGTTTATATATATGGAACTAAGCCTGCCTGCGGGACAAGTGGAGCTTTTGACCTGGTACAGCCCAACAGGCTTTGGCTAGACATTCCCTACCATGACAGCAGATCTCAACTGCAGGAAGGTAGCTGGAATGGTTTGCTCTCACCCATATGCCCAACTAAATTCCTGTTTTATTGTCCTGCAGACACAGGTTGCTTAAAGCTCTTCAATGCTCTTCTCTTTTTGATGTGGTCATGCTGGGTAAACATGTTCCACATCCAGAGTCCTAATCAAGGACTTTAGTGTGGGCCTGATGTAGTGGCCCAGTGGTATTTCTTATCTCCTTAGACCAGAGGTATTCTGGAAGTGGAGGTGGTATTTAAAAAAGCCATGATAAGGAGAGGATTGAAGGAGAAGTCATGGAAAATATGGGAGTTTCTTTTCTACCCAAAACTTTACTCAAAATAGCTGGGAAGCTCTTGCACTATGTGAGAGTAACACACCAAAAATGTGTGAGCTGAGACCAAGCATTTAGAATCATCATCTTCCCCTCATTACTTCAAAACCCTCTTTGGAGAGAAACGAAGGTGGTCAGAGAAAGAATGAGTTTTAAAGAATGAGGAAAAGAATTTAGTTTGGAGAAATCATGTGTATTTTCCTCACCCGAGCTATAGAGCATAGCTCCTGCGCTTGGGATGCCCATGGCAATAAGGTGAATATCTTTGATCCCAAGGAGAGGGAAGAGATCTAAACTGGTTTCAACTTGAATACAATTCAGTCTAGAAGTTAAGTCAGTGATCCATTATGCTGGGGGCAGGGAATGGAATGAGGACTCTGTTGTCACTTTGTGTATGCTCTAGTTGTATAGCAGAGGGCCACGGTAGAAAGTATCCCAAACAAAAAATCAGATGACCAGGCCTCAGCAGGTGTCAGCAGTGTGATCTTGGTCATGTCACTTCATCTCCCTGAGTCCGTGTGCTCTCATCTGTGAGTGTAGATTGTTATTCCTGTTCTTCCCAGTTCTTGTAGGGTGGTTATGAGGATCAACTGTGATAATGAGCATGTTAGTGGCTTAAAATTAGTGGCTAAAATAATCACAAATATTTATTATCTCACACAGTTTCAGTAAGTCAGGAATTTGGGGGCAGTTTAGCTGAGTGGTTCAGGTTTGAGGACTTTCATGGGGCTGCAGTCATCTGAAGGCTTAACTGGGGCTGGAGGATCTGCTTCCAAGATAGCTGCCTTCCATGGCTGGCAAGTCAGTGCTGGCTTTTAGCAGGAGTTCTTAGTTCTTTACCACGTGGAACTCTCTGTAGGGCTGCTGCAGTATTCTAATGACTTATAGCAGGTTTCCCTCAGAGCAAGCCTTCCCTTGATTACATAATTGTAATCCCCATACAGTGTAAAAGGGACTACACAGGAACATGAATACTAGGAGTCAGGAATCACTGGGGGCCATCTTAGAAGCTGTTCTGTAAGCTGCTATTGCAGGCATCATTAGATTTATTGTTCTGAGAATGTTGGTGTAAGTTGGAACTACTTCTAGCTCAGGTGATGACTTTGGCTAAAATTCAGGCTGTCTCCCAGCCCAGCTCTTTCTGTTCTCTGAACTTACGACTTCAAAATGCATTTTTCCAAAGACCATTTGGGAGAGCTGGGGTGGGAGGGGGGTAGGGATGAGTGCAGATGATAGGAGTGAGAAGACAAGGATTTGGAATCCCATACCTTTTTTGTCCAGACACACACACACACACACACACACACACACACACACACACACACACACACAGAGGAAAACTTCAGGAACACAAAGCCAATAGCACCATGGTCAACCCTCACTGTGCCTGCTATGAGACAGAGGCAATTACTGAGTCAACATTATCCAACAATTTCAACTTCCACCCGAGCAGACTTTTAATCAGTCTTGCCAACAAAAAGCAAATGTAAGCTTGACTTCCTGTGCCGTTTCCTGCTCAGCCTCTGTAAGGGGTCAGCCATCACGGAAATGGCCAGAAAAGGTAGCCAAAACAAAGTGTTAGGCTGAGCAACCTCCCTTCTGCTCCGTGCATTGTATTTTTTTTCCACAATAGTGAAATAGAATCAAATCTCAATGGAATTTCTCAAAGGTTTCCTTTCTTTTTCTGTGTCTCAATCAAGATTTTATGAAATAAAATATCAATAAAAGAACACTCTTTATATTTCAGGGTTACGTATTTTATACTTAGTGAATTCAATTTTACAGTTACTTATCTAATACCAGCAATGTGCCCCAGAGCTCTGCAAGATAATGATCAGAGTGGGGAAGGGCACAGTGAAAAATCTATTTGGTGACAAAACATTAAATAAAAGGAGCTGAAAGATACTACAATGCCAGAATGGCACACTGTTGACCATGACCCAGCAGCCATGATATCCTCTAGCAGCCTGGGAACTTCTCCCTGCCCACCTCCTACTATAGATGCAAAAGAAGTGAAGTATTTGCTCTCCAGACTTTACTAGAAGCTACGGGTGGCCACACAACCCAGTTTTGGCCAAAGAAGTGCAAATTCTACTGGAGGCATTTGGGCAAGTTTTGTTTCCCTTATAAAAGGCACAGGTGTGAGAGGAGGCACTGCCCCTTTCACTCCTTCCTGTCCTGAATGTGAATGTGATGACTGGAATGGGACAGTTGTCATGTGAGCATGAAGCAAAAAACGTGAGGCTGAAAATCCCATATGCAGAGCAAAACATGATTGTTTTGGATTGCACTGTTGCACTTCTAGATGAATTCCAGCAATTGCCTACCTCTAGACTTTTAATAGTATTCATTCATTTAAGTCACTTTAAGGTGGCTCTTCTCTTATTTGCAGATTACTCCTAACTGATGTTGAAGATAGACTTGAAGGCCAAACGAGAGTGTTAGAGAGTAGAAGAACTGAAAGATCAGTGAGAAGTGAATTCAGTGAAAGCTGGAGAGGTAAGGGGAGGGTTGGCTGGAGGAATCCGGGTCAATGGGGAGTGCATGAACAGATGGAAATGTAGCAGATGAGATGAACAATGGCATTGTAGCGTGGATGCATGCACCTACTAAATCTATATCTTTAAAGACAAGGTTGTTGCAGGTCTCTGTTCCCCAAGATGTGACACATAGTTGGGGGCAATTGGGGGCAGCACAACATCATGTGTCAGAGCAAGGGCTCTGGCATTAATAGATCTGGATTTGGTCTCAGCTCCACCAAAACTAGCTGCATGACTTTGAGTACTTTGCATAACCTCCTTAAGCTTCAACTTCCTCATCTGTAAGTTAGGCACAGTAAAAATTAAACAAGAAAACATATAAAACACTTACACAGTGCTTGGAACCACTATCTCATGTAAGTGATTGGACCCTGAGCCTGCATGTGAGCAGATGCACACACATGTGCACATACATATGCACATGCTCGAACACTGCCACAACTTTCTTCTGCTGCAGTCTGGATGCCTTTCAAAACTTGTTCCTTCTTTTATTCATAGCATCTCTTAAATGCCTTTCTAACACTCCTAATTAAAATTTACCACTCCTGCGCTTCCTTAGATATTTGCTTTTAACTTTTCAAAATTCTCTTAAGTGATCCGTGCTCACTGAGGAAAAACACATGCCAAAAAAAAAAAAATCAACCATTCAATTTCATTAACTAAAAAAAATCAAATAATAGCCTTCCAGAATTTTTCTGTAGAAAACTATACTGCATAAATATATCTCTATATAAAATATAGATTATATACATATTTAACAAAATGAGATTTTGTTTTTATTGTTTGATAAAAAGTGTATAAACACTATGAATATATTAATATCATGAATATCTTTGTATATCAATAAATAGAATATGAATGTATAACTTTAATTGCTGATGGTATCCTTTTGATTTATACTATATTATTATTTACTCCGTAAATTGTTATTCATTTAGATTAATTCCAATATGTATTATTAAAAGGAATGCATAAATAAGTAACCTTGCTTACATATATTTACACACTCATCCAATCATCCATTCTCTTCTCTTTCAATCTTAATTTATCTTTATATTACATATATTCTCATTCAATAATTATCTTGTCGTTTTTATTATTTTTCATTAATATGTTAACATCTCTTTGGATATTAACTGTTACTATCACTGTTCTCTACCAGTTTTTTAGGACCTCAAGGCACATTCCCTTATATTTATGTTTTTTCTTTTGATTTACTTTTCATTTGGCTGGAGGATTTTTTTGAGTAACTTATTTTGTTTGTTTTTCAAAAAAAGTAAATAGTATTCACTCAGGCATTATGTCATGAATTTCTCTTGCCTTCAAACATGGACAAGTATTTGGCTCATCACGTAACTGTTGTGTCACAGTCCTTTTTCTGTCATTAAGTGCTATGAAGGAAAGTCATTATCAACCTTTTTAAAAAAAAAATTAGTGTCCTGTGTTTTTGATTGGTTACTTGTAAATTTTTTTTCTTGAGCCCCAAAAGAAAGTTACTAGGCAATTTGAGGCTCTTATCATTTTATGCTACTCAGTGGGCCTTTTGATATGTGTAGGCTCAATCCTTATTCAGCACAAGGAAATTTTCTTCTATCAGTTCTTTCATTAGTACTTCTCTGCCTGCTATGTTCTCTCCTTAAATTCCTAGTATGCATTTATTAGATCTTTTCAATCTATTCTGTAGGTCTCCTATCTTTTCACTTATCATGGCTACCTCTTTCCTGTTTTTCTCTGGATTCTGAGAGAATATCGTGAATCATTCTTCTAATTTACTAGTTTGTTTCTATAGCATCCAATTTATTTTTTACTGAGAACATGCAATTTTTAAATTTGCTAATAATATGTTTCATCTGGTAGCAATTAGACCTGAGCTCAAATTGTTTCCATCATACAAATACAAGTTTCTCTCAAATTTCATTGAAAAAAATCATTTTTTTCCCATTTCCTTGACTCTATTTATTTTACATGGGAAACATTTTCTCTAATCCTCCAGAAATGTCACCTTTATTTTAATTACTGAAACTTTTCACATATCCAGTGATTGGCTGTAAAATCTCTGCAGCAGTAAAACAGTGCAACTTAATACTGAGAGTATGACACACAAAAATCAGTAGTGTTTGTATACTCCAGTAATGAACTAACAGAAAAAGAAATCAAGAAAGCAAGCCCATTTACAGTAGTCACCAAAAAAATAAATACCTAGGAATCAGTTTCACCAAGGAGTTGAAAGATCTCTATGAGAACTACAAATCACTGCTGAAAGAAATTAAAGAGGACATAAAAAGATGGAAAGACATTCCATGCTCTTGGATTGGAAGAACAAATGTGAAAATATCTATACTACCCAAAGCAATCTACAAATTCAATGCAATCTCCATCAAAATACCAATGACATTCTTCACAGAAATAGAAAAAACATCCCTAACATTCATATGGAACAACAAAAGACCCCGAATAGCCAAAGAAATCCTGAGCAAAAAAACATAGACATAACACTACCTGACTTCAAATTCTACTACAAAGCTATAGTAACCAAAACAGCAGATATTGGCATAAAAACAGACACTCATACCAATAGAACAGAATAGAGAACCCAGAAATCAACCCACATACTTACATCCAACCTATCTTTGTCAAGGGCAACAAGAACATACGTTGGGGAAAAGACTGCCTCTTCAATGAATGGTGCTGGGAAACGGGACATCTGTATGTAGAAGAAGGAAACTAGATCCATACATCTCACCATATATTAAAATCAACTCAAAATGGATTAAAGACTTAAATATAAGACCTGAAATTATAAAACACCTTGAAGAAAACATATGGTTTTGCCTGAGATTGTTTAGATCTTTGTTCAAATCTTTTTATCCCAGATATGGGGGGTAGGGGATTTGAGGTATGTTTTTAATAATTAAAAGTTTTAATTTTTTTATACTAACAGCCCTGCTTTATGCCAAAGGGATTTTTTCACATTGATTTTGTATCCTGCATCTTTACTGAAATTATTTATCAGCTCTAAGAGTTTTTTGGTAGAATCTTTAGTTTTATTATATATAGGATCATATCATCTGCAAACAGGGATGGTTTGACTTTGTCTTTTCCATCTGGATGCCCTTTATTTCTTTCTCTTGCCTGATTACTCTGGCTAGTACTTCCAGTACTATGTTAAAGAGGAGTGGTAAGAGTAGGTATCCTTGTCTTGTTCTTGTTCTTAAGGGAAAAGCTTTCAGCTTTGGTGGTGGGTTTGTCATATATGGCTTTCATTGTGTTGAGATACTTTCTTTCTATACCTAATTTGCTGAGAGTCTTTATCATGAAGGTTGTTGAATTGTTTCAAATGCTTTTTCTGCATCTATTAGGACAAAAATCATATGATTATCCTTGATTTTGTTGATGTAGGATCATATTTATTGACTTGCTTATGTTGAACCATACTTGCATCCTTGGGATGAATCTCACTTGCTCCTGGTGTATAATTTTTTTGATTTGTTGTTATATTCTGATTGCTAATATTTCACTGAGGATTTTTGCATCTATGTTCATCAGGGATATTAGCCTGTAGTTTTCTTTTTTTATTTTATCTTTGTGTGCTTTTTGTATCAGGGTGATGCTGGCCTTATAGAACAAGTGTGAGAGAATGGTCTCTGTTCTAAATTTTTGGAATAATTTGAAGAGAATTGGTATTAATTCCCCTTTAAAGGTTATAGAATTCAGCAGTAAAGCCATCTGGTCCTCTGCTTTTCTTTGTTGGGAGACTGATGATTACTGCTTCAATCACATTGCTTGTTACTGGTCTGTTCAGGCTTTCTATGTCTTCTTGGTTCAGTCTTGGTAGTTTGTATGTGTCCAGAAATTTATACATTTCCTCCAGATTTTCAAATTTGTTGGTGTATAGTATTTTGTAATAGTCTCTGACGATTCTTTGTATTTCTGTGGAATCAGTTGTAATGTCTCCTTTTTCATTTTTGTTATTTGGGACTCTACTGTTTTGTTGTTAATCTAGGCAATCATTTGTCTATTTTGTTTATCTTCTCAAAAATCCAACTTTTGCTTCATTGATCTTTTGTATTGTTTTTTGGGTCTCTATTTCATTTAGTTTTGCTCTGATCTTACTTCTTCCTTTCCATGTACTAAGTTTGGAATTGGATTGTTCTTGTTTTTCTAGTTCTTTGAGGTGTAGTGTTAGGTTGTTAATTTAAAATCTTTCTATTCTTTTCATGTAAGCATTTATTGCAATAAACTTCCCACTTAGTACTGCTTTTGCTGTATCCCATAGGTTTTGGTGTGATGTGACTTCGTTAGTTTCAAGAAATTTTTTGATTTCTTGTTTAATTTCTTCTTGGACCTATAGGTCATTCAGCAGCACATTGTTTAATTTCCAAGTATTCATATAGTTTCCAGAGTATTGATTGTTATTGATTTTTAATTTTAATCTACTTTGGTCTGAAAAGGTACTCAAAATGATTTCATTCTTAAAACTTTGTTGAGATTCAATTTGTGACCTAACATGTGGTGTATCCTGGAGAATTTTCCATGTACTGATGAGAAGACTGTATATGCTGTAGTTGTTGGATGAAATGTTCTGTAAATATCTGCCAGGTCCAATTAGTCTAAAATGTAGTTTAAATCTTTTGTTTCTCTATTGATTTGTTGCCTAGATGGTCTGTTCAATGCTGAGAGAGGGGTGTTCAGGTCCCCAACTATTATGGTGCTTGGATTTATCTCTTTCTTTAGGTCTAATAGTGTTTGTTTTATATATCTGGGTGCTCTGGAGCTGGGTGCATATATATCTATGATTTTTATGTCTTTTTGCTGGATAGATCCCTTTATAATTACATAGTAGCCTCCTTTGTCTCTTTTTTATGGTTTTTGGTTTAAAGTCTATTTTATCCATTCTGAGAGTAGCAACACCTACTTGTTTTTGGTTTCCATTTGCATGGTATGTCTTTTCCCATCTCTTCACTATTAGTCTGTGTGTGTCTTTACAGGTAAGGTGAGTGTCTTGAAGACAGCATATAGTTGAGTCTAGCTTTTTAATCCAATCAGTCAGTCTGTCCTTGAGTGGGGAGTTTAATCCATTTACATTTATGGTTGTTATTAAAATGTATTGTCTCACTCCTGGCATTTTATCAATTTTCATTTGGATGTTTTAAATATCTTTTATTCCTTTCTTCCTCTTTTATTGCTCATGTTTGATGTTTGTTGTTGTTGGTTTTTTGTTTTTTTTTTTAAGTGGTAATATATAGTTTCCTTCTCTTCCTCATTTTCATTTTTGTTCTACCAGTGGGTTTTGTTCTTTCTTATGTATTTGTGGTAGTGATTACTATTTTTCAGATTCCAGATGCAGGACTCTCTTGAGGATTTCTTGCAGAGCTGGTTGTGTGGTGGTGAACGCCCGTAGTTTTTGTTTGTCTGGGAAATACATTATTTGTTTCTCATTTCTGAAAGATAGCCTTGCTGTGTATAATATTCTTTGCTGGCAGTTTCGTTTTACTTTGTACTTTGAATATATCATCCCATTTTTTTTCTCACCTGTAGTTTTTGTTGAGAAGTCTGCTGTTAGCCTGATGGGGGCTCCCTTACAGGTGACTTGACACTTTTCTCTTGATGCTTTTAGGATTCTCTCTTTGTCTTTGAACTTAGCCAGTTTGACTATAATGTGTCTTGGAGATGATATTTTTGGATTGAATCTGTTTGGGGATCTCTGAGCCTCCTGGATCTGAAGGTCCCTGTCTCTCCCTATACCTGGGAAACTTTCTGTTATTATTTCATTGAATAAGTTTTCAATGGCTTTTCCTTTCTCCTTCTTTCTGGAACACACATGATTCAGATGTTTGTGCACTTAAGTTTGTCTGCTAGCTCTCTTAGTTTTCTTCATTTTTTAAAAATTCTTTTTTCCTTGTTTTTTCTTTTTTTGATCCACCTGGGTTATTTTGAAAAGATCATCCTTGAGATCAGAAATTCTTTCTTCTACTCGCTATAACCTGCTGTGTAAGCTCTTGACTGATTTTTTTGTTTGGTTGCTTTTTTTTTTTTTTTTTAAATTTTGTTGAGTGAATCCTTCAGTTCCAGGAGTTCTGCTGTGTTCATTTTTTAAGGTATTAATCTCTTTGTAAATTTTCTCTTTCATTTCCTAGATGTTTTTTCTTGTTTCATTGTGTTATGTGAGTCATCTTGTATCTCTTTGAGTTTCTCAGGATTATTGCTTGGAATTCCTTTTCAGTGATTTCAAGAGTTTTCCTGCTCTATGGCATCTGGTACTTGAAATTGACTGTATTCCTTTGGTGGTGTCATATTTTCTTGGTGTTTCATATTTCTAGTATTTCTATGTTGATGTCTGGTCACCTGGTAGAGTGGTTGCTTCTTCTATTACTCTGGAGTGGACCTTGAAGAGAGAGACTTCCTCTTCTTTTTCCAAGCTCTGCTAGTGACTCTCCTTGTGTCAGTACAATAGCATGAGAGGCAGACTACCTGCATGATGGCCATGGCTGCTACTGTGTCAGCAAGCCACCCTTGCAGTAATCGTGGCTGTGGTGGACCACCTGCAAGTAAGTAGTATTTGCAGCATTCTCTGGATCACCAGGTGGGGTGCTGCCTGTGGCTCCTGCCTGGGTTCCCAGGTGGGATATGCTGTGCATTTATGCTAAGGATTTACAGCCATTTACTTCCCATAGACACTTTCTCCTGAAATTCCTTTAATTATAGACCAGTCGAAACTTCCTTCATCCTATCCTGTGCTCACAGATTTTTGTAGAAATTCCTCAAAAGTTCTACGTATTGGTGACAACCCCTTAGGAAAAGGTCAGAAAACTTGGACTTCCAAAGTTTCACAGGTGTTACTGAAATGTATCAATTGAAATATATCTTTGGGTTATGAAAAAAAAAAGCAGTAAAAATGAACTAGAACTAGTATATCCCATGGGAGAATGATGAGCAAAATGTCATGTCACGTGAAGTTGGGCTCCAGACAGATCAAGCTGATGTCAAGATAAGAGAGTGTAGTGTCCAGTCCCCCACAGCTTTGAGACTTGGCACAGCCAGAGATGTCAAAAGGACTTCTTGAAAAGTTGCAGTAACTTTTATTATGTATTCACCACTGAGCTGCTGGCCTGGAACTGCCTAGCAAAGAAGCAGTGGTCCCCAATTTTGTTGGCCTTTCCTTCTGCAGAACTTGCAGAGCAGCTTTCTCAGGCATGTTGAAGTGAGTGCAGCCCAAAGAGTGCTAGGAAGTGGACCAGATGCACCTCGAGCAAGGTTTTAGAGCCAAGCCACAGAACCTCTTTTCTAGAACAATATTCGATTTTTGCCACAAGTTGAATAAGAAAGTACTGTTTGGGGAATATATCTGAAAAAAAATTTTTAATTGAGAGCATTATGTAAGAAACACTATTATTTACAAAGACTCCATTGACAGATTCCGCTAACGTATCAGGGCAAGAGAAATGTTTATCTCACAATGAACCAGCAAGTTCCTCCTACTGGAGCATTAGGACTGTGAAACCATTGTGTGGTTCTTTTTTCCTGACTGATAGGAAGCTCTGTTTTCCTTCAATTATTGGAACTTTCCTTATACATGATTTATTTTAATTTTCAATGACTTCTTCCTTCTCTTCCTTCACTACTTCTGTCTATTTTATGTTGGTCATTTTTTTTCTTATCATTCTTGCATTTAATAAAATGTTTTACAACATTTTTTCAGAATAATAAATAGAATAGCCAACTATGCATGAATCAGTAATTTCAGTGTGTTGGGTTATGAATAATCCAATGCTGTGTACCTAATATCCAATAAAAGTAAAATAATAAAATATTCTCTGAAAGTAGGTAAGGGTATGAATATAAATATTTTATATAAAATATAAGAAATATTTTTAAAGTTAAGTAAATACATTTTGAGTGGCCTACTATATATATGTTTAGCCCTATGCTAAGAACTACAACAAATGGCTGTATCAAAATTTGTAGATACTGTCCTTGGGAACCCAATCTTATTAGATAGACAAGTCTTACCAATAGTCATCTTTGCTTCCATTTATTAGAATGTGTTCCAGGTGCATTCTAAGCATCTTATTTAATCCTCATCCCAGAGACTCCAATTCAATAGGTCAGGTTGTTTTCTATTAAGTTGATACACAGCTGATTCCAATGTTCAGCCAGGGTTAAGATTTTCTCATCTAGAATAAAAGAAACAGGTGCAACTCCATGCAGATCACATCCAATGTGCTAAGGCAAAGATCCAACTGAGGCCCTGGCATCTGTCCCTGGAGAGGGAGGACAGTGGCCTGCCTGGAGCTGAGGGGTATGATGTCAGCTGTCTGAACCACCTGCAGCCTGGGAACCACAAATATGGACATTCAATTCTCTAAGAAGTGATGGTGTTAGACAGGTGCAATGGTCTAGCCTTAACAGCATGAGCTCCCATGAACGCCGAGGAGCAACCACCAGGAGTACATGGGCCTGCATTACTAGACGATGTAAATCTGAAATGTCATCTTTTTAAGCTTTCCCTAACTCCTTTTCCCTCTGTCCTCTTGAGGCTTACTGTTCATTCCTCTCTACTATACCTCCTGTCATGACAGATGACAGTTATTTTAGAGTTTGCCTTCACCGGCAGTCTGAAATCCTTGCACGTAGCCACCTGTCTTCTTTAACATCGAACCTCCAGAGGAAAGTGCAGTAAGCTTTCTTGATTGAATCAGTAAACTGGACATCTCATCAGACATCTCATCCTTACCAGTCCAAACAGATTATAACCACCATCAACAAAACTAAAGTTACAAGCCATGTGGCACAGGACCTCTCTTTAGATGGCAGTAAATTTGATATAAAGCGACCAGCACATTTTTTTTTTTTTTAAGTTTTATTTTGTCGATATACATTGTGGCTGATTATTGCTCCCCATCACCAAAACCTCCCTCCCTTCTCCCTCTCCCCCAACAATGTCCTTTCTGTTTGCTTGTCGTATCAACTTCAAGTAGTTGTGGTTGTTATATCTTCTCCCCCCCCCCGGTTTTTGTGTGTGTGTGTGTGTGTGTGAATTTATATATTAATTTTTAGCTCCCACCAATAAGTGAGAACATGTGGTATTTCTCTTTCTGTGCCTGACTTGTTTCACTTAATATAATTCTCTCAAGGTCCATCCATGTTGTTGCAAATGGCAGTATTTCATTCGTTTTTATAGCTGAGTAGTATTCCATTGTGTAGATGTACCACATTTTCCATATCCACTCATCTGATGATGGACATTTGGGCTGGTTCCAACTCTTGGCTATTGTAAAGAGTGCTGCAATGAACATTGGGGAACAGGTATACCTTCGACTTGATGATTTCCATTCCTCTGGGTATATTCCCAACAGTGGGATAGCTGGGTTGTATGGTAGATCTATCTGCAATTGTTTGAGGAACCTCCATACCATTTTCCAAAGAGGCTGCACCATTTTGCAGTCCCACCAACAATGTATGAGAGTTCCTTTTTCTCCGCAACCTCGCCAGCATTTATCGTTCAGGGTCTTTTGGATTTTAGCCATCCTAACTGGGGTGAGATGGTATCTCAGTGTGGTTTTGATTTGCATTTCCCGGATGCTGAGTGATGTTGAGCATTTTTTCATATGTCTGTTGGCCATTTGGATATCTTCCTTAGAGAAATGCCTACTTAGCTCTTTTGCCCATTTTTTAATTGGGTTGCTTGTTTTCTTCTTGTAAAGTTGTTTGAGTTCCTTATATATTCTGTATATTAATCCTTTGTCAGATGTATATTTTGCAAATATTTTCTCCCACTCTGTTGGTCGTCTTTTAACTCTGTTAATTGTTTCTTTTGCTGTGCAGAAGCTTTTTAGTTTGATATAATCCCATTTGTTTATTTTTCCTTTGGTTGCCCGTGCTTTTGGGGTCGTATTCATGAAGTCTGTGCCCAGTCCTATTTCCTGAAGTGTTTCTCCTATGTTTTCTTTAAGAAGTTTTATTGTTTCAGGGTGTATATTTAAATCCTTAATCCATTTTGAGACCAGCACATTTTCTCCATTGTGATAAAGTAATCCATATTTTTTTGGTTTGTGAGGGATTGGACTATAAATCATTGAGCTCTGAATTGAGAGGTCCATAAATAAATTGGTTCCAGTGGGTTAGTCGTACAACGTATGGTATATTTTACAGCCAAAACCATAATTCTAATGAGCAGTTCCTGTGACGAATGGAGCCATCTTGTAACTTTGTTCTTAATGTGATGAGTGGTGGTCATTGGAGGTTAACTGTCCTGTTCTTGTATTATAGGCCAAACATTTACATGTGTCAAGCCAGGTATAGTTTTAGAATTTTTTATTTAGCAACTTAAGCCTGAGGTCATGCTTCAGACTGTTGTGATTGAGCGCTACAGAGAGAAGGGAATTTCTACATATCCTTCTGGAAAGCAAAATGTAGATAAGCACGTTGGTGGTGAACTCATTTATTTTTTAAAAATGCATCTAAGCAGTTTTCTGTTGAGCTGATTTATGACATTAATACCAAGCTGGAGATTACAAAGTGGTATCTTTTGAGAAGATAATCTGAAGTTTGGATAGTGAACAATCTGTTTACATTTAAGATATCACAACAGGATTCTTATTTCCAGATAGACTTTTGAAGGGAAAAGTTCACAAAACAAGGGTTTTTAAATTAACAGACTATACTTACCTCTTCCCATCATGCCCCCGAGGATTTGGCAGGCCACGTTCCCTCCGTGTCTCGTGATTTAGGTAGATGGGGAAAGTGTCATTTCTGAATATACGCCCCTCCACACTGTTGAGAACTTGGCTGCCAATTTTGATTCACCCGAAGTGTAGCTTTTAAGATGTTGGCAAGATAAATAGACCCTAATTCTGCTAATGCTTTCACTTGGCCATCATCACTGACAACACAGAGCCAGTACTCAATCAACGGCATAGTGGTCTGTAGTCACCATAGTGTGGGTTATTACTGTGGCCAAATTGTAAATGGTGAATGGGAGGATTGAAGAGTTTCATTCAGTACAGCAAATCCCAGCGTATGCTCTAGAAGCAGTCCCAGAGACCATCCAGACCCTTTATTTCACAGATAAGGAGTTGGAGGCCTAGACAGGTAACCTGAGTTGACCAAATTCCCACAGCTGGTTAAAGACAGAGATAAGACCAGGCTGGGTCTCCTAAACTGCAGTCTATTTTCTTTCCTCCATAGAGATTATATGATCAGCATAAATTATCATAAAGTAACATTCCTATCATTAATGGCAATGGTTTTTAATTAAAATACTAGAAGTACTGTTTCAATAAGGTGACCTGAGTAGTGATCTTCATAGTTTAGTATGTATTAAAATCACCTGGAGAGGTTGTTGGAACAGATTACATGGCTACTGTCAGAGTTAGCAGGGCAGAGGTGGGGCCTGTGGATTTGCTCTTCTAAAGTGTTTCCAAGTTATGCTGATGTTCATGCTGTCAATCTGGGGACCACACTTCGGGAGCCACTGGTCTAAAGGAAGCCCATGCTATTTCCTGCCATTCATCACTGGCTACCTGTGCACTGTCTACCAATTGAGAACTACATGGTTAGCTCCCCAGCAGGTAGAGTTCAAGAACTTTTCTTTGTACTCCTGAAGAGCTCTGGCTTGAGTCTGATTGCTCAAGGTGTTCTGCTCTGTGCTCTGATATGCTGTGTGATCTTGAGCAAGTGATATCATGTCTATGCATCAGTTTTCTCATCTGTAGAATGGGAATAGTATCTTCTAACTCACATAATTTTGGGAGGATTAAATCAGATAAGGCATACAAAGAGTTTAATGGATAATAATCACTTGGTATATCAGAGACCAGTCAGAAAAAAAAGGAATTACTTTAGCTCTTATGAGAATTAATTGCTAGGTGATAGAAGGGCTCAGAAACCAAATGGGGCAGTGAGGGAAACCAGAGGTTTAGCAATAGCATAAAGCTGCTTCCACCCCTTGGTGGGAGGAGGTAGTGTTGCCAGAGCTCAGAAGCTGGGAGCCTTCTACAGAGAACTAGCGCATGGGAGTGTAGCTCAGATCTGGAAGAGAGGGTCTATCTGGCAGGAACTGAGCCATGGTGGAGACTCACTGCTTACAAGCCATTGGACAGAAAACCCAGAAAATATAGTTCTGTTACACCAAACAGAGCAGGGAAGAAACAGGAAATGAACCTCAGAGCTACTGCCACACTCAGCAGGTGTTATTCATTGCCACGACAGCAATGATTCATGTGCACCTCTCAACTCTGTTACTAGACTACGTCTTCTTCACGTCTAGGACCTTCGCTCTGCCTACATGTAAAGTGAACCTACACACACGCAAGGTAGCATCATATGTTCACTGAACCATAAAAACAAATGGGAAAGTTATTTTACAGCAAGATTTGTTTCTATATCTTAACTAGGCAATACAGGGTAAAAGCCACATTTGGAGGGTGGCTTAGATCCTTGTCTACAGCTCCAAGTCACACCTCTGCACACTGTGCCTGCACTACAAGAGTTCAAAACATGCAGACTGCACAGCAGAGACAAAACCAGACGCCGTAACAAACCACAGCTCCTGGAGGGTAATCCTCAAGGTTTCGGGATGAATGGCGAAGGAGGGGAGGGACTGAGGGACAGTGAGCATTCTTGCTTTCTTATAGAACATGCCTTGAAACGACATCACCTAGAGGTATTTCTTTTCATCATTAGGGATACAGTGAAATTATGTAAATAACACTGAGCTATCATACATGTGACCACTCAATGTCCTCACTTTACACATATGAGACAAGGTGGTAACAGAATGAAAGGAGGTGAGTAGGGGACAGCAGAAACAGTACATTTATAAACTAAAAGAGACAGAGGGTCATTTGGAAATATTTCTTAGGTGATAACTGAAATTTCAAAACAAAATTTAAGTTTCAAAATGATCTTTATTCTGTTTGAAGACCTAATACAATGCATCAAAGCAACGTAAAACAAGACATAGCTCCACTGAATCTATAACCTGAACAAAATGTCAAGGAGGCACTCCCCCCACCCCCACCCCAGTTGCCTTGTAAAGGCAAAATTTCAACTGACCATGACATCCTCCCTCTCGTCAAAAGACCAACTTTATTTAACAATGTCATATAAACAAATTTGTAAAAACACTGAACAGATCGTAGCTTTAAAAAATACACACGTATAAATGAGTTTTTTTGTTTTGCTTTTTTTTTTTTTTTTTTAATAGCAGCATCCTGGACAGCTAATGCTATCTCATGGTGACAAGTTTAATGTTAAGTTGAATAGTATTTCCAATTAACCCAATTCTATTCCCGCCCCACCCATATACTAGTATTTTATATAACTAGATCTTTAAAAAATAAGAATTTGGCATTTTGGAACTTTGTCCCATGTGAGGCATTGTGCTTTAAACTGCCCCTTTCTTAAATGACCCCTTTCTTAAACTCAAACAGATATCAGGGTCTACTTTCTAACTGAGTTAGATACCATGCATAGCAAAAGCACAGTTGTTAAAACCAGCAGAATTTTTCTCCCAATAAGGAACACATCAGTAGGACTTCCCAAACACATTACTAGTTCATAACCAGCTATATGACAAAGCAATGGGTTCCCCACAGTGACAGCTCACAAACACATTTTGACTCAACACACTGAAAACAAGGATTTCCAAGCGAGTCATTCAGACCAGCTCCCGAAAAAGGGTAACTTTAAAAACAGAAAAAAGCCAAAGAATTATGAACTTCTCACTTCACTTGCAAACAATTTCACCTTTATAAGACAAAACAAAGCAACCTCAAAGGAAAAAAACAACCCATACGCGTATACAAGAATTGTACTAGACGTTAGCTTGTTACATACTTGAACTCAACGACTATGGATCTGTTTTGGCAGAAAGGTATACTGGAAACAGTCCATGCACATATACATATATACATATATCCAGCGCCGTGAAGTTGTCAGATGTTGCAAACATATGCTTCTTGCCTTTTTGTGTGGTTATGATCTTGGTTATGATCTCTCTTTTGTGTAATATGAGGTCCCAATGCTCCCACTTCTATAGCCCTGTCACAGCCTCTCTGCAGCTTAGCTTCTGGCTTTATCTTTAGGATGATACATCGGGTGGGAAAAACTGATGCATGGATAAAACCGCATATCAGGAGGGCCTCTGCTGTATCCATTAATATTCACGAGCCACTCAATGTTGTTAGGAGATGACTGTCTGATCCCAAAAAGCCCTGCTGGTCAAACATCTAGAAGGACAAATGCAGTAGGCATGCTACACAGCAATCGGAAAGGCATTTGGCAGAATAGGTCTGCCATAAATCACTGTCACGTAGACTATGAATCCTGCCTTTTGCAATGAAAAATCTATTGCACTTATGCTTGTGAGATGCAGAAGGCAAGTGCCTAAATACCATGTCATCTTGTGAAGAGTGTTGAAGCAAAAACATTCATAAAACTGTAGCTTTTAATGAAATATTCTATCTCAGATTTATTTTAGAAATTAAATGAAAATTACTTGTATTTAATAGCATACATGATGTGCTACCAAAAAAAACCCCAAAACCCCACAAACCTAGTTTATAAGCTACTGTTAATTAATGAACTGTTAGAATTCTGTGTGATATGGAAGGATATCATCACCAGAAGTTTTAAAGCAAAGACACTCACAGACTAAAAACAGGGAAATCATCATTTGTCTGGCAATGAGAGGGAGATGGTCAGATCAGTAGAGTCAAGTCTGAGGACTGACAGTCTAGCTGTAAGACTGACTTTTGCTCTTGAGTATGAGTAGCTTCATGTAAAGATAAATAATACATTCTACAGATGATTAACTTAGCTGCTATACTGATTCTTTCAAAAGATCCTAAAAAGGAACAACTTTAAAAAACAAAATGAAAAACCCCCTCCCTAGTATTCGAAAGGAAGTGAAATAAAAAATCTGTGGGCAAATCTGTCTACTATTGAGAAAGGGAAACTGAAATTGCAAGATTCCATTTCAATCTACCAGGATAGTGACCATGATTATAATTAGCCTTTATTCCTCCCAACACATGTACAATTCCTACTGAACGTAACAGCTTTTGCATATGTAAATCAGGGAGAGAGAACTCTCACTCTCGCCCTAAGTTGGAAAGATTACACTAATAACCCCTTCCTTTTCCCCATAGTGAAGTATAACACGCACAATTACTTGGATGAGGGAGAACCATCATTTGGATTCCTGCAATGGCCATGACTTTAAAGAGCTCCACACCGCCCAGAGCAGACATGGTATGATCGTGTCTATTTGCTCTATGTTCTAAATTAAATGGAAAGCTAGGAAAATAACAAACATCCAACTAAAATTATTTTTTTAGATCATGCTTTTTCTAAAGTGGACGTTTGCTGGTTGTAATGAATTAGTCTAATGTTAGAAGGACACATAAATGCAGAGATTATACCTTTAAACCAGTGTTCTAAACGAAGGTGAGCACTGTTCCAGGAACCCAAAAACAAACTCTCAGTGCTTCCTTCAAAAGAACTGAAATACCCAACCAGTTGCACTGTGTTAAGAATTACAATAGGTTTGTAATTGCCAATAATTGATAACTAGCAAATCAAAGTGGGAAAGGACTAGTACAAGCAACTTCACCTTGCAGTTACTTTTCTACAATCATGAGAAAGACAAAGTGCATACCACCTCGCCGTCCCTGCCCCGCCACCCCATTACATCCCTTGGCTACATCCCCCCTCCCTAGATTTAAGAAGTTCACAATTCTTTATGGAACAAACATTGCCAGGTACCGTATTTTAAGAGTCTTAAAACAACATTGTTGGACTCAGCAATATTCATATATTTGTCATATTCATATCTTTTTCTTCTTTTTTTTTTTATTGAATAAAGCAGCTTTGAAGCTTATCAGGCACTGCCCAACAAAACATTTAGTCCAAAAAATCTGTTATGAACTTTTTAACCTTGGGCTAACAGCCAAGTTCTCTGTACAAGAAAAACTGTAAAATATTTCATAGTTTTAATTCTGAAGCCATTTCTTTTTACTGGCATCCTGTACATTTCTTCTTAAAAAAAAAAAAAAGATAATAACAAAATGAATATTAACAATTATCAGGAACAACGATATTTTCAAGCAACAAAAACTGGGGTGGGGAAAGCTTATTCTGAAGGTACATTTAAAACTGTGATAACAACTTAATGAAAACGAAGAATTGCATAGCACTGTGAACTCAGCCTTCAGCAGAACAAAACAGAAGCTATTTGGTATTGATACAATCCATCTATTTGATAGTTAGTCATCAAATATTATGTACATATTTTATATACTGAATGTCATTTTAAGTCCTGTTTTCCAAGCTCCATTTTTCTGTTGGTAGGTTATTTTTTCTGTTTTTGACAAGTTTAAACCAAACACTTTCTGGCACTTTGCTTCTGACAGAATTTCCTCTGAACACACATGAACTGACGCTCTCCCAAAGTGTCCCTTGTGAGCGCAAGTGCCTTTCTGCTACATCATTCATTTGTTAGAAAATGAAATAATCCACAGTGCGACGTGTCTGGGTCCACCGTGCACAGCAACACCCAGGCTCAACCAGGCTGGGCCGAGCGTTCTCAGGCCAGGGCTCTTCAGCCCCATCTACCCTACGGTCTCCAAAGTCCCAACTTTTAGCTGGTAAAGCTTCAGAAAGCATTAACAAGCACCATGGTTAAAGGCCTCTTTGTCCCTGCATGCAGAGATTTTTGCATTTCTTTTTCTCTTTGTGTTGTATGTTGTTGTGACTTTAAATTAAAATTAAACTGAAAAAGAAAAGAAAGGAAGGAAAAGCACTCCAGATTAGAAACGTGTTGTCATCACACAGTCCTAGGCTGCATGTCTTCCTCTACTTCTTTTTTGTCAAAGAAAGCTCTAGTCTCATCTGAAGACAGGTGGCTTCGTTTCCACAGCTCAATTCACAGGTCAGGCTGGGGAGGGGCCCTTTGCTTTCCAGAGGCCTCAGGTGGTTGAACTCGAGAAGAAGGATCCGCGGGTAAGCACTTCATCGCCTCTGCTGTGCGTATACTGGGTAGGCTAGTGTGACATTGAGGGAGTCGTTGTGCTGCACGAGGGAAGTGTGTTGGTAATGTAGCACCAGTTCTTTCAGAGAGCTGTACAAGTTATAGGGCTCGGCAAAGCCATAGCCAGTCGCTGTTTTGTTTATGACACAATGCTTTACTTCACCGTCCACCCTAAAGAGAGACAAAACAACTGCCTTTTAGCTTGTCCAGCACAATTCACAACTCCACAGGTGTTTTTTATAAAAATCATCATCACGGAAGAGTACACTGTGCAGGCCAGTCTCAACTAGGGGAGGTAATTCTAAGTCACTGGAGACCCTTGGCTGTCACTTATTTACTGGCTAAGTGACTTGGGAAGGTAACCCAGTTTCACTGAGCTGCTATGTTTTCATCTTTAAAATGGCTGAAAAGGACAATAGTAATGTGTTATCACAAAGAGTAGCTTCCAACCACTGAGTGCTACGATCAGTGCCATTATACCAGCAGCAGTATCACTATTACTATGATGATAATTATTAATAGGATTCCTTCTTCAGGCTTTTGAAGTGTCTGCACAACTCCCGTCTTTGCACTTATTCTGTATTCTCCTGGTCCCTTACTCAAAGTTCCTCTCACTCCTGCTTTCCTGTAGGAATACTTCTCTGATTAAATGAAAGTTGGTCATGGAGTATAAGGTACTTATAGAGTCTTTTCCTATAGAGGACGTTTACTTCTCTGACATAATGTAAGTGATCCAAAACTAACCCTCCAAAGTACTCCCCAAACTATTAAGAAATAAACAAAAAGAAAATATGCCGTATGATAGAAATGTCTTCTTTCAGGTGTATGTATCTTAAACACAGTGATGGGGGTCCTTTCTCTTGCTGTTTTTGACCTGTCGCTGATGGATACTTTACCTACGGGTGGTGCTCTCACGTGAACTACCTCAGATTCTAACTATATTAGCCTTAAGAGGGGGAAAAAAGGGGGTGGGGGCACCGCTGCTTCCATTTTAAAGATGAGGAAAACGAAGACTTGAAGACTTCCTATGATTAACTACTTGCCGAATTGGAGCCCAAACCCCAATCTTCCAACTAAACATCATTTTTTTTTTTTCCTATTAGACCCTATTGACAGATACTTCTGGCTAGATTTAAAACGATATTAAGTCTGTTTTATTTCCTCTTCTACAGTGTTGCACTATAAGATTCAAGATGAGAACTTTTTCGAATCCTTGCCCCCAAAGCTGAAGGAATGAAGGAAGGAATGAATGAAACATCCCCTCCTGAGATGTTTAAGAAAAAGAAGTTGGCTGGAGGTACATACACTACGGAGCAGGCGTAGCAGCCCTGTTTACTGCTCTCCCGGACCAGAAAAGTGCCGTCTCGCTTCCCTCGCAGTAAGTTTTCAGCTTTGTTTCGGTTGCTGCTTCCCACATTCCACGTCTTCTCATCGTGGTGGGGCAAATCCTCATCATCTTCCACCAGCGAGTATTGGCTATGGAGACGGGAGAGAAGGTTTCTGAATGAATAGTGTGGGCACCACCAGCCTGCCCCACGGTCTCCCTTCGGAAGGGCCCTCTCCTCACTTCTGCCTACTTCCCATCCCTCCCCTACCAAGCAAGGCAGACCAGCCACGTGTCTGACTCAGCCCTGCTTCTCTGACCTGAGTTTTCCTCTCATCGTGTTTAGCCTCCAATGCAACCCCCCAGGACAAAGAGTTAGCAATAAATTACACGATTTCTGTTTTCGAGTCAGCTACCACACTCAGGCACCTGGGCGAGGTGAAGGTAGTATTAAACAATCTTATTTATCCAGTTTAGATCGGGGAATAATTGATCGACTAGGAAGATTGCCAGTTTTCAAATAATTCAAACAAAACAGATGCTAAAGTTTCAAAATATACTAAGCAGAATTGTTTTTCTCTGATTGTTCCAAAAGTATTTTAGGATTTCTCCGATGTTCAGGGACATCATGACAGACACAGAGGGTCATTTTACAGCCTTTTGGGTAAAAATAAATTCAAGTCCTCCTTAGCCAAACTTTCCTTTTTTAAAATTCTGGATAATGACACAGTGTTCACACATTTTCTACTATAAGACGTTCCAAACTCAGTAAAATTCCTCACTTGTTCTAAAAACAAAGGAAGTCAAGCATTCTCCTAAAAATCAGCAAAATCTTGTTACCTCCCATCTTTAGTAACTACTTACTCTTCAGTGTTTTCATTGCCCAACCACTCGTTCAGCTTCTTTTGCCGAACACCTTTTTGAGTCAACCACCTGAAAAATAGTTTTGAAAAGAAAATGCGTTAATAACTCATCCTTAATTTTGGCAGTTACCAATCATTCACAGGGTTCCTCTTCAAACACTTACATCAAGTATTGGTCTCTGGTCTTTCTCAGTTGAATGAGGTCTGGTTTAATGCTATTCATTCGTTTGTCAATCTCTCGATACTCAGCTGCCTGCTTCTTCAAGTCTTCCTCCAATCTTCTTCTACTGTCAATAATTTCACTGATTCGAGACTTTAATTTATCGTAATTATGCATAATCCTACGGGCAAAAGAATGCATCTGTAATTACCTGGGTACATCATGAAAAGTCACCAAAGTTTTATGAAAAGTTTCACTATGGCTTCCCAGCAGTTTTCCTCAGTAAAGAATGTTTTCTCTTCCTGTCATTTTAAAAACATTCAAAGCAAAGAAAGCGAGATCATCTTTGAACAATTAAAGAGGATTTTGGTTATCTCTAGCACAAGGACAATGGAAACACTCACGGTTAACCAACCTTTGTATTTCTTTCTCATTGCCTTCACGTTTAAACTTTTCTATGTATTCTTTGCTGTACCGCTCCTGGGTTTGGCACTGTTCTTCAAATATTTTTATGGTTTCATTAAATGCTTCAATAGCTGTTCTTTTCATTTGGATTTCCTGCAACACAATTTTAATAGGATAATGTCATACCTTTCCTAGAATAATTTCTTACTGCAAGACACCACCAGGATATTTGATCTGTACTATTATCTAGCATGTAAGTACTGTGTTAGCAGGGTGGGACTCGAATTCATTAAACCCATTAAAACAGTATCTCAGAAACACACATTTCCTTTGGAGAGTTTTCTCAATCTATGGAAAATGACCACTTCACCATTTCCTATAGTTTTCGTCTTTTCAAAGCCATTTGAGTTTATAGCATCGTAGTTATCTTCTACTCCCTCTGGCAGTCCCAGATTCATGATGGCCAGAGAGGAGTAAGTGTCCAGGAAAATGCTGCAGTAAATGCAGCCTCTCCTTTCCATGGCAGGGTAAAGACTGGTTAAATCTCCATTTCAGAGATTACACAATCTGTGAAACTTCCAATCTAAACAGCAGCCTTCAATCAGAAATTATGTCAGATCAGCTTAAAACTCATAGCGACCCCTACAGTTATCATGTGAATTTATTATTTTGATACTTAAAGGCTTCATTTATAAGGTTTAGAGATAGTATGCTTGAATAATGATTTACAAATAAATGATCTCTCCCCCACTTCATTCAAAAAAATGCAATCTGCAATCTTTTTTATTTTATTTTTTTTGAAGCTAAATAGAACGCATGTTAGGTTGTAATAACTAAGAGTTCTGAGCTTTTAATCCAGTTTTCACGGAAAACTCACCTGGGAGGTACGGGTGTATTCTTCATATAATCTATCATATTCTCGACTTTTTTCTTGAAATTGAGTATTATATTCATGTAATTTTTTCCCTACAGCTTCAATATTATCTTCTTTGACAACTTGATCCTAAAATGGTTAGAGGTAAGAAGAAAAATAAATAAATTCAGCTGATAAGGTATTTAATCAAATAACAACTGTTTAATAAAATACCTGACATGGAAAAAAATCTTTAAAATTGCTATTATTTGGCAATTATAAAACTGCAATTTTGTGATTATAAGATATAAAGTTTTTCAACCTTGATTACATGTAACTCATCTGCTTCAAAATGTTTTCTAAGTAGTATTGAAAGTATCTTGTCTAAACATCATGATACTTGAGTAATCCAGTTTTGATTACCTGTTGGTATTTGGATACTGGATAAAGTAACTTCACATCCAGTTTGGGATTATACTGAGCTAAAGATTCATTCCGGTAGTGGTTTATTAGCTCAACCACAGAATTGAAGGTTAATGGGTCAGAGAAGCCATATTTCCCATCTCGGTGAAATATCTTGATTAATTTGTTATTTCCTCCTTTCCTGTAAATACAATATAAAAATAACGTTATTAAAATTTTCTAATAAAGAACCATGTTTTAATGCCAACCCAAACACCCCAAGTTCAGACACATTCCCTGACTCACCTTAGTGTAAGAGTATAATCGCCATGCATTTTAGTAGATGCATCTCGTACCAAAAAGGTCCCGTCTGCTGTATCTCGAAGTTTTTCATTCACTTCTTCCCTAAAATGAAAAGAACACAAGATGATGCGCACCTCGAGGATTTAGTGACTATGGGTTTACATTTTTTTAATAGACTTTAGTTTTTAAAGCAGTTTTAGGTTCACAGCAAAATCGAGGAGAAAATCCAATGTGTTCCCATTCCCTCCTGCTTCCATAGATTTACATTTAATGAACTTTGTTTTTACAGCTTACTAATAATTTCTTGTTTATATGGAAATGTTATCAATTCCAGTCTCATTAGAAATAGGTGCATGGGTGTTTAAAAAAAAAAAAAAAGCACCCACTTTTGTTAATATTATATCTGTAATATAGTTTTTATTTTTTAACCAACCACTGCAGTCTCTCTCACAAATCAGCACAGAAAGTCACGATCCCAAAAAGGTTTCCCCCAACCCTTTACCCCCTAAAAAAGGTAAAGAAAAAAAAAAATCCCATTTTGCATTATTGTGTTTAAGACAATAACATTAATTCTTAGATTTGCTTAGTAGAGAGAGTGCTTTTGCACTCTGCCTTTAGGCAGTGGCACCTCACTCTGGTGCTTCCCTGATATCTCTGTCGGTAATGAAACTTCCTGGGTATTTAATTTCCTGTGGCATCCAGCACCCACAGTTCTCTAGCACTCAGTGACTTTTCTTGTCTTCTCTGGCAGAGAACCAACTATGCTTCATGCTTATGTTGGATGATATCCTCAAAATGGAACTTAGCAAGCTGGTGCTTTTCTTTCTCTTAATCTAAAACTCTCTGTATCTAGTAAAAATGAAAAGTTTCTGTAGTCTTACCTCGAGATATCTCCCCAGTACCATTCAGCATCTTGTAAGGACATATTGTTATTCATACCGTTGTTGGCTACAGTAGTGGGTTTTGGTGGTTTAGGAGGCAGTGCTGTAGATAAAGAAGAAATAAAAAGTTGTTTGTAATTGTAACTACAATTGAACATTTAAAATTAGACTTAAATTTTTTAAATAACATTTCTATTTTTTATAAAAAGAAAAAAATTAGAGTAATTGAAATATACATCAGTTATTCATAATTCCATGCACATGGAAGATAGCTTTCTTTAAAAAAAAAAAAAAGTCTTTCAGAATATGGCTCAAAGAGAAATGAAACTGAAAAAGTGAAAAGAGAGAGAAAGAGAGACAAAAAGATAGAGAAGTTTAGAGACGAAAAATTAAATTGGGCTGGCCATGTGAATAAATTTCAAAGTAAATCCAGAGTCATGACATTTTCTACTTCTAGATTCTAGTTATATTAAAGTTTCATGCCTGGCCAAATCCATCTAAAGTAAGAAGCTATGAACATATGAGCAGCAGGAATAACATGAGTTGGCTTTAATTTCCTTTTCTTATTTAATTATAAAAGACAAATTTGGTCTCTGTCCTCCACAAATGCTGTTGTGGTAATAAAAAAATCTCATCTACAGCAGTATGTTTTAAGAGGAGGAATTGGGTTTCTCTAATCTTAGTGTTTCAGGCACTGTTCTGCCAAAAGCTACTTTAAGAAACTCATCTGTGACCTAAATCTCTTTAGTATTCATGCTAATATTCTGTTGGATAAATTATGCTCTTATATGCCAGGACTGATTAAAAACCATATCCTCTTTCCTCAATGTCAAATCAGTACACATATATGAATTGGTGACAAATAAAAGACTGCAGTGTTTCTGAATTTCTTAATTGGGGGAGGGTTAACACTGGAATAAAACAATTTAGAAAACAAAATAATTCTAGGATTTTTAGGTAACTTCTAAGTCATAAGTTTTAAAGCACTGTTACTACTATTTTAGTTTATGCAAAAATAATTTCAGGTGTCTATCAAGAATATTTTACAAAGACTAGGACTAAATAATAGTTCTTTTTTCATTATAGTATTTTAATATAAGAGACAGCAAGCAAAGTCTTAACATCTGATTTAGAATAGTTGCAGGTCATAGAGAGCTGAGTTGCAATCACTGCTACATTTTACATGCTGTCTAAAGTACCAAGTGTTATCACTGCAAAGTACCACACTGTTCTCATCCACTGCCAACAGAGAAAAGCAACACAAAGGATACATCATTTTAATTAAAGGAATTATATACAACAGTATAGCCCAACTATCAAAGCACCAAGTTTAACAAAACACACCAGTGAAAAACTGGAATTCAATTCATATCCAATCAAATAAGAATAAGCATTTGCCACACACAGCCTGATTTACTTGCTTCCACAGGCAGGCAATCAATCTGTTTGATTTCCAGCCTATGATCAAACTATTTTTATCAATGGAACAAATTAATAAAAATAGAATTCTAAACAGGATCTATTACGGTAGCTTTCAAAAGATTAAAAAGCCACAAAATTAACTAACTCGCTACAATAATACTGCAGTATTACCTGGTGGATCCATTTCTATATAAAACATCAAGTCTGTGCCACAATTTATATCTGTCTTGGCATATTCTAAATCCAGGTCTTCCATATTCCAAACAGTGTTGTACATTTGTGCGAGAGTTTCCTTGGCTGAGCCCAGTTATAAGAAAAAGAGTCCGGCTTTCTTTGTAATGGTGTCTTGGAATTCATTTTAAAACCTATAAGGGGCTGCACTGTAACCTATTACATCACACACCCCAGCCAATCAAGTCGGAAAAATGTCACCAGACCACTCCTGCTTCATCAGTTCTCTCCTGTACCAGCCTTTCCACAATCCCAACCTTACGAAGAACCTACATTTAATAGAACTGCAATGCCTACATGATCATCGTTTGGAAAAGGTGTTTAATTTGACTGTTCTCCTCCAGCAGTGAGTTTACTAATTCCTTTTTTATTACTCCTTGCAGCATGGTACGCTCCACTGTTGGCAGGTTGACAAAAGCTGATACGCTGCAGCTCGTAGCTCCCCCCTCCACCCCCCACCCCCCACATCTGGGTTTATAGATAGCTTGGTCATTCCTTGGTTTAAAAATCTTACAAAGGCATCAAAATGGTATATTTAAAGTATATTTTACAGTCCTTAAATATCTCTCATACATATTAAAAGCAGAAAGGATCAAGAACTCTGGACATTTAATTTCAGTACTCCATAATTTATTGAAAACTCAGAACTTAAAAGTCACCAATGTAGGTTAGAAAGGACAATTAAAAGAAAACGTAAAGACAAAATTTCCTCCTCTAATATGCTAATATGCTTCCTCCCAAAAGAAAGAGTCCATATATCAGAATGCAGAGCAGAAATATGGTTATCTTTGCAAAATGTTTCACTGATGAAACCATCTTCAGTGCTAATTCTGCTTCAAGGGGAGAGTGATGTAATCTTTTCTTTCTTTTTTTTTTTTTTTTGCTTTTTTTCTCCTGTATCTTAAATGCCTCACTCTGGGAACACTATTCCTTTAGCAGTATTTGATATAAAAGGAATCAACTTCCCTACAAATCTAATTATTTAATTTGGGTTCTTCAAAATCATTCTGTATATCATCCTGTCACCCTTACTGGAGCCTATGTACATTCTCATTGTGACTCAATCTCTTTACATTCACAATATTACGATGGGGGGAGGGGGCAGAGACACCTCCCCTCTCCCGTGTAAATGTGGCTCATTTTAAAAATTACAGTAGGCTTTGTGATCTATGTACATGTGTAAGACGCATATCTGAGCGACAATTTAAAGAACACAGAAGCTCTTCAAATTTATTCTCTTAGACTTTCTATCAAATTTGGAATCATATAGTATATTAAAAAGCAGACCAGAGGCAAGGCACTCTATTTTCTGGGCCCATTCACTTATGTTCCCTCTCTAGTTTAATTCATGTTCCCATTATTGATGAAGGTAGGCTTACCCTATGCCCTCCCAACCCTCTCCCACTCACACTCTTCTACTTGCCTAAGGGTTTAGGTAAACCTAAACTCAAATTCAAATAAAAATGGTAAAAGTGGTCGTGGTGGTGGCAGTGGCGGGGTATACCCTAGGATAAGACTCAGAAAAAAAATTCTTTTTAAAAATAAAAATGTTGACTCTCCCCCAAAAGTAAGGCGACAGGTCCTTGCAGAGCTGTGGCCGGTCTAACTGTCAGCCCTGAGGGCCACCCGTGCACTTGGTGCAAACCAGTCCGGCTGCAAGCCGACCCAGGGAGGAGGGCAGGGAGACAGGTGATTTTCCACAGTCTCTCCAAGTCCTGGCCTCGCACCAACTTTCAGCTGAGCATTTTCTAATGACTGCCTTCCCGAACTTCCCACCTGAACCCCATCTTTCCCCGGCACTGTCCCCCTCGAAGACAGGAGGGAGTGTCTCCCCTAACCTGCCATCTGCCCTCCCCAGGCAGCGCTCACACACACCCGCAAGCACGCACACCCGCCCCAAGACAAACTACAGAAAGGGACTGGCCACAGAGCAGAAGCCACAGTGCAGGGGCAGAGAAATGCAAAAAGGAAAGCAACTTACTTTGCAGGTTATGCATTTCAACGGTTTTCCTTTGAAATGCCTGTAGCCGACAATGAAAAAGATTAAAAAAAAAAAAAAAAAATCCAACAAGCTAGTCTTCCAGCAAGTGGGCCAAGCCCCCGCGGCTCCCCCCGCCTGCTCCCTGCCGGCCGCGTCAGCGGTGGCAGCGCTCGTGCCCGACGGCCACGAGCGCGCGCAGAGGCGGGGGCACCGCCGGGACCCTCAGCGCGCACGGCCCAGGCTGGGCTCGGCCAGGCTCGGCCCTCCGCCCCGCGCCCCGGCCCGCTCACGGCCCGCTCCCCATCGAGCCGCCGACCGGAGCTGGCTCCCGCAGCGGGGAGGAGGGAGGCCGGGCGCCCGCTCGCACGGCTCCCTGAGATAAAGATCGCGGCTTCATGATTAACTTGGGCAGGTTCAAATATTTGCTGAGCTAGGGCTTTCGGGTGGGGGAGGGGAGCCCGAGTCAAAGTCAAAGTTATCAGGGGCTGACAAGTGGCCAGTGCAAGAGCAAGTTGCTCATTCTCGCCGAGGAAATGAGAAGGGCCATTGTGAGGGCCCCGAAAATAGTCTGTCACCGTCGCACGCTGGAAGCGGCGCGCTGGCTGCTGGCTCTCGGGCTGAGCGGCCGCCAGTGAAGTGAGGCACTATGCGCGGCCAAACACAGGAAGTGGCGGAGCTAGTTCAGCAGAAAATAGAATCAAAGCCGCGCTTGTCAGGGCCTGAACCTCTCGGAACAGCCCAGAACACGGTGCCCCGCTCGTGTCCACCTCCGGCACCTCCTCCCACGCTCGCACTGACAGCCCCGCAGGTGTCACAGGAAAGCCCTGATGGAGCAACTCGGGCAGGGACCAGACCGCACACATGTTCAGTGGTAGCAGGAGGGCATCTTCAGGAAGACCATTAGAACGCCACACAGATACTGCACTCCCCGAGCATGGGAAGACAGGAGAAACAAAACCAAACGCTGTGGCTGTTTTTATGAGGTCAATCTCAACTGCACTGAATGGCTATGCAACTTTCTAATAATTAAAAGGAATGCCTGCATTAGTTATGTTCTGGCTACATGGGGCAAAGGATAGGGAAGAGAAGGACATACCTTTCTAGAGGATTTCTGTCCTTTATTTGAGACAGTTACAACGGAAGCAGACATAGGACTGTTGGCTACTACTTAAAGAATGGAAATTTCACCTAAGAAAATTTTCACTTGCCATTGGCATAGATGGGTTTAATGTTATCCTGAGAATCATAACACAGTGTAAAGTCACAAAAATCACCAAACCTTAAAACCAGAAAATAATTTAGAGATCACCTCAATCAATTCCTTCATGCTACAAAAAAATAAAAATAAAAAGTCTGACCCAGAGGGGTGAAGTGGTTTGCACAACTGCAGCACTAGGAACCCAGCCTTCTGACGTGTGATCCTAAACTCCTTTCTCCACCCACTGCTTCTGATCCTACTATCCCTCTGCCAGAGAAAGTAAAAACTGACAAGTGAAACTGAAGTTAATTTCTTTGAAGCCACATGCAAAAAATTTCACACCTACAACAAACACTGGCTTTTTCTGTTTTCTATTTTTAGCTTACTTAAATTAAAAAAAAAAAAAAAGAAAGAAAGCAAAAGGCAGCTACCTTTTCATTCCCTTTGAAGAAACATAGGTTCTGTCAATAGCACCCTCATACTCTGTATGGGAAGGTGATCCAATGGTCACATATGTGATAAAGAAAGATGTGGGTGCTGACAAAGTCCACACAGGCAAACAGCAGGAACCAGCTTCACAGTTACTCAAAATATCTGGGAAGTGCTGCTAAACCCACAATGAAAGTAATTTTACAAACTTTCCTTTGGTGCAACTGATATATTAAAAATCTTACTTTCCCAGTGGAAAAAATACAGACTATAAGTGAATCTGCCAGCTGATCACAGAGACATATGGTTAGTTCAGAGAATAACCTTGCATCCTGAGCTGCATAATCTTGTCCTATTTTTAAAAATAGCCTTTCTAAAGCTAGAAACATTGCAAACATCAGTATCTTAAGCATACCTGTCTGGATTCACATGATATTACTTGTCAAAACCTTTTCAGATTAAAATGTAAGTCCAAAAGCATATTTTCTGTTTTAGAAAATTATCCACTGGAAAGCAGTATATCCTCTACTTACAGAAGGTCTTGAAATAGATTTGAAAAACTTTGCTTCAAACAAATTTCTCACAATACATACAATCATCTACCACAGAGGTTTTATTATATTATCGAAAGTGTGAACTGAATCCTTTCCCATTGAATTTTAGTCTTTGGAAAGTCATTGGCAAGACACATGCTCTTTATTAGCTTAAAAAGGGAGCCCTCTGCTGGTAGAAAAGAATCAGTAATTCCTGCTTGGGAGGAAAACGGTTAATTATTTTTTTTGGCAGCTGGCCGGTACAGGGATAGAATCCCGGACCCTGGTGTTATCAGCACCACACTCTAAGTGAGCTAACTGGCCAGCCAAAACCAGTCAACTTAACGTATATTTCCTTCAACTCAAACTATGTCCAAATTTCACAGAAACTAATAAACACAATTGTACAACTGTCACTTAATCTATATAGTTCACCAAGTTAACTAGTAAATCGAAAGCACGGATGTCCTAATAAATTAGGAAATACTTTTCATGTGGCCGCTAAGCTCTTTCAGGACAACTTCTATTTTAATGTCAGCATCTATATGGGACCTCAAAGACCCAGCCACAACTGGAAACTCACATACATAATCGAAAACTAACTTTACCTTCTGGATTCTTTAAAACAATATGTATTACTTTTCCTTTCCTTAAAGTTTCATAAAACTCATTTCAGAGGCCAAAACAGGCCATTATTTCACTTCTCAGCTGACGCAATCTAGTCAGGAAAATGCTTCTTGATCACTAAAGTATGTTTGAAAGTTACACTGAACACTATCTCATACGTGCAAATCACAATCAAGTAGCAAATGTGCCACAAACAGCTTTCAACCTGTAAAACCTCTTAAATGTTTTTGTAAGCCATCACTGATGAACAAAAGACCATTTTAAAAAAAGGGCTGTGAGAAAAAAAATAAATGAACCAAAATCTTTGTGTAAAGGTAAAATGAATGCCTCTTTTGATGATTTCAACTTAAGACAACTTAGGACAGAAAGGCCTTTCAGGATGATGCAAATTCATTACTCCACATCCAGTGCTCCTAAGTACCTTGTGCTAAGAAAATGTCATTTAAGTTTATAAATAAACCCAGGTTTACAAATGCATAAAATCTGACACTTTCTGCAAGGTTTCTGAAGGCACGCCCATGGCTTAGCAGAATAAAGAACGCCTCCCCTGTGACTTACCCCTCAGATCCTGTCCCTTGAGAGAAAGAGAAGGCTGCACCATGAAAACAAAAGTAAAACTGACTCTACCCCTGCAGTGCACAGAAATACTCACAACTCTCTTTCGAGCACAAATAAAATTTGCTAATTTTTTTTTGATAAAACCTGGTGTGGCTTGCTTCTGTTTACTTTTAACCATCTAAATGCATGCATTTTTTTTTCTCAAGGTTTCATTTCTTACCTTTGAAACAAACTTCTAATGTCAGACCACATTTTAAACCCAATAAAAAAATATATCAGAGAAAAGTAAAACTCTTTGAAGTCGTTTCCCTCTACCTTAGCGCTCTCTTTTTAGTCTTGGTTGAAAATCAAGCCCAGAGCATTTAAAACAAGATTTATGAATCAGGCTCTTCAGGATGAATGTTTTGCAATGCATTGGTGGTTAAAAATTAACTGTGACAGGTGTAGAAGGGCAGGGGGAAAAAGAGTCATTTATTTTCCACTCTGGGTTTGAGGGTGCAATATTAGACTCCAATTAGGCTACATTAATATTTCTGAATATCTCCATGAAATCTGAAATATGTAAATATATTTATAATAGGTTTCATTCAAAGGCATCCTATGTTAAATGGACCTGTTTTTCTTTTCTTGCCCTATAGAAACCTACTTATCTGAATATTAATAGGGCAAACATAACACATGATTCAAGAAAACCTGCTGTTCAGCTTTAAATGTTTTTAAGACTTTTAGTAACAAAGAGAACAGCAAACTACCAACAAAGTTCTGAAAGCTTACTGTGTGCTTAAGCTTTCCAAATCTAGTTTCCCTCCATAAAAGAGGAGAATCCTTACTTCACAGGGTTGCTGGATGCATTAAATGAGTTGCTGTGTAAAAGCTGTTGGAAAACTGAGAAATTTATAAAAGAATTTTTAAAAATTTAAATGATTATTATGTTGTGCCCAGTTCTATGCTAGGAAGAACTCAAAAGGAGAAAAAGCCTTTGACATTGCCCTTTAGAAATTTTGTTGAGCAGATTAAACTAATAGGAAAAACTACAGAACAGTTAAGTATAATAGGACAAGGGGCTTAAGGGCATAAACATTGAATGGGTCGACTTAACCTGCACATAATGCAGGGCGAGGACCTGCGTGGGTGCAGATAAAGTGGATGGCACAGTTTGGGGCCACTATGTACAGTTATACATCCTGTGCACTGTGCAAAGGCACTTGGGCTAGGTGACAAGGGGAGTGGTGCTGAAATCCAGGCCATTCCACTCACCAAGCCATACACAGAGGAAAAGGGTATCATACAAAGGCATCTTCTTCCCTTCAAGCAATGCACCTACCAGGGAGGCAACTGCCCAGAGTGTCTCTTTCAGATTTGCACTGATCCCCCATAGGCTCCCAGAGGCCCTGGCTCTGTTGGCTGGGAATGTGGGGTACTAGGGAGAATGGCCTGACAGGATTCAGAGAACTCACTAGGAACAGTGGACTGAAGAGCTGCAGAATGAGGCCAGCTCCGGCAGGGTCTTAAAAAGCTGTAGGTGACATAATAGATTGTAGAGAGACTCGACGGGGTTATAAGTTTCAGTACTTATTGGCTCATTTAATCCTCACAACACCACCAGGAGGGAGGCATTATCCCCATTTCACAGTCTGGAAAACCGTTTGGAAAAGCTGAGTTACTTGATGAAGAACTTAGCAAATAAGTAGCAAAGAGGTGACATGCATATCCAGACCTGTTTGACTCAAAACAGCCCGCTGTTCTTGCTGCACATTGATGGCACAAATCAGAGCCTTGCCCCCAAAGCTATAAACATTGCGTTGTGGGTTTCTACTATATGTGACCCACAGGAGCTAATTTCATAGTTTATTACATGCTGGAAACTTCAGAGGACTGAAAGCACTAAAAGCAGCCCTATTGCTCATGAAGTTTCCAAAAAACCCAGGCAGCACGGGGCAGCAGATAGCACAGGCTGGAGTCCAGGGTGCAGCTCCCCAGCAGACCCAGCTCTGGCACCTGCTGGCTGGGCAGCACAGGGTGAGCCTCTCAATCTCTGTGGACTTCAGTTGTTTCATACCCAAAATGGCAGAGCTGGACAATGCTTTCTATTATAAAATGATGCTTTTTATGATACTGTCACTGAAAATATTTACTACTTTGGTAAAATACCGAGCCACAATTTTGGTACTTTTCAATTTATTTTAAATAAATCTTTAAACTTGGTAGACCAAAATGCTATTTTTCTCCTTCTATTCGAATTATACCTATTCTTCAAGGCCCATTTCCAGTCCTGTTTGTTCCAGTGAGCTTTTTCTGTCTACTCAATTACCCTAAAAAGTCACCAACTGCATCTCTAAAGTTCTTTTTGTACTTAGAGTATGCACACACCCACCTACTATTTAATTAGATGCTATGTGCTAATGGGATTTATTTGAATTGATACTTTGCCTCAAACATCATCACCTTTCTTACCATTTCAAGTTCTACCAGGTAAATACTAGAAAAAATATCTATATGCTTTGGGTCCCCTTTAAATTTCATTCAAGTACTCATTTCTGTTCACAACAACAAAGTTATTACAAATGACTGATTTATGACCATTCCCTGGAGATGGGCCGCGCCGTGCTTCCAAAGCCCTCTGGTACTAACACAGGCTGGGGCAGTGATGAAGGACTCCAGGAAAATGTTGCCTTCCTACAAGGCCTAAGAAATCATTTCTCCAACCCAGGTGCCCTGCTAAGTATCTGCACTGGAGCCATTCCTGAATACAAAGGTGTTCAGGATGAGCACATTTTTTTCCTTGGGTGGGTAGAGACACTGAAGCATCCATTTAATTCCAAAAGGCCCAGACAATTTTCAGAATGGCTAAGAGATATCACACAAAGGGAAAAACAGCTCAAACTAGGATTTGAAAATTACTTGGATTTAATTTTTCTTGAAGAGGTCGCATGAATACTGGGATGATCTAGCAAATGTTCAAGGCTTTGTTATTCTTTAGCAAAGCTGACAGAACTAATCCTTCTTTGAAATTGGCGCACCAATTTCTTAGCAGAGGAATGTAGAGTCCTTTGACATTTCAAGCAGCTTTAAGGGTGCATTATAAAAATGAATGCAGATAAATTTTTACTTTGGTGGAATTAGGCTAAGACTGATAAAGACATTTAACCACTTTACACCAGTCGGACCAATCAAACTTCACCAGTGACTCTACTACACATTGTGTAGTAGAAATTCTCAAAAACATTATGTGACAAATTCATTTGTAGATATACATCAAACCCTGTCTGGATTTTAGCCTCCATGTGTTCCCCTCTCTGGAGGTAGCCACTGAGAAGACCAGGACCACCCCCTAACCCTTCACTGTAAGCAGGGCCAGCTCTCCCTAGTCTTTAAGAGACACCTCAACACTGGTCAGGAGGAAGAGAAAGGTCTTTGGCCCAGGGTGTTGCTCATTCTTGCTAGTCCTCTTCCTTCGCCACCTATGCAATTAGTCTAGGGATGGGGGGGTCAACAATGGCTCGATTGCCACTTCCCATGCCCCCTTATTCATTCTTTCCCCTTCTAAGTCGAAGGTCAGCCTCTGAACACCAACACAGAGCCCCCCAAATCACTAACAAGTGATCAGAGCAGTCACACGAGATGAAACCTTTTGGCCACCTCTGGACTAAAGTCCTAGGCCATACTTGTTGACAATCTTCTCTGATGCAGTGTACCTACAATGCTGGGCATATCTGTTAAACATTCTGGTTGCTGTGATTTGGAACATTTGGAACATACCATGCTTGCCTTATCTACTGTATCTGATGCCTCTCTCACCTTTGCTACAGTATTTTGAGCCCATCTAAAGAAGCCTTTCCCAATACCTGCACCTTAAGTGGTTACCTGCCCCACCTTCCCCCCATCCTCTATCCAATTGCCACAGGTGGGTGTTAAGCCTAAACCAATATCTCTCTCAGGCTACCCCATCCAAATGCAAACCATCAAGCCTAGCTATGCAATACCTGATTAAAAAGCACAACTAATTCACTGCTACATGACACTGCTAACTGGGTTTCCATGCCAGTTCATACAGGGATAAATATGTTAATTTTCATGAGTTACCCATACTAGATAATAAATTCACGGTGTTTCATTTAAATTCTAAGCATAAATTACGACTACAAGCAACGATTTCTATTGGTCCTGAAACTACACTTCATTTATAGGACCCTAATCACTATCCTTAATGACCAGCCTCCATTAGCTAACTTTTAATCAGAATATAGCAAAGTGAGGTTGTTTAGACTTTCTGCAGTAGAAGAAAAATACATCAGTTTAAATTAAATCCACTGCTAACACGGTTTACATTTCCTGCTTTGTTAAATGGCTAATTGAACGCCAGCCTACTTTCAAAGAAGTGTCTGGCTTGCTCTGACTTGCTGCAGTGAACACTCTGGTTTCATACTGCTTGCATTATTGAAAATGTTTATTTTGACAGACATTTCTCAGCCTACCTGCTTCCAAAAAACACATTCTAAAATACTTTAAATTATATAGTAATTATAAATCCCCTACTTTATAAGTATTAGAAACAAAAACAAAAATGTCAACAACTAAAATGAACTCCATAAATTTATTCAACAACTAGAAACATAAAAGTTGAAGGGCACAGGGAGCTCTCACAATTCTATTTAAAACCAAGATAATTTAAAATCTGCAAATGTTAAAATCTGAATATTTACTGTACATAGACACTATCACTCAGATATTTTTTCTTTTAATCACAAGGTGACATATTACTATGGACTGCAATTCTACCGAATAAACTTGTATTACTTCAGAAGAGGTCTAAAGCCACCATTTGTAAGGTTCTAAAAAATGAACAGTGAGAGAATGTGAAATGTTCAAAAAGCATTACCTGGTGCAGGCTGTCGTTCATTCCACTCAGTGGAGATTAAAATTTCTATAACTTTTATGAGGTGTTCAGTATTATCAGAGCTACAAAAAAGAGAGTTCTATTAGAAATCTCTTCCCTAAAAACAAACTCATTTTCATTTATACACATTCAAGTCATTGTGTGATATAAATCTGCCCATGCATCTGTGCAGTAGTATCATTAGAAAATGTTTAATGACCAATCAATTTAGGACTACCCTCATTTCCCCCAAATACGTTTCTTTTCTTTGACTTACCTGGCTGCTGGGAATCTGAAAAGCATAGGGCTGAAAATTTCAGAGAGCACTCTTGCATTCAAGAGGTTTTTGCTGGAGGCTTGAGAGAGCTTGAAAAAGTGTTTCAACAAATACTGAAGTGTAAGCCAATACTGATGAGGTATGTTAGGTGACCTAATGAGCTTCTTCAACAGCTGGATATATTCTTCGGGGCTTTGTACTTCTACACGTTGAAAACAAAGGAAGAAAAAAAGAAAAGAAGAAAGAATAGGAGACTCTTCATAGATATCAATAAATAAACACCTAGAAAATGTCTGTTCTTTCTTCTAGCTATAGGAGGAGTCATTTAAAAAGTTATCGGGAGGAGCATACCGGACATTTGTTCTTCTCGTTAGAAAATGCATTGTGAGAAAGTAGAAAGCTAAAGTCAGATGAAAATGCAAGAAACTCTTCGTGTAAAAAAACCACAAGCTGTTCAGGGTGTGCTGACAGGAACCGGCCCTCTACTGAGCAGCTTCAAGTGTGATTGGCTAATTCAGAGGAGCATCAGATAAGTATCACAAGTGTTAACTTTGAAGGTTAGGAACCACAATTTCCTGTCCCCAAAGCACTAACTGAGCCTCAGCTCCTAAAGCTGAGAGCCCTTTTTCCTCAACACATTTTGCTATGGCCACTCGGGGGAGATGACAAGGACACCCCCAGTTACTGGGCCCTAATCCCAGTTTCCTGAATCTGACACTAGTACTGGGAACACCAAGTCTTTTATTAATGTAGTGAACTTTGTTAATACTGATAAAAGGTAAACAATTAGCCATTTTGTTATGCAGGCAGTCTTCCTAAGCAGACGAGAATCTGAGTCTTTCATCGAATGCCCTGATAAGGAAGGTAATTTGGGGTGGTAGTGAAGGAGACGGGCAGGTTACTATTACTATTTTCTAAATACTATCTCTTTATATGCAGCACATAATAGAGTTTACAAACACATCCACATCTCAATATGTGTTCAGTGAGATTCTCAGAAGAGAAACAAACCTTGGGATAAAGAAATCATTTCACTGTAAACGACTACTGGAATGACAGGATTTGGTAAGTCCAGGAGATAGCGTTTGAAAGCGTCTGCTAAAACTTGCACATCAATCATTTCCAAGTCCACAGAGGCCGTATCTAGAAAAGAACCATTTTAAGAAATATTTCAGACATTTATTTTATACATCAGTTGGGCCAATTTTCTGAACATTTAAGTGAGATATAGGAAAGGAAACAATATTTATTAGCAGTGTTTCTCATAGGGGTTGCTCTTGTCATCTTGTGCCGGTCTATCCCACACGTTCCAAGCATTTAGCATGCCTGGCTCCCTGCCCGTGATGCCAGCAGCATACTCCCAGACTTAGGGACAAAAAAAAAAAAAAAAAAAATTCCCCTGTTATGGGCTGAATTGTGTCTCTCCCAAATTCATATGTTGAAGCCTAAATCCCCAGAACCTCAAAATGGCTGTATTTGGAGATGGGGCTTTTAAAGAGGTGATTAAGTTAAAATGAGGCTGTTAGAGTAAACTCTAATCCAATCTGATTGATATCCTTGTAGGAAGAGGAGATTAGGACATGGGGAGAGACACCAGGAATGCACACACACAGCATGGGAACAGGGCCATCTGCAAGCCAAGGAGCGGGACCTCACGAGAAACCACACCTGCCTACACTCTTGACTTCTAGCCTCCAGAACCATGAGAAATACATTTCTGCTTTTGAGCCACCCAGTCTGTGGTATTTTGTTATGGTGGCCTGAGCAAACTAATATAGCCTCGTTTTCCCTGCCCCCCAATCCCCACCCCACACGTTCCCAAACACCCTCTGGAGGGTGGTTCTGCCCTGATTGAAAAAGGTTCTGCCTGGGGTTTGTTAGTCACTGAGTAAATCTTCCCTAAAACCTCAACAGGAAAATGGAAAATGCAAACTCCCAGGTCTCCTGAAACTTGAATTGATAAATACTGTATCTCAGAATTAAGGTAAATTTAACCTAACAGGGTGATTGATTAAGTAGTAAGAGATTACAGAATTTTAACAATCAGTCTCAAGAATATCCGGAAAAATAAGCTGAATATTTTCAGAATGTTTCCCCCTAAATCTGAGTATTACTACTAATCTAACCCATGGGCATCAGACTATCTCAGAAGAAAGATAAGACAAGAGTATCTGTCTAGTAAATCCCTCAGCTGGAGAAGAGGTCAAGCAATTCAAAAACAGGGTGACAGTAATCAAAAACACCCTGAGCACTCACTATGCACAGTGCTCTGAGTACTTAGGATAAGAAAAGGCATAAAGCCCCACAGAAATAAGGAGTGCTGGGAACAAAGGTCTGGGGGCAGGAATGACGATGGGCATCTAGAAATGAAGAGAAGCATTTGGGGGCTGCTGCAGGATGTATACTCGCAATGTGAAGGGTAACCTGAAGTTATTTGGGGACTCATGGGCTCATGACAGGAAAGGTGGGCTGATGGGCAAAATGCCACATTCTTATACAGGTTTATTAATTGCAGTGTTTAAGAATAAAATGGAAAGAGGTGCTGCTGAAAGTAACTACCAATTTTGGTAATCTGAAGCAAAGTGATGTGATCTGAATTCTAATGCGGTTAGAAGTGTGCAAGACATTTTCAAGAGGTAACATAACTTGGTCATTGACTGGACTGGGATGTGGCCTAGGAGAGAATGAGAAAGTATCAAAGTTTACTCCTTGGAGTTTGAGCATGAGTGAACAGGAGGTGGTATCATGGATACCCTGGAACTAAGTATGACATTATAAATCATCCTAGCCTAAGGCTACAAAAATTCTTTGGACATATTATCATAAACCAAACTTGCTTCATTGTAGGCAGATGTTATGGAAAATAATCATGCAACACCATAAAGCCCTAAGAAAACTCAGTCTGGTACAAAATATGAATAGGTCAGTTAGAGGAAAAGAATGATTAAACTTAGAAGGTCAAGAGGCAAAGTGTTAAATCACTTAAATGTCCTGCAAAGAACTAACCAGAGGCACTTCACATCTCTTAACAGTGTGGGAAGGGCAATACTAGGTCTTTGCATAGAGGATCTACATTGAAAGTAATGCAATTACTGCCATAATAAAATACTGTCAAATAAAATTGTGTGTGTATGACTACAGGAACACTTCACAATCACTGACTAGGGAACAAGCTTCTGTCCCTCATATACTTTGCCCCACATGCTTCATTTAATGATGCTTTGCCCAGCAAATTAATATCACTTAACCTGCTCATCCTGTGTTCTCCCAGTGCTGAAATGACACCTCTCTGTCAGGACACTTACCAAACAATTTGGTAATATGTGGGATTATGGGTCTCCCCTGCTCAAATGAGAGACCTCAAGGGCATGGACTGTGGTTCTCACCTGCATCCCTCAGGTGCCAGCACACAGAATGTGTTAAATGTTTGCGGATTTTATTGTGTTTGAATGAAATGACCTTAATGCAGGTCTTTGGATCAGCTCACCTTATGTCAAGTTCCACTAGAACTGATGACACAGTATGTTTTATTTATTTTTGTAATGCAACTTCTTAAGTTCCTTGGGGTTTCTGATTTGTGCTCTGTAAGACTCCTTTTCTGCATTAAAACTATCCTAACATGCTCTCCCAATAGCTATACACATCTGTCATGTGATGACTTAGAGATCTGCATAATCTTTAGCTCTGGGTTGGAGGAGTTTACATTCTCTTCTGCCTCACTTTTCATTGTATTCATGACAGGCGGCTAGTAAGCTCTCCAACACTTCACACCTCCCACTGCAATGCAGGAGTCCCTTCCCTAACTGATCTCTATCTAGGTTAGTGTTTCTCTATGGGGGTGAGGGTGGAGGTGGGATTGTTACCCCCCTCCAAGAGACAGCTGGCAACATCTGAAGACATTTTTGATTGTCACAACTGGCAGAGGATGCTACTGGGACCCAGTTGGTAGAAGCCAGGGATGTGGCTAAATATCCTACCAGGCACAGGACAGTCCCCAACTCTTGCAACAAAGAATTATCCAGCCTAAAATATTAATAGTGTAGAGGCTGAGAAAGCCTGGTTCAGGTTAAGAAAAATCAAAAAATGTCAGGAGGAAATTCATACCATTAAATCTCAAATGATAAAAGAAAGAAAGAAAGAATTCATTTTAGGGCAAAATAGGAAAAAAAAAAAAAAAAAAAGAAAGAGGACTTTTGCTGTCAGAATAATTTGTATACGAGTCACAGGTTTGCCACTTTGCTGAAAAACATTAGAGAAATTACTTACCTGAGGGTCAGCTTCCTTTTCTGGTGAGTAAACGTAGCTAATACTTATATCACAAGATATATGTGTGGATGAAATAAAATAACTTAGTAGGTGCTAACAAAAATGGCTGTTGTCCCCCATGTCTGTTCTTTTCAGACACTGGTACTGCACAAGGTTGGTTAAAAGTCATGATTTTTTGCAGTGTAAATGACTTATCTCAGATCTTGCTCCAAGATAGTAAAATATTTTTATGTATTGAAAAATCTTCAAGCTGAAAACAGTCCTCACAGATCCACTCAAGTTTGAACAATGTGTACTTTTTCATTTTTTTTTGCCACAAAATACACTTTTATAGCACAGAATCCAAATAAAACCAGTTTTCTACGTGTGTGTTTTGATGTCAATGGAGAAGAAAGGCTGTCTGTCAGGATATATTGACGTGAATAATGGTTGTTTACCTCACAGGCGGTATAAAAACAATTTTTTTTTTTTTTTTTTTTTTTAGCTAAACAGCATCATTTGTATCGGTCACATTAAAAACCTAACCACTATTACCACCAGTTCTCAAATAAATTCCATTTCATTGGTCTGATGTCTACACACTTCCTGTGACTTTTAACATGTTCAATTTGACCAATTTTCTGACCAAAACATGTATCTCTATTTCAACTGGCTAAAGACAAAATTCAGTGTTTCCTTCACACCCTGGTAAAGCTGTTAGAAATATAGAAAAACAAGCCTTTTCTCCTTGACTTTTCTGCCAGTCAACTTTGAATGACCTCCTCTGTGGGAAGTATAAAAAATTTAGCAACAAAGAGTATGCACCCTCCCTGTATGTGAAAGACTGATTTCCACGAACAAAAAATAAATAAATAATTAAACTTAAAAAACTTTTTTTGAAGAGTTTCAAAACATTTGCTCAGTACATTTTGAGTGAAGGTATTTACTGATAAAGATCCAGTTTCTTTCTTCCTCCAAGAAACGTCTTTTCTAGGAAGTTTCACAAGTTGCCTCGTTTTGAAGCTGCCTAATACTTCAAATCCTCATTTACTAAACACCATGTGGGCATTCTTCATACAATTATACTTCTGAAGCAGAGTCTTGCAAAACTGGGTTTCACTCATTTTGGCTCAAACATCCAAATTCAGTTAAAATAATGTCAGGCACAAATTACAGGTGGAAAAAAAGGTATTATAATAATATAAAGAATCTGAGGGATTCTAGAAGTTGATATGAGAAGATGACTTGCTGGAAAGATGGCAAGTAAATTGATTTGTACAGTTTTTTTCTGTATGGAAAAAGGGGGATAGAGGCAAATAAAACCGCCCCTTGGCTTTAACCAGTGATGTGCTAGAGCTGGCAGGTACCGGCTCGCAAGAGCTAAATGTTCTCAATTCTTCCCAACTCCACACTCAGGGAAATAGTGTTGGTTTAGAGCTTAACATCAACCAGGGTGGGAATATTTATACCACAGAAATGGGCAAAGCTATGAACCAGGGCTTTTTCTTTCCAGACAGTTGGTTCACCTGCACACCGCTGAATATAACACTATCATGATGTTACTTAATGTGTATGTGACACAGAAAAGAAAGCAAGCCAGACAGAGAAAAGTAAAACAAAAAAGAGAGGGAAACGGACAAGGAAATGGAAAGGTAATGAAGGGAAGAGGGTGGTCAGAAGAGACATTTGTTAAATGACATAAGCTTATAAATATGTTCTAAAGTGATCCGGATGAACTAGCTGTAGCCAACTGCAGGGTCAAGGGAAGATGGCAGGTACACAGAGCCAGAGAAACCCTAAGAGGTTGTTTCTCCCCTCTGCAAGTCCTGTGGGACCTAGGGCTATGGCTGTGATAGAAGCCAACATGCCTGCAGGCAGCCCTGCACACACACCCCAGCTCAGGAGACATCAAAGGACTGCACTGGTTTGCACTGTTACCATATAAGGCAGAGGGAACTGTGCAAGATTCGAGTTCCCTTTAAACTTAAAACGTCACATGGACATTAACTTAAGCGTTTTTGTACTACCTGAAACTGAAAGGTAAGACCTGTCTTTCCCATTTGTATTTCTAGCTCTGTGACACTCACCACAATCAAGAAGCTGTCGTAATTCTGCCAGGTTGCTGGAGCTCTGTGTTCTGTATAGAGTTGAACATTCCAGACCTAGGACACAAAACAGACTGTGTATGCAAAACATAGCTCTCTGGAGAACCCGTGAGCCTGCTGCCAGACAGCATTCCAGTTCCCATCCAGTATCTGTTCTAGATGTGTACCAAATATTCCTGGAAGTCAACTCCTACTATTAATCTTATCTGGCATGTCAATAATTTTGGCCAAACCATCTGGCCACTAAGAAGCAAGTTAGTCATATTTATTAAATTATGGAGAATTTAATAGTTTCCATACAGTAACTACATGTTAGAGTTAGAAATCACAGACCAAGACCATTTCCCCAGTCCACAGCCTCAGATCCCGTGTGTGTCTAGCACAGTATCTGCACATAGCAGGCAGTAGGAAATTTATTTAATGAATGCCCAAGAGAATATAGATTATAACAGCCATGAAATAAGGGTGTAACAAATGAACTGATTCCCGCCAGCAGTCTGGTTACCTTTTTTTTCAATGGCTTCCACCAGCTTGATAAGAAGAGGCGGGGCAATGTCAGGAGGGGCAAACTGCTCTGCAAGGTCCGGAAGAGCCGAAGCTGCACACAAACGAGATCCCACCATTACATTTTATTTGGGGTAGTCCAAGGCATCAGACCACAATGAACAACATTTAAATACAAAATAACTTAATTACATCTGACAGCAGCAACTTCAAGCCCCAGCAAGGGACCCCAATGCCAGGCTGTGTACTCTCAGGGCCAAGAGGACATACCTGTTTCTTCTCTCCTAGGACACAGAGTACCTAACCAGAGTCCCGGAATTCCTTGCCAAATGGCCTCTCCCCCAGGTCCATCCTCCCCAGGGCAGACCTCCCTGCCTGGGTGCACCCCTAAGTCCAGGAGGGGCTAGGGCCGGGTTAGAGGGGCTTGGGATGGACTGGAGTTTGGATGTGCAGGGAGAAGCCAGGGATGAGCCAGGTCAGTTCTGTCCACATCACCATGCACTGAAGCATAACTCCAAGAAGCCCAAGAAATCTGATTTCAAATCTGGCCTCCTGGTCATTAGGAAGGAATAAATGCCCAGGTAGGAAGATAGAAGAGATTTCATCGAACAGTTTGTTAATATGATTTATAACAATATTTAGATGCAGGGTATGTGGACCTCCTTTTGTACTCTTGCTGCAAAGTTCCACAAGTGCCAGGGTGGCCAAGCATCAGCTACCGAAGCCAATGCAAATGATCACTGCCCACGTGACATCAAATAAAGTCCCTGTGTAACTGCTGTCAAAGCCTTTGTTTACATCTATTTTGGCTAGTTAGGAGTTTAAGAAATATGATGCTTTCATAAACTGTTTTTCCATGCTTTATTTACATGTTTTACCAATTGTAATAATACAAAAGAAAAAAATCTAATCAGATAACACTCATAAGTAACTTCCTTCAGCATTACATTAATAAACATATTCTCGCTCAAAAAAATATGAAATAATTTTTAGGAAAAATATTTTTTCTCAAAATATGCCAGAGGAGGGAGCTAAATATATCTACCTCAAATTTCTCAAAATGTAAACTACAGGTAAATGACAGTCTTCAGGAAAATATCTATATGTGCAACCTGTTTATTAGCCACTTATTTTTAGACACTTGAGTTGTCACGTGCACTCTTACTTAGGAATAGATAGTTTATTTAACCTAAGAGAGACTATATATTTGCAATTTTATTTCGGTGAGATTTTAGTGGTAAAATTTTTTATTATAAGCCATATACCATGTTAAGTGAATTTCTAATTAAGCGCATTTTCAAGTACTAAGAGTCAACACAGACCAACAACAGATTCACAATACAAAAGTAAAATTCTGGGGCTGAGCCCGTGGTGTGCTCGGGAGAGTGCGGCGCTGGGAGCGCAGCGACGCTCCCGCCGTGGGTTCGGATCCTATATAGGAATGGCCGGTGCACTCACTGGCTGAGTGCTGGTCACGAAAAAGACAAAAAAAAAAAAAAAAAAAGTAAAATTCTGTTATTAAATTTTGATCCTAGAGAACTAAGCATGATTTAAAACATTTTGCTAACCCTAAACAGGCTGGCCTAAGAAGCTTTCAAATGGCAAGACCCCCTGCGATGGATGGACATGTGATCTTGCTACCCACTTCTACTAGCCACTGTAACTACCCAGGATAAAAGAGCTAAATTAGCTAAATTACAGAGGAAAATCTTATAGCAGTGCTGCTGTCCAATAGAACCTTCTGTGATGATGGAAATGTTCTATAGCTGTGCTCTCCAATAAAGCAGGTACTAGCCACAATGGCTTTGAGTACTTAAAACGTAGCCATTCCAACTAAGAAACTAAATTTTTAAATTTATTTAAATTGAAATAGCTATATGTGGCTAGTGACCATAGTACTGGGAAGTGCAGTTCTATAGACTGAGCAAGGGCAAATTTTGTCAGTGGCAGATGAAAGATTCCTGAGTCAGCTTTGGGCGACAAAGACCCCACTATAAAGCTATTCTTGAGGACAGGGCATCTTGACACAGGACTAATCAATATTTGAACGTAAGGTCCCACAGAGTTTACCATTCATCTTCCTGGTTGACTTTGTCCTACTCTCCCTTTGCAATATTACTCTAAGATATTTTGGACTTCATGAAGACAGAACAGATAACCCACTAACTCTCTAGTCACTGCACAGACAGCTGGGTAACCTCATTTCTCTATTGTCTCCCACACTTGCCCGAGCCTAAGCATCACCTGAAGAACTTCCTAGGAATACAGATTCCCAGGTCCCACTCTAAATCTCTAGAACCAAAATATCCTGGAACGGCGCTAGTCATCTGTTTGAAGTTAGTAATAAGTTTTAGGACATACTATTTTGAGAAGAAAATGCATGTGGGTGATCCATTGAAAAAAAAATCTAGCAATGACATCCTCCAAATCTCTAAATGTTAAAATGTGAATGTATCTGGCTGGCTGGTTAGCTCACTTGGTTAGAGCGTGCTGCTGATAACACCGTGGTCCAGGGTTCAGAACTCCATAGAGGCCAACTGCCAATAAATGAATGAATGCATGAATGAATGTTTAAAATATGAATATATCTGAGAAGCACTTAAAGTAAAAATGTCTTGAAAGTTTCGTCTTTTTAATTAAAAGCAATGTTCAATAATAGTATAAAATGAAAGAGCACACCGTTTCATTTCCTCTGATAAACTATAAACCACTTCCCTTTGCCTGAGTATATTACCAGCTCACAAAAGTATCCTCTCCTACAAACACCTACACCAAACAAAATGAAATATCATCCTATCAGCATTATGAAATAGAAGGGAAATCTAAAGGCTGAGAAATGGTGTAGGAAAATGTTATTAAGATTCACTAACAGTGTCTCACCTTAGCCCTCTCAAACTAACAGGTCTTAGCATACCCCAAAACTCAAAAAGCTAAAGATTAAATGGTAATTACACAAACACACATATCCACACAACACTCATGCAACTAACATGCCAATTCCTCTCCCCTTTCCCTCATAAATTACACCGGCATTTTTTATTTAAAAAAAAAAATCTTTAATGCTGGCATTGAAAATGGAATTACTTAATAAAGGTTTATCTCTTCAGAATCTTATCAACACAATCATTTCTGCAGGCAAGTATGAAAGTTAAATTAAATGATAATTAAAGATTTCATCTAACTGTGATTGAAATATGCATCCAAGAGTTGTTATATTGCTGGGTTGGCAAATGCTACAAACAAAAGGGTTTCCATCTCTCTCTTTCTTCACATCAGTGTGAAAAAACTAAAAAAGCAAAATGTTCTTACTTTCCCTTCATCCTTTCAATGTTGCTTTGGCAAAAAATGTTATTTCACCTGCAGTACCCTGAGCACAAAATATCATTTGTTTTACTCACCCAGGTTTCAGATGAAGTTTCTGAAAAGCATTGTGATAGCTATCAGGGATCTGCAGGACAACTGGAGCTTTTCTCAAAATGCACACCAAGTTATTTAAAATAGAAGAAAAAAATACACATAGATAGTAGGAAGTATAAGTACTCCTTTTATGATGCATAAAGCAAATTTCCCATTGAATTGTTAATATTAAAAAAAGCTTTATTGCTCAAATGTTTGAATCCTCACAGCTGATCATGATTTTGCATTTGGGGTTTTAAATGGTAAATTTTACAAGGAGAGACAATTAAGAGAAAAAAAACAAAAAACAAAAAAAAACCCTTCTTATTCCCTAGTACAATGTCTGTGATTCAAAATCCATTTTCTCTTTAAAATATTTAGATATAGGAAATATGGATGCCTTACCCAAGACGCTTTAAAGTTCCTATCATCTACTTTGGGAACAGGATCAATTAACATCAAAAGTCCAAAAAGTATTCTAAAACAAAATATTCATTTTTATAACAATCTTAAAAGCAACTATTCCTTTAGTACTATCAAATATACATGGTCAATATTTACTTTCTCATTAGATTCCATTTTAAGAAATTCCAAGAGCAAATGACAATGGCTAGGAATTACCATATTCGGCAAGTTGTTCTTTGAAAAATCCATGATAAAGCAGTAGATCATACAGTGTGGTAAACCAGAACACAGTGTAACTAAAGGATTATATAAGAAGATACAAAAAATATACATCACATAGGGTGGGGATACCGAGCAAAACCCCATATATTATGATACTCCTAAAGTTGACACATACATTCTCATTAGATTTCATTTTCCAAGAAGATTTTTATACCTAAACGAGGAATGTGTTTTGGTTTTGAAGACTGTTGTGGCATAGTAAAGGTCTGGCAAACCACCTCCACTAAAGAATCTGGGTGAATCTGTAGATTCACCTACTACAATCCAACCCTAGCTTTTCACTTAACTAAATCATTTTTTATCAAAAGAAACTAATATTGCTTACGGGGAAAGAAAAAAAGGAGGAACAGCAGAACGGTCTAGAAGTGGTGAATCCAAGCAAGACACACATTATTTCAAAAGAAAGGAGGGATCAATCTTCAACACTGATGAGAAAGGACACCCATGAGCTAGGTGTCCCAGGTAGTAGAAAGAATTTGGGGTGACACATCAGATGTTGCATTTTCCACTAGTTCTATTTTTCCCCCTTTACCCTGGTGACAACCAATCACATGGAACAGAAGAGAGCCTTCTCTCCAAGCTTAAGCCCTTCCCAAACCACTAATACGGACAGGCCTCAACAGTCCTTGGGCACCAGTGGTGTGTGGGAGACAGTGGCATTCTTTGCACTAAGTGGTGCCAACACCGCTATGAAGTGCAAGATGAAACCAGCACACAGCTGCACCTTTTGGAGGCGTTCTCCATAAAAAAAGATATTTTAAAGTTAGTGCCTGGCAGGGCTGAGTGGAAAATTTAAGCTGAAACACTGGGACTCCAGAGATTGCCCAGGCCAAGTATTTCATTACTGATGGAAGCAGCTTGGAAGTGTGTGAAAAACTGCCACTTACCTCTAAAAATGTAATACAAATACACAGAAAAGAAAGTATATCTGCAAAGTGTGGATTGATATTAAATCAAGATGTTAGTCTGTCTACTAACTGCTGCTGAGTCAAAGCTTTATTTGTCTGAAATAATCTCTCTCATGGCTTCAAATAAAAAATGTACATTCTGGTGGGCAAAAATCTAACAAATCCCCATTCTTTTCTTAAATAAACCTTATAAGCACGTTCACACTTTATACCTATAATTGTTAAGACCCTGAACCTTAAACTTCTTAAGCTCTATGGGCAATGCCACAACAAATGCTGGCCTGTGCTCTTTGGCTAAAATAATGTAGCTAAAAACCAAAAACCAAAAACCAAAAACCAAAAAAAAAAAATATGGGTTCCTTAATTCTGGAACACACCTATTTAATCAGTAGTATAGAAGTGACTAAAAGCACACGTTTAAAGCCAAAAAGGCCTGAGTTTTGATTCTGATTTTGCCACTTACTGAGTGTGATCTTGGGCAAGTTAATTGAACCCCAGTTTCTTCATCTGTAAACTGGGAATAATTACATGAGGTTGTAAGGATGAGATGAATATAAATAAACATGGTAGGCATAGTGGTCACTGTGCAGAAAGTACAAACTAATGGATAGCTATTATCAATGTTAGAATTATTCATGTAATCTTTATTATTATTGGTAATAGATTTTTTGAAATACCTAATTGCAATGGCAAATTTTAAGACCAGAAACTATTATAAAACAGAAAAAATCTTCAATACTTTTTTAAGGTGGCAAACTGGAATCATATTTGATAGGACAGATATTTGCATTTTGCCTTTCATTCTCTATATAAACAATCCTCAATATCTTTTCGGAAGTCATAATTAAAATATATTATCTTCAACTTATCATACTTTTTCCCAATAAAAATTATAATACTAATCTATTTTGAGTTATTAGACTTTAGTTTTCTGAACGTGAGCGAAAAATGAAGTTGGAATGATTGTGTAATAAATTATATTTAGCTTGGCAGAAACAAGGACCATTTTTTTGGAGGAGGAGGGAGGAAAAAAAAGAATGGGCAACTGAAAATGGAAGTAGAAAGAGTAAATGTGAAAATAAATTTTCATCCATAACTACATTATTTTTAGAGATAACTAGTAGGAGGGAATTAAGAGTTGCCAATAGATTTAAACTAGAATTTTGTAAATTTTCTCAGATACTCTAAACTAATTAGTCCTTAATATCTTTAAGTTCATCTTCTTTCACTTATCTCTGCAGCTCCATAGCTTAAAAACAAATGAAAGGGATGTTAGATCCTCTGCCCATTTAGTTTTATTTCTACACAACAGACTGATTTAGGAAACAAACAACGGGCAAAGATCTTCTCATTAAACATAAGGAGACATTACCGCTTTGCTTTTGATGGCCTGAGCTAAAGCCTCGGAGTTAAGAGAGAACCAAAATGTAAGATTACACTTAATCTTTGACAAGTTAGCTTAATTAATTGTGATTATTATCATCTAAATTGGAGTCTGATTTAAAGATTACAGTGTACAGCAAATTAAAATGCTGGGCAAGAGGCAAATGGGGAAGAAAGGGACTCCCCTACCCTATCCCCTGGAAAATCATGTATAGTTGCATCCGTAGGATTTCAGAGGCCAGTGATTTATACGGGAAGTTGGTCTTTTGATCTGTTGGCTTAGAAAGATTTCATACAAAGTGTGAACCAGGGGCCCTGAAAAGGAAAGAAGGAGGAGAAAATCACAGGACATACATACAGTGAGTGCTTTGTTATTCGTTAAACAAATGAATGATGATTACGGAATGCCAACTAGGAGCCACATCCCCACACTAACTATTTAAAGACATGCTTCTATTTATTTTTCACAGCAGTTCAAAGACATATAGTCTTCATTATTCTTAATTGAAAGGTGAGGAAACTGTGAGAGAATAAGTCATTTGGCCAATGTCACAAAGCGCCTAAGTAGTGCCCATGAGTTCAGCTTGGGCCTTCCATCCAACAGAGTATACAAGTCCAAGTCAAGGAAAGAAACCTATGATAGGTTTCCCAACATTTCCTGCCAAGGCTCCCTAATTTAAAGGGTAACTACAATAAGGCTATTATGACCTACAGATACTTGATGCTCTTTCCCACAAAGGACCAGCCATAATACTTTCAAGTTAAGCTATCTTGATAAGTACAGTTTTTGTACTTCCCCCCAAAATAAGCAAGTCAATACATTCTTCCTCATTATAAACTATTTTAAAATGCAGATAACACAGTAAACAGAAAAGCAATTGGAGCCTCTGTTAATAACAAAGGGGGGGTGCATTCCAGGTGAACCCCTCTACCTCTTTGGGTTCATTCACTTTTCTCCCACTTATATTTGATAATAAATTTGAGAGTCAAACTTGTAGAATATAATGTTAGAAATGCTTAAAAATAATGTAGCAGGGTCTTACAATGTAACTTGAGAGGCCCAATGTCACATGCAATTGAAGGATCCCCTGATAAAGAGGGGGCAGGGATAAGGAGAAGAACTGGACAGAAGGATATTACTGGTGAAGCCTGAGACCAGAGAGAAGCATTCCCTCTAGGCTGGAACCTCACTAACATTAACCCAAAGCAGGATGCTGGCTGACCAAGGAGAGGGTAAGCGTGGAGAGAGAGAGAGGAACTGCCAAAGAGGGAAATTTGTCCAGAACAGGCGGTTTTAAGAAAGCCTGGATGGAAATCAGAGGAGGAAAAGAACCACCAGATTCCATTCTAATAACTACAGAGAAAGTAGGTTTTTCTCTGACATTTTAAAACATACTGAAAAGTAAAAAGAATTGTTCAGTGCATGGCCATATATCCTCTACCTACATTCTACAATTTACATTTTATCATATTTGCTTTACTATATATCTATTCATCAATCCATCTCATTTTTTTTTATGCATTTCAAGGTAAGGTACAGAAACCAGTTGCTAGGGACTGAATTGCACCCCTACCCCCCACCCATATGTTGAAGCCCTAACACCCAGTGTGATAGTATTTGGAGATGGGGACTTTGGAGGTAATTGGGTTTAGATGAGGTTACAGGGTAGGGCCTTCATGATGGGATTGGTGCCTTTACAAGAAGAGACACCGAGAGTTTTCTCCCCACCCTTTCCATGTGAGGATGCAGCTAGAAGACAGTCTTCTGTAAGCCAAGAAGAAAGTCCTCACCAGAATCCAACCATGCTGGCACCCTGATCTCAGACTTCCAGACTCCAGAACTGTGAGGAATACATTCCTGTTGTTTAAGCCACACAGTCTATGGTGTTGCATTATGATAACCTGAGCTAATTTATCAGTATACCATATGCAAAGAGAGAAAGAAAATCTTGTCTAGAAAAAGTCAATGCTAAACACAAATTCTATACATATTTAGTAAAAACCTTATATGTGTTAGAATATTCCCAAGGGCTCTGGTTTAGGACAGTGCTACTCAAACTGTAATGTGCATATTAATAACCTGATTTAGGAGGTCAGGAGTGGGGTCTGGGATTCTGCATTTCCAACAAGCTCCCAAGTGAAGCCCATGCTGTTGGTCCTTATATGTCACTTTGAGTAACAAGGATTGAGGATGGGACCACCAGCCACAGAGAGGAAATCCAGATCGCTGTACAAGACAGAAACCCACTAATTAAATTTCATGCTGATAACTTGTTTCCTAAAGGTCCCGGGCTTCACCAGGCTGATCTAGCACCAGAGTCCAGCAGCCAAACAACCAACCTTGTGTTGGGCAGATGACGCTGTCTGACTGGAGGGTCTAGCTATCAAGTCAAATTAGGTCTGATATCATATCTTATTAGGTAGTGAGAGGGACATTAGCAGTAGAGAGCTCTGCTGCTCTGTGCAGCTGTTGTATGGGGAGGGATTGCATGTGGCACAAATTGCCCAAAGTCCCTCAAGAAGTTCAAGCTAAAGACTAGAACCCAGGCCTCCTGACACCCACGCCAGAGCTTTGACCCACCACGTTCAAGAGGACTCAGCTCTTTAAATTTGGTTTGTGGTTGGAGGAAGATGTAGAAAGGAATAGAACATGTTAGAAAGACTGACACAGACTACTATTACTGTTACTACTAACTTGATAGTTCCCACGTATTGAATACTTACTGTTAGAAACTGTACTCAGTGCTTTTTATCTCATTTAATCTGTACAGCCTTGTGAGATATTATAATTGTCCCCATTTTACACATGAGGAGACTGAGATTAAGAAAAGTTTAAAAAGTTGCCTAAAGTCATGCCAGCAGTAAGCAGTAAAGCCAGGATTTTAAAGAAGAGATTGACTTCCAAGCTGATAACCACGCCATGAGCAGTGGTTGAATACTCTTTGCAGGATACTAATGGAAAAGCCCTGGGCAACAGTTACAACCCCTACTGACAAGAGGTACTTTTGTTCAACTTAAGCTTGGACTGGCCGGCCAGCTTCTCACCATCACCTCTGCTTTATCAGGATTGAACCCCTGCCAGCCCACTCAGCCAGGCTAAATATTTTCGGGACAGCATTTATTAAATATTTTCTCATAAGGCTAAACTAAGCACATTCTTCCCCAAGGATGTAATGGATTTTATTCGGCTAAATATAGCTGGCCAACTTATCACTTTCAGCAAGGTACAACGAACTCTTATGGTTAATCACCAGGTGGGAAAAGCGCCCAGCAAATAATTTTTAAAAATATATTATTTTTTTGTAATTCATAGTTCCAAGGATCTCAAAATGAAATCTTAGTAGAATATGCTTAATAAGTATAGGAAGGGAGTTAAAGTGCCCATGATCACAGCGGGAGAGAAAAGGAAAAAGGATACTGTGAGTGGAATGGGAAGGAAAAAAAAAATTAAAGGCAAGAAAAATAAGGGGCCTAAAAATATTAAACAGAAAACTCCCTATTAGCTAATGCAGAAGAAATACATAAGAAAATACTATAGCATTTAGTAAGATTTATTTCAATTAAAAATGTTTGAAAAAAATCACTATTATAAGACTAAGCTATCCATACATAATAAAGGGTAACGATTTCAAGATAAAAGTAAACACAATCCTTAACAATTCTGTGAGGAATCAGAGTTTTAAAAAATGAAACAATATATTTTCACTACATCAGATGAAAATTATGAATTCAGGTGGGTGAATAAATTCTCATAAATCACAATATACTATATGATTGTTGGTGAAATGAACAAAAGGCTCCCCTCTCAGCTAAAGAAATTAATGGATTTATTCTGGTTATGATTTTAAGAATTACAATTTCAGATGGATTAATTTACGAACAAGTTAACCATATCATTACATTCTCAAAAACAAGCTCAGGGTAATAAACAGTATTATGCTACAGAGAGTTATTTGTGCCACACTAATTGACTTTTCTTTTTTTTAACTGTAATATACAGGAGGCCCTACAGATAGAACAGGAGTAAAATATAAAATATATATTGATTAAGAAGCCTGATCATGTTCGCAAAAAGAATTTCATAAATAAGCTAACAAATAGAGAGAGGCGATATTTGAGGAGTGGGTGTATTCTAGGAATTGATTAAAGTCAACAGGGAAAAGTGGTTATGTCATTATAAACTGGAGCTAACTGATGAAAGAAAGGGAGTGAAGTAGAAGATTAAGCTTGACAGGCAACCTTCCAATCAGTAATTTTAATCAACACCTTAGATTCTTGATAGACACACTTTGGCAACAATCTGTGGATAGAACACATCTGAAACTTCTGGCTACAAGTGGGAATGTCAGAAAAGATGTTAGTTTCCTATAATGGAAATACCTGTGATGTTGTTAATGAAAAAGTACACATGAATCAGGCTGGTGGACGGCCCAGAGGTGAAAGCAATCATTTATCACTGCAGGGTATTTCCTTTCTGCATTATCATCTCAGAGTCCCTCTTTCTTAGCAACCAGAACAACCTGAGCTCCATGTCCCGTTGCACTGCTTCTGTCTTCAGTTGAAAGGGAAGTGATAGGGCCTGAGCCACGGGAGGGGGTTTTGTACATTTTGTTCTATCAGATTAGGCCTCAGTAACTTTATGAATTATGAGCTGTCAACTACTTTTTCATCTGCTATAGAATATGCTTCTAAGAAATTGTGTCTATAAATAAAACAACAGATGGTTTTGGTTGGCTCAAATAGGAGCTTGGGTAATTTTTTTTAAAGGGGCTAGAAGTTAAGAGAATTAATCCAAAAGGCTGTATTAGGTTTCCCCCTGTTGGTCACTTTTTGCATCAGTCTTCTGAAGAGACAGTTTCATTTTAGTTCATAAATTACTTTTTGGGGCCATTTAATGTAACCTACGGGAGAAACGAGAAAGGGTTTATAACACAAATGCATCCTTTCTGTGACCTCTTTTCAAAACAAAAGTATGATTAAATGCCTTACCTACACATGATTGTTACTGCATCACATGAAAACAACTGAAAAGCCACTCTGCAGTGGTAGAAAAATATTAGGCAATGACTGAGGACATGTGTTCTAGATTTCTGTCAACAACAGGTTTGGGCAAAACATTTAGTATCTCTGGGTCTCATTGCCCATATCAGCAAAGTGAATAGTTTCTAGTTCTTAAATTCTGTGATTTGGAGAGAAAATCAAAGAGATCGCATGGCCAATATAAAATTACTAAACTTGCACTTTATCATGAATTACTTGCAAAATAAATCTATATTATACTTAGTAACCATGTGATTGGAAATCTGGCAAAAATCACATACTTCAAACATGTGGGGGAAAAATAAAGTAAAATAAATGGGAGAGTGGCAACGTTTAATTATATTTCATTGGGCTACATTAACCATAATTTCTAATCTGTGTGAGGGTGTGGGGGTTTTAGTGTTTTAAAGTTAGGTATAAATTTTCACTTTGCCAGAATGAACAGTAAGTTCAAAAAAAACTAAAAAATTTCTCTGACTTCTATAGTGGGAAATACTCCCAAATCATACAAGAACAGAAACAATATACTAAAAACTGCCCCTAGTATTTGAAACTCTCATTACCAAGATGCCAATAACAATAATGGCTAACATTTATGATGACTTAAAATGTGCTTGGTTCTATGTTAAGCTGCTTCACTGAAATTATCTCAGAAAACACAGTCTTTCACAACATTATAAGGAAGGTTCTAACATCACCTCAATTTCACAGAGGGAAAAACTGAGGCTCAGAGAAGTTAAGTGATTTGTCTAGGCTCATACAGCTGTACCAGGCAGAGCCAGGATTTAACTGATAATAGGTTATCTGGTTTAGAGGACATAAAGGCAGTTCCAAGGGAACTTTATATACTAATCAAGTGTCACCCCATGAGGTCCCTTTAGGACATATGGTTTCCTTAAAAACTATTCTTTTTTAGTGCAGCCCAATGCACTACTATGGAAACGGACTACAAAGAGCCAGACAACAGAAAAATAGTTCTTTAGCCAAAGAACTGAGGTGGAAAGCAGACAGCTCAAGAATAGCCACTACTTGACTGACCCACTTCCCTACTTACTGTATTTCTCTTTTTCTAAGATATTCTACAAACTGTTTAGCATATCTGATCTATGCTCATCAAATAAGAATAGAACCCGCCCCCCCAGTCGTGGTGACAGCCAATCCTCTCCACTCTTGAAAATCACAGGATGAGACCAATTGTTTCCATAGTTCTGTCTTCTACTAGTCGATCATTCATTTTGGAAGAAAAGACACAGATACACATGAAAAGAAATCACAGACTATGCAAAAAGCAGTCACTGAGTAGAGTTTAGACCAGGAATTCAGAGGAAGGATGACTTTTAGTGCTTGGTAACAGTGGGGGCCACGTATGTAATTTTACAATTCTTAGTAACCACGTTACAAGTAAAAAGAAACAGGTGAAATTTAATCTTTTATGTAACCCTATATATATCTCCAAAATATTATTTCAACATAGTCAATATAGAAATTAACCAGATATTTTACAGTCTTCATTTCTCTTTTATTTTATAAAAATAAAAGCTCATAGTACATCTTAATTTGGAGCAGCCACATTTCAATGGCTCAATGTGGCTGTGACATGTGGCTGGTGAATCCTGTACTGGGCAGCACAGCTCTAGCAGGCACAGTTTTTCCTCAGTGTGAATTTGCTTATCTGGAGACTACGTTATCTTTGAAATCAAAATTATAAAGACATACAAAAAGGAATCACATTCCTTAAATCTCAGGAGGGTAAATAAGAGTTCTGCATTCATTTACTGTTAGCATGTAATGAGGAAAACAGCTTAACCCTACTGTGAAGGCATTTAGTCTGAGCTAACCAGGAGCCGGGGGCACTCACAGTGTTCATTATACACTAAGAAACTGCTGTAATACTAGGAATTGGGTTTCCTGATGTTTGTCACAGTGCCTGGCATGGGGTCAGGACATCTTCAGAAATGCCGTGATTAATAAAATTGCTGCATCTGATGGCTCCCCATCTGCTACTGGCTCCCCTTAAAATGAGCATTAAATGTGTCTGTGTGCCTCCTGTTAGAGACAGTCTGCTGACTGCAGATGACAGAAGGTTCAATTATCAAGGAAAGGCTGGCATAGTTCAGCTATTAAGTCAGAAAACCTAAGGTCTGCTTAGGTTCACATCTTGACAGTATGAGCTGCAATCATTTCATTTATAAAATTAGTGGTCATTAACATGTCCGATACTGGCTACAAGACAAATGAAGGCGCAGAGGTAGAAATACCTACCTAGTATTAAAGGCAGAGACAGGCATCACAGGGAACTGTATTTCTTCCTGATAAGATGGTCCAATGATGTATATTTTTATAGCACAGCATCCTTAAATTCAAAGTCTCTAGTACATCCCTCTTTCTAGAACATGTAGTTTAGTGAACCCATTCTTATAAAACGTGGAAACTATTTTTCAACTGTGTAGGTTACAATATTAAGTACATTCTGGGCTTCAAACTCCTACTAAAAGGGCAGCATCAACATGAGTTGTAGAGGAGAGTAGAGCAATTTAGGTGACACCTCGTGCTGTCAGAAGTTGTCTCTCTGGCAGCAGATGTCTGTGCTGTCTGCTCTCAGTCCTAAAACTGAACTCTTAAGTGCATGGAATGTGACGCTTCAATCCAGCTCCTAATTGACACTTTTAAGAAAAAGTGAGTTTCACAGTTCAAATGTCCGCTTCCAGTTTGGACCCAGAAGACAGATTGTTTCCTTGAAAAAGTAAAGCTGCCATTGTTTTCTCTAAGTATAAAATGGTTTTTGGGTGGCAGAAACTGGAAGTGGCAAGCAGTTCCTGACTCAGATTATATGATAACATTATAAATAGCTAAAAGGTATTGAATCAAAAATTATGAATCAGGAAAGGCAACATGAAAAGAACAGGGAATTGCATTACAGATGAGGGATCTCCTTTTGAAATGTTAGTTCCTGGGTAACAGATGCTATATACAGTGAATGTTTAAAAAAGGCAACAAGGAGAGAACAGGGAATTAATATTATACACACAGAATCTCCTTTGGAAATGACAGTTCCTGGGTAAAAAAAATGCTATATACAGTGAATGTTTGAAAATGTTAATCAATCAACTCTGCAAAAATTGTCTAACAAAGGAAGGAGAACATAATTTTGCAGCATACAAGTAAAAGTACCAGCAGAGCATAATGCCAAGTGTAGTATACCACCTTTGTAATAAAAGCCAAGTGTAGAACACCTCTTCTTCCCTATCCTATCTGGTTGTTGTCATGACTATTATTACTCCCCTTTGGGATCTGTCCTTTCATAAACAGTAAGCCAAGGGGGTAAACAGACCAACATTAAATCACTAATTATCAGCCCTATGCTAATGGGTTATGTTTGCATTTCAGCAGGCATTTTGTTATGCAGGAAGGGGTAAAATTTGTGGGTGGAAAGAACTACATGGCTCCTCCTAAGGAAGAGGCAGCTCCTATCATCCACCTGTCCATATTTCCTTGAGTTATGAATCCTTTTACTTGCTCCTATAATTCAAAATGCTGAAGGAGGAAAAAAAAAAGGATATGGGGGTAAGCTGAGCCATGCAGGTCCCACCTCAGATTGGACCATGCAGCCTTCTTCTGGGTCCCTGGTGGCACATGTCATAGTAATGGCTGAGGAGGTCCCCATAAAGCATGCCTACCCTCTCCCTGGAGTTGCTGCTCTCCGGGGAGGATGCTCTGCACCACAGGACAAGAACTAATGTGCCATCTCACGCTGCACCTGCCAGGTCACCAGGCTACAGCTGGTCGGGTGAATGCACCAACCTTCTTCAACAGGGAGAGGCCTTGGCAAAACTGGAAAATATGAGGCTTGTGTTGAGTGTCTGCGTCTTCCTTTCCTAAACCTTTTTCCCACCTTGGCAATACTTTTCTTCCTCCATTATCTCACTCTCCTGCTAACCATCCTCCCAATCCAGGAGACTCCTCAGTGTCTCATGGTCTCGTTGGTCTTTCCCCATTCAGGGGGGTCTGTTAAACTCAATCACACTGATATGGGGGGGAAAAATGAACTGGAAATGGCCAATGAAGCTTTATGTGTTATCATATCACAGGGAAATGGTTGATTTTAACAGGGCCTCAAGCCAAATTCTTCTAATTGTAGAATTTCAGGCACAATCTTCCTGAAAAACATACCTTGTATATATATATGGCTCTTTAGTACTTTGCTATGGAGTAGGTCTAATTAATATCATTAAAATGCTCCAATCAATAGTAGATTTTGCACAGCTGAGACTAGATGATCATTCAAAACACCCAAAAATGCTTACTGTGGGTGCTTCCACAACTTCATACCACAACAGAAAGGAAAGATAGCGATAACTTGAATTTATGTTGCACTTAAAAGATTTCAGAATGTTTTCATACATTTTGTTGATCCTCAAAAGGAAAAAAAACACCAACTACTTAACAGAGAAAAGCAGAGAGGGGTGGTCAAAGAGGAGACAGACTCAGGTTAATAACTAAGTTCTGGCTGTTTTTTATTAAAGAACAGAAAAACATCTATTTAGGGAATCAAAGTTACTTTGAACTATGTGCTATTTTGAATAAACAGATACTTGGTTTTAAAGATTTGTGTGAATACGCCCCTATGAATTCAGCGTCCCACTCCTTGCAACCAGGTGCTTGAAAAAAAAGAAAACCACACCACAAAGGCACTCAGTTACCAGGCCTGCAAAGCCCATGCCTTTGTGGTTTTTGAAGATATTATCAGCAATTTAATGTGAAATGTCTTGCAGACCAAAGCCCCCAAACAATCACCACTTCTTGGGAATTTTGCAAAGCATCATGTTCCAAATAACATAAGAACATTTATGACTCTGCATGTTCTAATCTTTACAATAGCTATTAATGACAACAGAATTCAGTACTACAGAGGGAGGAGCTGTTTCATGCAACCAGGATGTTTCACTTTTGCCCTCTGATTTCCTGCCGAGTTAGAAGAGGAGCAGTGGGGAGGAGTCGCGAGGGGATACTAAAAGAAACTATGGAAGTCTTGAGGCTGAGAATTAAAATGAAGATAGAGCTTGTTATAAGCAAACTTCAGTGTTTTCCTCAGCCCCCATTATCTTCATAAAATCACTAACCCATTTTCCCTAAGGACTATTTTGCGGGACATGGCTTCAAATTAATGCTTGGTCTGTTAGGGTAATGAAGAGGCAGCTAACAAGCAACATTTGTTTACCCTATTGCTGAAGCAGATGATGAGGCTGAGCAGAGGCGGACCCAGATAATGATGCTATTTGGATATAGCTTAGTTAAGAATGAATACCTCCAAAGACCCCGGAAAAGCCCTGAATTCAGCATTTGTTCCTGTCCAACACTAACTTCCCTTTGTTGTTAAGAGTGGGTTATTCCTTCCACATCTGTGGCATGGAAAAATCTTTATTCTGACACAAATCTCGAGAGGACTAAAAAGTGAGTGCTTTGCAAATCAGCGGCTGAAACAATTCTCCTTTGGTCATTTTAGAAAATCAAATGCTGTTCAATTTCACCACCCATTTAGAAATCTCAGTAGTTAAGCTCTTTAAAGCTCTGGAGCGACCCAACAACTAATGAAACATTCCAGGCCATTCCAGATTTATTTCCCTTGAAGGATCTCCCCCCAGTAAATGCAGCCTCAGAGCAGCATCGTGACCATTCGCAGAATAAATCGTAGCCTGACTCGTGTCAACTAGGGACAAAGGCAAGAGAATGATTTGGAGGTTTACCCAGTGGAAAATTTAGGAATAAGATTCCAGAACCTCAGGAAACCCTGATTTAATTTAAGATACTGCTTTGTTTGCCTCATTAAAAAAAAAAAAAAAAGACTGTACTGATGCAATCTACTCCCCTGTATTATATAAAATTTTAAGACCTAAAAGAAACATGATTACAGGAATAAACCAAAGCTAGCCACTTTCAAGGGTATCTTCCCTTAAATCACATTGAAATTGTAAATAGTAAGTTATAACTGGTGACTAAAACACTTAGTCCATTCAGGCCAGCTCCAAAATAAGAATGCCTTAGATATTAAACCAATGTCTCCAAAACAAATCATAACCCTATCCTTACAATTCCTGACATGGGATCATTTTTTATTAGCAAGTTCACTAAAATAAAGTCTTTGCAAAGATACCATTTCGGATAGAGGCTTAAGATGAATATGCCTTAAGATGATTTCTCCTTTATGAAGAGATTCCAATATCCTAGCACTACATCATTCATCCTCTTTGGATTTCTTTTTTGTAAATTGGACTAGATGATGCCTCTGGTACTTTTCAAATCTAAAATCCTATAACTCAAAATTATTTTCAGTAAACTTTCAATTTTCCGTTCTAACTGGTGAGAGGCGAGGACAAGAGAAGAAGACTGACCATACAAAGCAATGAAACATCTGAACAGTTTCCATTTAGGTTTAGGATGCAGAACTTTCTTTTCTCAGGAACAAGTCTCTCCTAGTCTGGCTTTATATTTGGTGACTGTGCCAGGAGAATAGAGTTCACAGAGTGATCTTCAGAAGTTTGTTCCAACAGTGACTGGTCAACTGATTTACATAACATTCAAATGTGCAGACTCACATTTATTTGCCACATTTATGACCAAATGGCAAACATTTAAAAATCACTCATGATTCTGGAAAGATTATAAAAATATAAAAACAAAAAAATGGGATCCATGGGAAAATAAAAAGACATTTAATAGCTCTTTCCTGGAGTGTAAATACTCATAGATGGGGTTTATAGTTCATTGTTTTCAGTCATCCTCTGACTAAATAAACTTTCCACCTGCTTCGTCAAGTGCTGAGAGACTGACTACCCGAAAGTATGTATGAAGCATGCGTTTCATTTACCGTAAAAAACACTAATAAGGCAAATGTGTGCAGCTGGAACTAACTTGTACCAGATTTCGCCAACCCCCCAGCTCATGGTAGATATTTGCAAACACCTCTGTAAGTCCCAGCTGCTTTCAATTAACAGTTCGTGTTGGGCACATCTTGCCTAGCTTACTAAAATATCATTTTATTTAAAATAGATTCTGAACTTTTCTTTAATATAAGGACTAAATCCATCCATTTTCAAGTTAAATAAATGACCCAAAGATAAATTTAAGTTTGGCTCTTTTAAAAACACTAATATTTCACACTGAATGTGCTCCTGAGGCCAGAGGAAATGTTCTTTCCTTTCCTAAAATTTCTAGCCAAGTACTCACAAACCCAGTTTCTTCCCAAGAATATCTGGTTTTTCTTTCTTTCTTTCTTTCTTTTTTCTTCTCAGAGCCTAGTTTAAAAAGGCTGGAACCTTTCACAAGACAGAATAATTCCATTTGCTAGTTGGCTCATTCTCCAAGTCCAGCTCTAGTCCTATGGGACATATAAATCCTCATCTGAAATATAGGATAAGTGTCATGAAACATGCTAGGAAATGAGTAAACCACAGCTCAAAGCATAAATGCAAAGATACAAGTGAAACCTGCACTAAAGTAAAACTATGACAAGCAGAAATGCCAGCAAGCATTAATTCTTTAGCTAAGGTCACAAAAACATTCAGAGAAAAGGTATGCATATTATGACCAATTTGGGGAGAAAAAAACCCAGCAATACAGATAATAATTAGGAAGAAGGGACACGGCAAAGAAAGTCACATTCACCCTGAATTATTTAAGCCAGACATATAGTCAATTTTTCCTCTCAAATACCATGTCAGGTACTTCCTAGAAAAAAAACCCAAAAAACAGAGAGCAGCAGAAAGGTGAAGGCTGAGAGAGAAAAAGCAGAACAAGATATATTTTACAGCTACTGTGCTTATAGCTGATTGCCACTGGATGGCAGCGAGGTTTTACTTAGCAAAGTTGCTAAGAGAGTTAGGATGGGCCAGCCACTCAACATCCGTAGCCCCAGAAACTCAAGGTTTCAGGGAAATAAAAAGTAGCTCCTTTCCACAAAAAAGGTTGGGGACCTTTGGACTAGAAATTGCAAACCTCTGTTCTGATTATCAGTACGTCCTTTGAAAATTACTAATTTACTATCACAGTATGAAACTGAGGACTGAAACAAATTAGAACTTCTATATAGCTTCTAGGGTTTTGAAATTCAGAGAGCAAGCGTGCATGCGCAGTCACACATGCGCGCACACATCCCTACAGTTTACTATTGAGATATTATCATCTTGAGCCCAGCACAACAAATTGAAACCACATTTTAATCTTTTTCTTGTTAACTTGAAGGCTTCACCACACTTTCAAATGCTATACACTCCCCTCCCTCTCCCTTGGCGTTTTTTTTCCCCCCCCCGTTTTTTGGTGTCAGTGATCTCACCACCGACAAGCTTTACGTGCAATAAGTATATCTGCCAACTTAAACAGTATCTCCTAAGGCAATGAAACAATGAATGACACATGCAGGTACTTGCCTGTCATCAGATCCAAGCTCAAGTCTGCCTAAAATTGGGCCCGTAATTCTGTAGATCCTCAGGCTCAGGACGGTGTGGCTGAGAGTGATCTAGAATGCGGCCCTTAGTCTTAACAGCAGATGTAGGATGCCAGGGGCCACCCTTTTTCATCCCTGCTGGGCTTTCAACCAGTCACTGCTCTTTAGTTCAAGGGGGAAATGTGAGGGATTGCTCAAACACTTGGCATTCACGAAGGTCTTAAGACACCAAGTAGTGAATTCTGCCTCATGCCTGCTCGTGAACTTGAGGCAGTGTTTTCCAAGCCCAAACTCATGATCCAGCCAGAGCATCCACAAACAAGGTCAAGTCACTCTCCCACACACAGCCAAGGCTCCACCAACCCTAACCAGGGAGAGGGTCCTGCGGAACTCCTGACCTGAGCCCCTTCTCATGTGATACACAGGTTGCTCTCTGCTCCCCTTTTTAGGCTGCAGTGAACTGTATGCTTTTCCCTGTGGGTATAGAAAGACTTGATTTGAAAACTTGCAAAGACTGAAGAATGGAGAATGAAAAGGCTGGAAAACTTGAAAGAAAGAACAGGAGTTGTAGTTCTAGTCCACAAAGAAAGCTTCCTACATTTTGCAGCTGGGTCTACCATCAGAAATCAGTGGCTGATTCATCCAGGTCTACAGGAACCCGCCTGCCCCCAAGACTGACTTAAGCACCCTTTTATGGACTTCCTGTAAATGTTAGTGAATGGCTTGTGAATGTCCAGCGCCCTCAGTTCTGCCAAACAAGCAAAAACTTCAAGGGCCATTAGGGCTCATGAAGATAAATTCATTATTAAAATCATTACTTTAAAAAAAATAACAGGGTACACTGAAAAATAGTTTAACCTTTCACCTTCTGAAATGGGAACATATCATCTCATGCACAATAAGGCTACCAGAGATGTGTTGCAAAGGTTTTATCAAGAGTACATTTCCACCATACAGTACCAAATTACTGCTTTAAAATCAAATCTAGATTTCCAGGAATGTTAACTTCTGTAGTAACAAAGGTGATGTTAGCCAACATAACCACTGTATCATCTACCTTAGAGAATATTCCTGGCCAAAAAAAAAAAATTCGTAGGATAGTTTAAATAGGACCCTTATCAGAAAGCTATAGAAGTAACCCACTGTATGCTGATTCATTCTGAAGATAAATCTTTAATACCTAAGAGTTGACTTTTGTATGTGGAAATTAACCATTTCCCTCACTTCCCTTCACCCTTGGGGGGAGGGCACAAGGCAACAGGTGTGGAGCACCAGATTAACCATAATATATGTATAAAAGGTAAACACACACTTTCGATTTAAAAGGACCTTTTTAAGGATATGAACTGGGTTTTCTTTAGTTCAGTGGCACTGCTAAGCAGGTTTTGAAATCTCATAGTTAACCTAAAGAACTCCAAGAGGGTTGATTCAAAATCCCCAAGCAATGCTGCTTTTAGGAACTGAAGGCTGGGGACACGCAGGCATGCTAACAAAGCTAGGGATCTCCTAGCATAGCTGAATGTTAACAAAGGAAGTCTCCAGCTTACATATGGACTATGTTTCCAAAACTCATTTGTAAGCTGGCTGTGCAAAACCCAGAACACATTTTCCCCGAGAAATGTTACAAATGGTGGTTAGGCCCCCAGATCAGACTACCAACGTCTGTTCCACTCGGCGATTCTGAATGACCATACATTGGGGATGACTTCAAATGGGCATATTTCAGTGATATCATAAGTAATACGAATTTCAGTAAATGAATATGGAAACCTAACTCACTTATATGATGGTCTCTCTTCTATAAGTATGTCAAGGCCAGTGGGAATAATCCAACCCTCCCCCCCGCTTCATAGCTGATGTCAGAGGCCAGGGAGTTGAGGGAACTGGGGAACTACAAGGTATGGGGCAGGGGCTGGGGCAAAAACGGTGTGGCAATGTCAAATAGTGACATGTGGGGCTCTGCTGCCTTCCCATGCTGAGACCTGCTGCTGAGATCCCAGATCCAGTGGACGTTAATGCTCCCTCCTCCTGCTCCAACAATCTGAGAAGGGGGCACTGGAGCCCCAGCTCCCTAAACCCCAGAGAGAAGAAAAGTGCGGTAATGAGGGAGAAGAGCGAATGATAAGAGTGAAGGAAGACACACAACCTTGGGCATCACGTGCCACCTGGTCTGTCCCCAAGGCATGGTGCTCACCCAGCCTGGGTGGCACTCAGCTCTGCTTTCCTCCACTAGGTTTTAATCTCTGCTCAAGGCAGTGAAGATGTCCTCTTAATTTTGGTGACCCCAGCATCCAGTCCAGGACTTGGCACAGAGTAAGTACATAATAAATGACTGTGAACAGAGGTACCACCCATGCAATTATCTCCAGTGCTCTAGGGGAACAATCGAAGGTCACTGGCTTGAGAAGGGTATTCATCCAGTTATTCATTCACTCACCAAATAGTCCATCAACTACTCTCTCTCTCTGTGGGAATGTTCAAATGGTTGCTTGATGAAGAAAGTATCTGTGTTCACTTTTCTTCCCCAGGAGTTTCCATTCAAAGATTACTTGAAATACTTGATAAGTGATGCCTATAAACACCTATTAAATGCAGTTTTATGGGAGGTTAAATCGTTATCATAGTAGCACAGTTGTAGGAGCTATCGGGGTAACAGAATTCCTAGAATGGCCTGTTGGATTAATCTATGTCATTTGGAGAAAAATAGTTTATTTACAAAGTCCAACTGTTCAATACAGTACTGTTTAAAAATAAAACTGAATTTAAATACTTTAATAGTGTGTTTTTAAATACTGAACTTTGTGACAGAACCAGTTGGTGCCAGGGTATAAATTGTCTAGGCAGTATTTTAAAAGCTTTTACAGAAATACGAAAAGACCAAGGAGAGAGATCACTATACAAATTTATGGATGATAGAGTAGAAATTTAAAAAGGGATAAAATTTGGATAGTTGGAAAAAGAAATAAAAGAGGGATAAAAGTTTCACATGTACCTAATTCTGCTATTCTTTAATGGTAGAAACAAAACCAACTGGAACAGGAAAATGACTTTGAATTTTAAATGAGTAAGCATATATTCCTTTTCCTAAAGGAAGGGACAAAAATAGAAGAGAAAGAAGGTATCATTACTGGTAAATGGGCAGGTCTTTACAGAGGAAATTACACAGCCTGATTATAACAATGCATTTCAACTTTCCTACCTAAAATGCTCATGCCCTAAATGCCCTGACAATATTCACAAAGCTACCTTTCCCCCTCTATCTTATCTTTTCAAATCATACTGCAACACCAGGTATGATACTAATGCTGACATTCATAGGAATCTGCTGGATAATATAAATATGTTTCACTTCCTTCGGAAAATCTCTTGATTTATGATGTCTCCCTCCAACTACTCTTCCGTTGATCTTTGCTTTTATTACGCTCCACTCATTTAAATTCATCAATATGTTGCTTTGTAACAGTTTATATATATTTTTCACACATATATAGGTGTACCACATAAAAACTGAAGCAAATAACATATGGGTCTCCTAATTTCTCTGTACCACCTCTTTCTTTAGCTATTATAGTACTTAGTTCCCAGGTGGGGGTAAATAAACTTTGCCAATTAACCAAACATGTAATGCCAAAAAAGGGTATCAAATGATTATTTGGGTACTACCTAACAGAAAAAAGCTTAAAATGCCAAATATGAACAAGCATGAAGAAAAACTAAGGCTGCCACGTCAGAACAGTATCAGCTTTATTTGTAAGTTTGTTAGGATATACGCCAACACACAGAATCACAGATAAAACACTATGTAAAATTTTAATTGTCTCAAGATTTGAAGGGCATTTAGATATTGGGGATGAGATGGGGAGGTGGATTTAAGATGACTGGCATTTTATATTTAAATCCAGTAATCTTAATAACTGAATTTATATATCCATCCAAATAGTGGGGGAAAAGCTATTAGAAAGAATATTTTCCCAGTTTGGAATTACTTGAGAATTTTCAACAAAAAAATTTTTTGTTTGTTTTATCAAATATTCCTTAAGGATGTTTAACAACTTTGGGGAGATGACTCTGCTCAGGGCAGTGGTCTCTGCATAGTGCCTGTGATTTCGAAAAATATACCCTGGCATCAAGAGGCACAAAGGCGAATGTCACCAAGCCTGTCCCATTCCAGCTAGACAGAAATACTGAATTTCAAGGTTTGGACTAAAGAAAAGTCCAAACAGAAAAATGTCTTCAAAATCAATCATCAAGCCTCCAAAACTTTTTAAGTTAAAAATCCATTTATCCATTTAATATTCCATTAGAATGGAATTCTGACAGTCTCAAAAGTACACTTTTAAAAGAGACCATGAGAGCAGCACACCTCCTCTCTCCTTAAATATCTTTATGACTTAGAGATTGGCTATGATAAATTCAAAGAACAGGTAAAGGTTCCTAGTCAAATCATACATTTTCCAAATACCTTAACCAAGAGCACCATCAGAAGAACTCTACTGTGATCACACTTCTCTACCTGTAAGATTGGCAAACATCTTTTAGTTTTAGTTCATTCTTTTCACCAATAGGTGGCAATCTTTATTGCTAAGACTATTTGGGCAAAAGATTCAGATTCAGGAGGACTGCTTTTCTTCCCTCTTCTAAGATTCAGCATTTTTTCCTTTTACTGATGAGCTATTTGATAAATGATTAGTCATCATAAAACCAAACTATTTGTAATTAAGCTACTGTAATTTTGACTTTGTAAAGGAAAAAGAAGCCCTGAAAATCTCCTCAAAAAGAGACATACCAAATGGACAAAGCAAGAGACTTTGGGGTGGGGGGGGCATGGTTTTGACAGTATTATGACCTCCAAACAAGGCATAAAGTATGGACTGCACTCATACAGCATACAACAGACTCTGGAACGGCTCACAACCAAATGGTACAGTTAATAAAGACAAAAAGTAAAAAGAATATAGGAGTCTACCAGAAAACATCTTCCAAGGGATAGGACTTACAAATGCAAATGGAAATTCTGTCTCAAGAAACAAAACATTATTCCCGTGGTCTTTTTGTTTGGGGTAACATGTGCCCAGCTGTTTGGCAAATCTCTGCTTCTTTCAATGAAACTGAAGAAAATATTCAAGTATGTGTCTTAGAAAGAACCGGTCAGTGTAAATGCCATTACCGTCCAACTTATGTAATTCTGCTATAGTTTTATTTCACTTCGTTTTTGGATCGCCTCAAAGGAGGTGAAGAAGAGTTCATTACTACTCAGAACACTGCTTCATATAATTTTCAACTGTTTAAATTGGCCACTGGTTTTTATTTCCCATGGCTAAACAATTTCAATTCCTTTCATTTTCTTCAAGTTTAAATATATCTCTTAAGTCTAAGAAAAATTTTTTGTTTGTGCCAAATGTGCTTTTTTATTTTTGAATGTTATCACAGAACGTTTGGTTTTCACTAAATATTTGGTTTTCAATACTCTAATTAGATTTGTTAGGGATTTGGTCGTGATCATGATGCCTCACTGAAATCCTTGGCTTGGTAGAGTGCCATCAATTCTATTTTACAGACAAGAAAACCAAGGTTAAGTAAGTTACCATCGTTAGGTCACACAGCAAATTAGTCACAGCAATTAGGACTAACGGTTGGCCATGGGCATTGTTCAAAGCTCTGAGATGCCCAGCCTGTTTGCAAATGCTCCACATAAGCAAGAACAATGAAAAAGGATGTTGGACAGAAGTGCAATGGTTGCTTTGGTGCTCCTATAACATCAGTAACAAGCTCCTTCTCCTGTGTATCTTCCACATGCCTGCAAGGACCCGAACATAGTGTATTCAAAAGTCAACCAGCTTAAAAAACACAATAATGCATATTTTATCTGAATTCCTAAACTTTCCAGGAGGTATAACCACTGTTAAATGCATGCATTGACAACACAGTAAAGAATTATGAAATATAATAAGGATTTGCTGATGTACTAAAGTAGTTCAAACTTTTCCTCCAACCAGGAGGCTCTTCTGATTAGAAAATAAGAGACAGTTAATAAGGCCCATCACATACTTACACACTGTGCTCTTTTCGGATGCTAAAATGCATTTCGTCCTTTTGAAGACAGCAGCTGAGTCTCAGAGAATCAACCCAAAGCGGAGTGATTTGGATGCCTGATTTAATCCGGCAATTAACTGTGAGTCACTTCACCCCTCTGTTTTGCCTCCTCGATAACAGAAAAATGATTCCTTGTGCCACACAGGGATGCAGGGAGGGTGATAAAACTGCGTACAACTTTGGATTTCTTGGAAGTTGTCTATAAAACCCATGGGATGTGTTATAAGATGAAATATTACTGAATTTTTTATCATGTTCAATTAAAACTATTTCTTACCGCAAGCCCCAATGATTATCACATTAGATCTGAGAAGTTCAAACAAGTGCATTTTTCTAAAACATTAGTATTAGAAAACATATTATTATTAGAAAACATATTATTATTAGAAAACAAAGGAAGAAAACTTCAAATTAACAATGGATGTGACCAGTTAACTATTCAGTGAACAGCGACATTAATATATTCAGCATGAATTACAATTGTGGTTATACCTAAAACTCTTCTTCATATCCACAGAAATTTAACTTACTAGTTGATATAAAACATGCAGTTAGAAAAAGTTTTCAAAAGGACCATTGAGAAAGCTTAATATTTCTAACTAAAATAAATAAATCCCAAAGTCTTTCATTGTGACCCATTAAGGTAAAAGACTTTCAGCACATTTGCTGCTAAATCCCACTGAAAGAACAGAATTTTCCATCACTCAGTCCTGTGCAAATACACTCTTCACACTACTTCATGCTTCAGATTCTTTTGTTTTTCTTCTACCTAACTGGGAAAAATCAAATTATTTCAATTTTAAAAGATTTTTACGTATAAATAAAAATCACCAAGGATCCATGGTTAACAGAATTTTGGTTTGTCCTGGAATAAGCACATCTTGTTGCTTATATACATCTGTCGAATCCACAGGAATTTAATCTTAGTAGAGAATATAATTAATGCAGCCACAGAACACTCCAAATTAGTGTTTTAATTTAAACTACAGCTGTTTAATCTTCTCATTGTAAGAGACCAGAATACCTAATGCTTGGTTATAGACCAGGAAATAAACAAGACTGAGGAGAGGAAACTGAAGTTACTCAATTGTCCATGAAGCTTAAGGAACCATTTTATGGAGTTTCAATTAAGTAGTCCCTTGTGTAACTCAGGTGCCTTTGATTGTTCAATGGCAGACCATTCAGAATCTAGATTCCAAAGGTAACTAGATTCTGCAGCCACCCATCAAAATTAATTGAGCACCTGCTCTATGCTGAAGCCAGCCCTGGGCTGGAAGCTAGTCTGAGGCTACAGTAGCTTCTTTTTTTGGTTAGCAAATTACACTGCCTCTAAAGGAAAAGAAAGGCTGCAAAGGGATAGACCTGTTTACCAGTTGGTTTACATACATTTTTCTCCAGTGAACACTTCGGGGAGGAAAGAAAGGTACAACTATTAGTACAAATTCCTAGTGGGGTGCTGATAACACCAAGGTCCAGGGTTTGGTCCACGTACCAGACAGCTGCCAAAACAAACAAACCAACAAACATACAAAACCAAAACAAACGAACAAACAATTCCTAGTGGGGGCCCAAGCTACCTCTCTCCACTATGAGCCAAAATCAGTGACTTCCGTAGATATACTTGGTACAAGTGATGGGACGGCCCGGGCTCGAGTGAAATGGTTCATTCAGCTACAGCTGTGGTAGAACAGAACTTTCCGCTTCCTAACTCCACCTTCTTTTAATTCACTGCAACTAAGAATTTTCTAGGTTATGACCTCCATAGATGGTTCTTCCCAGAGCTGAATTTTCTCTGAGGAAAATCCTCTCATATAGTTGAGCTCACAGAAGAGGACACTATTTTTTAAACAAACAGGAAATAGAACATCAAAACCTTTCAACGTTTTATGTGTTTAATCACAGCAGAGGAACAAATCTTTTCTTAATCAAAATAATATTTTGACAGTTAGTGAGCCTAGTAAGTTTTACATCCCTATCAGAGAGGTTCAAAAAATTACTATTCTTCTGATACCAAGAACAGAAATACAAGTTATGTTTCACAGAACCCAGAAGCAAAGGACTCAAAATGGGCCTTCCTTTTTCATCATGGCCTTTTGTGAAAATTTCAACAGTGGGCCAGTGGGAATTCTGGCAGGAAAAAAGTCCCATCAGTGACTGGCTTTTTGTTTAAAAAAAAAAAAAAAAGGCCTTGCTTATGCAGAAAATTCTCGCTTTTTCCATTATGTGGTGTCTGGGGGAGGGTGGGAAGAGGAAGGCTTCTTTCTATACTTGTAGAGCACTGTAATTTAAAATGAGTCACACAAAACATAAATGAAAATGTTAACCTCTCAGACGGGGGGTCAGCAAATTTTATTCCTGCTCAGATCCAGTTTTCTCTGGCAAACTTGACTAAACCTAAACCAGGGGCTTTCCCTAGATAGACACTTACCCAAACATGGGGGGCCGAGTCCGGAAGAAAGGCAAGCTCAAAGAGGTCTCCAGAATTGAGAAGTGCTTGGCTATGGCTCAGCTCCTGGACAGGCTTTGGGCTATCCATTCAAACCAGCACAACTTCCATTTCACAGGAGTGACTTTTTCCCTAATCACAGCTACAGGGGATTCCCTAACTCCTAAAAGGAGTGGAATGATCTGTCTTGGGTTTAAGCCATAGTATAGTAGTTGACACCATCTCCTGGGTCAAGACTGGGAAAGCATTTGAGTGCCTATCTACCCATGGAACACCCATGCCTTGCCTTGCTGGAAGTAGTATTTCAGAGAGAATCATTAAATCTATCTTGATGATTTAATGGAACCACCCAGCACCTAGGGCTTTTCTTTTGGCTTCACACATTATGACTATGATATGAACCGAAGTTTGACTATTGTGTTCTCTGAGCAAGACTCAACTTGAGGCCACATGAAATAGTTCAGACACCTGATCCATGTTCCAGTCCCAAGTGCTCTAAGTCAGACCTGTTCTTTTCTCTAAGCAAAGAATAAACTTTTGCCTAACCAGTCAATTAAAACACATTCTTCTAGATTGGAATTGATATAAGAGTCCAACTCTAGGTTCCAAAACTAACAACTAATAGCACAGTACTCTCGCCTAAATGAAATGAGGTCATAGCTTTGACCTATGATATGTCATTTTCTTTTTTTTTTACTGCAAGTAAACTTTAAAAGAAGCTGATGCACTTTGTGTAAATGTGCATACAAATTATCTCATATAAATCTCTGGTTTGGTATGTGCTTCAAGTACATGATTTTGACAGAAATAATAAGGTATTGGCCAATTGAGCTTTTTTTTTTTTTTTTTTGGCAGCTGGTCAGCATGGAGATCAGCATCCGTGACCCTGGTGTTATAAGGCTGTGTTTTAACCAAGTGAGCTAGCTGGCCAGCCCCAATAAAGCAATATATTTTAATATTTATATCCGTAAGATTTTTATTTTTTTGTTTGGGGTTTTTTTGGTGTATGGCCAGTACAGGGATCTGAACCTGTGACCTTGGTATTAAGCACCACGCCCTCCCAAGTAAGCTAACTGGCCAGCCCTGTAAGATTTTAAAATTAGGTTGAAGGTAATTGGAATCTTTGAGGGCAGAGATTACAGAAATGTGAGACTGTATTAAATGTCTACAATTTACAGTCCACTGTTTCCTAATACTTATTTCATATTTGCTTTCATGGTACTCTTTGAGCAACAACTCTCTTGTCACCCCACCCCGACCTCTGGTAATCACTATTCTATTCTCTGCTTCTATGAGTCTGACTTTTTCAGATTTCACATATAAGGGAAATTATGCAGCACGTGTCTTTTTAGTAAAAGCCATACTAACAGATGTGAGGTGATATCTCACTGTGGTTTATCATCTGCTCATTTTTAAATCGAGTGCTTGTTTTTATTGAGTGAAATAAGACAGACACAGAAAGAAAAATACAGCATGGCCTCACATATATGTGGAATATAACAGTCAAACACATAGAGGCAGAGAGTAGAAAGGTGGTTGATAAAAGCTGAGAGGAAGGGAAATAGAACCAAACTTGTTGGTCAAGTTACAAAGTTTCAGTTAGGCAAGATAATTAAGTTCTTGAGATTTACTGTACAATATTGGGCATCTGATTAACAATATGGTATTATATACTTTAAAAATTGCTATGAGGGTAGATTTTATCTTTGGTGATCTACAAAGGAAAAAAAGCAGAACTAACAACAACAAAAATACATGGGAGAAAACTTTGGGGAGTGATGAATAAGTTATGGGATTGATTTTGATAATGGATTAACAGGTACATACTTATCTCTGAACACATCAAATTTGTAAATATTAAACACCCACATCTCTTTGTAAGTCAGTTATACCCTAATATAGCAAAATAAAATTAATAACTGTAAAAATATATATATTTGCTTTCAGAATCTGTGATTGGTTTAACGTGGCATGAGAGAGCTCACAGTATGGTGCCTGGCACAAAACAAATGCTCATCATGTGTCTGCAAGTGTACAGAGTCATGTTGAAGAAATCTCAAACCTTTCATCTCACAGTTAAAACATTTCAACTTACATGTATTTAAGAAAAGGAAAAGGCAGCATCTAGTGTAAAATTACAAATATGTCCTTTTCAGCAAATCAAAAATTCATGGAAATAGTCAACTACATGCCCATAAATGAAAGGTCCAGAATAAGGTAACAAAATTAATCAGAACCTACATTACCTTTGCCAAGACCATTAAATATCAACTCTCCTCTTTGCAACTCCTATAAACAAAAGATTTGTCCCCTCATTTTAAGAAGCTTTAATTATTGTAAGTATTAACCCCCACCCTTTCCATTTGCTTCTCTTAGGAAACTACACATTAAATGTGAGACAACATAACCTGAAGATTTCTACCTACATTTATTAGGATATCAAATTTAAAACATTTCAAAGTGACAACTACAAGATGGTCCCTCAGGGATCCACTGAATCGATACACTTACCATTAACTAAGAAAATGCCTCAGCTATATCTTAAGTGTGTTCTAGAAAATGGAATGGGTAGGGTTGCCTGAGAGGTGGGGAGGAACACTGATTTTGTATTTTGGAAAAAGATGATTGTAAAACAGACCTCCTTCTCTTCTAGAGTACATGACAGGCAACTAGTCTCACAGCTAGACTATAACAAAGCAAAACAAAACCAGAAAGAAGGAAAGAAAGGAACAAAGATAGAAAGGTTTTCACTCCTGTAGTTCAAGAATATAAATCACTCAACATACGAGAAGGGTATAATAACTAGACTGGAATTCACCAAAAGTAGTAGGGAATAAAAACAGTTAAGTGTGACAATTCACTTATTTAACCGCACTGTGATAGGCAAAGAGAAATCACAGTCTGCGGCATAGACTCAGATTCCTGGCCAAGAAAACACAAGTCAACATTTTTTTGCATCCTGTAAAACTTTTCCTTAATGAGGGCCAAAGTTAGGTGATTCCAATTACAGAAGAGCTGAATAAATGTGGTCTGACAAGAACTGAAGTTTCAGCTAAACAACTGTGAATTTTATGCTCCAGTATGTTTAAACTTCCTCTAAATGTTAAAGCTGACCAGATTTCTCAAGTTTCCCTTCAGAGGAAGATTAGACCACAAGTGACAGTTACATTGTAACTGTGCATGTAATTCCAAACAATGAAAGCTAGTAAAGTAACAAGTGAGAGCTAGCTTTCAATCCTTCACAGTGCTCTCAGTTAGACAGCAGTGTCAGTTAGGAAGAAGTATTTGCATAATGTGCCCAACAATGACTTTCCTATGTCACCGTGTACTACACTATCAGATATATGCTATATATAACATCTCATATATATTACATATAAATACACATTTATATATCATTTATATTCAACATTAATGTCCATATGCATTATATATACACACACCAATGTTGCAACATTATATAAATCTATATTATATATAACATTCAGAAGCACTAGCCAAGTGAAAACTAACTTGAAGGTTAATATTTTAACCATTAAGATTCATGGGTTCCAACATGTGGAGGGAACAAACTTGTCCTTTAATCACCTCTTCTCAACCTGTTTTTCTGATGAGGTTCTTTTGCTGTAAGGAAGAATAACTCACACATCTGCTTCACTCTCTTTAGGGTTACTTGGGTCTATTTCCTGAGAGAGGAAAAACTTGCTTGTTTAACTCATTTTGCCATATCAGACTGCATTGCAGGTCACTGGGGAACCAGGGGGTCATCTGCCTTTGGTTCCAGGGTACCCTCCTGGCTGACCAGGAGTAAGCAGTGTCCGGCATGCAGTATAAACATTACCACCCACAGGCCATGCCAGTGTGGTACAGTTGCGTTAAGAGCACTGGGTCACTGGGCTGACAGATCATTTGGGGTCAAATCCCAACTTCTCCACTAGCTGTGTGACCTTGGGCCATCACTTAAATTAACTTAATTTCTTTATCTTTACAATAGGTGTGATAATAAGTCCAATGTCATAAAGTTCTTGTGAAATGTAACAAGTTACTGTAGTAAAATGTTAGCACAGCACCTGGCACATAATATGTGTTGAACACACAAATATAGGTATAAACCCAGCTTTGTGTTTATATATGTATGTGTATTAAGAGGGTACTTCTAAAAGTTCATGGAAAAATAGAATTAAAAAATATTGCTCTTTCCATGAACTTTGTAAAGTACCCTCATACACATATGTACATATATATGCTTATATATGTATTTCTTTAAAGTTTTCATACATAGTAAGCATTTTTCCCGTCAATATTTTTTACTTTCTTTGTTGTCTATCTTTTGGAACATGCACCGTACTTCTAGGTATTTAGAAAATGCATGCTTTATAGTTTTATTCTTCTGGCAATTACTCTGTAAGTTAACCAAAATGAATTATGTTTTAACCTATGCCTTTCTATTTACAAATCTTAAGAATGAAAAGCAATTTTTAAGTCCTATGTGACACGATAGGTTTAGTATATCTTTTCTCTGCTCTTACCATAAAAGTCTCTCAATTGCCTTTCCACATGTAAGGAGGCAGCTCATTAAGTTCTTAAATCACCATCTTTCCTCCTGAACACTCTATGAAATTGATCTAGTATCTTTCGGCATTTACTGCTACAAAGGGAAAGGAAGTCAATTTTGTCCCTTGGTAGTAAATATCTTGCCAGATATTTTGGCAAGGTACTTTAATATTATTCTTATAATTTTTTCAAAATGCCAAAACATATATACAGGTGGCCTTTCAATGATTTAACACGAAAAATGTAGAGACCACTTTCAAATCTGCACGCGTGTATGAAAGCTTTTTTTTACGTTGTCCTTTTCCACTTGATATAATTTCGTGTTTACCAACCCTTATAATTTACGTTAGATATTCTCTCTGTATTTCTACCATCCTCTCCCTCATTTTTAATCTTTTTTTTTTTTTTTTTTTTTGATTCTGGTTTACCAACCCTTATAATTTACGTTAGATATTCTCTCTGTATTTCTACCATCCTCTCCCTCATTTTTAATCTTTTTTTTTTTTTTTTTTTGATTCTGGAAGAGCTCTTTCTGTATTTCTCCTTCACAACACAGAATTTATTTTTAGCTTTGTCGATTCTACTCTTTACCACCTCTGCTATGAATGTTAATGTGCTATTAAATTTTTAAGTCTCGGGCCGAGCCCGTGGCGCACTCGGTAGCGTGCTGCGCTAGCAGCGCGGCGACGCTCCCGCCGCGGGTTCGGATCCTATATATGAATGGCCGGTGCACTCACTGGCTGAGTGCCGGTCACGAAAAAGACCAAAAAAAAAAAAAAAATTTTTAAGTCTTTAACATTGTACATTGTTTCACTCCCATTTGGCCCCATCTATTGTCTTTTCAACTCATACTCATCTAACTGCTTTCTGCCTCTTGCATGAAGGCCCTGTCTTCTTGACATAATCACTTTTGGAGGTCTACTCTTCTTTCCAATCTTCAATATGATCTCCCCTTTCCTTTATGGAGCAAAATTTTTCAGTAGGCTCATTAAGGTTTTTCCCATTCATCACAAAACAAGGAGAGAGATCTTTCCAGACCTGGTATTTCCTCTGAACATAACTCTTCATCCACTTGGGTGCTGGTTTCAGACCTAATGTTAGTTGGCAGGTTAAGATGAATAGTTCCCAGGCCAATTCTCAAAGTGATTTTCACTTTAACATGGTTTTGCTAGCCTGAGAGAAAAACGTTCTCTCCAGGCCTTCACTGCCTGACTTTGTGATGCCATGAATGACTGCCTAGAGCACTCAAGCCTGGTTAACACAGGTCTTTCCAACTCAACCTCACCTTCAACACTTTACTTTTGTGGAGTAACATTCTCAGGGTATGACAGTAATAGCCCCTATCCCACTCTCCCAGCTCTGGCTCTTTATCTTCTAAACTGTGGCCTTCTACTGAAAAGAAAGGCACTGTTGGGAACATAAGGGACAGGATGGGAAGAACATTCTAGGGACAGCTGCTTTAGGCCCTTTCTGAATTATGGGCAGAGAGTAAGGGAGGACATAGGTCTGCCTAGCTATTTTTAGGTGGTCAAAACTTTTTCTATTGTGTTTTTAAACCTGGTTTTGTTGAGTTTACAGTAGACTTTCTCCCCGCTAGTTCTAGTTTTTCTAAGTGTCTGAGTGTGTTTGTTTTCTGTCTTCTTAGAGACTGTAGTAAGAAGAGGCTCTCTTGGCGACTCTCAAGAGGCTGTCAGAACTACTAGTCAGAGGCCTTTTTAATTCAGTTAACTCTTAAATAAGTTTCTTTTTCAATTGAAAAAAAAAAAAAAAAAAAAAAAGCAAAACTAGAGTAACCAAGAAGTTTTGCTGGCACTCGCTGCCTTTGAGAGACTACATCTGACCAATGTCTCATTGTTCTTTTAACATCTAGAAATAAAATTCACCTGTGCTTTTCACTGGCCCTCATCTACCCTTCTGTCCCTGGAATTCAGGTAAGCGAAACATAATGTTTATGTTATAAACTTGGAAGTGGCCAACTTTCCTGAGAAATAAGGTTTGACATTCAAAGCAATTTAGTAATTTGCTCAGTCTTTTAAAATGGCATTTGCTGCTAACCTTGACATAATTCAGGTACAAGATTTCACATTCATTTGTGTCAACTGAAGATTTCTAGTATTTATGAATTTCAAGCATCCACTATCCACATGCCAAGACACAATTCTTATTCTGGATACCCTCAGGATTTTGGCAAAAGCAGTTAATGACCACCCTGTGCTCCATTTTAATCAAAATGATAAAATTTCGAGTCAGAAATAAAAAAATCTGAAAGTCAGGGAAACATTTGAGGCAGAGTTTTAATTTCTTCAGAAATAACAGAAATGAAAGATAAATCTATGTATCAATGGTATATAACTTTTGAGTTATCTGATTGAGGTATCTTTCTTCCTAAAAAAAAAAAACAAAGAAAGTTGTACATACATACATATACCCAAAACTTGGTCTTAGTTTCACGGCCTTATCAGTCTCTTTCTAATTCAACCCTTTAATAAATTATTTAACAGACATAAGAAAGTGTTGTAGGTCACATGTAGAGTGAAGGTAATTTTTTTCTGGTTGTATGAATGTAATAAGCTAACGAAACTTAACAGATAAAACAAACTGAATAGAAGACCACCCAAAAAGTAGAATTCAGTTACTGACAACTTCTCAAAGTACTGCTGAACAAGATCCACATGAATGTCCTGTCCTGTCCTGCCCTGACCCCAGGTGTTCTTGAAGCCTGTGAATGTCCCTTAAGTAGGGCATTTCCTTTCTTTTAAAATATTTATGCAGTCATCTCATCTTCAGTTTCTTAATGTTGAAAATGGTTATAATATGCCATCTCTGCAGGGTGGTTGTGAGGACCAAGTGAAAAATGCCAATAAAATGCCTCTCAGAATGCTTGGCAAACAGTAAGTCTGCAAACTTAAGGTTCATTTTGAAAAAGGTATTTTCGACACAAATAGATCCATGAGAAAGTGTGGGACAGTAACTATACTAAATACATTGATATGTTCTAACCAAGCTTATTATATTTCATTCCTTGGTATTCACTTGATATTTAATATTATCTAGCAGTAACGTCATCTTGCTCTAACCTCTTTGAATACCTCTCCTTCAAAACTAAAAAATTTACTTTTTGCTACCTGCGAGAATGTGGTAAGATTTAAGTTAGTTAACAATGTTGTAAAATGCTCTGAAATTATAAAAAAATAATGACAAGAATATTCAAATATGTTTCTATAGTTAGGACACAGGGATAAAAAGAAATGTTTCAAATGAACTGTTTCCTGATAAAGCAGCAACATTCTTAAACACTAAAAATCATTTTTAAAAAAGAGGATAACAATAAAACCAGCAGTGTTTAATGCAGATACATAATAGTTAAAAAGTTAATATTTTATTATTACAACATCTAATATCATGAAAATTTATATCTTATTAACACCTTTAAGTTATTGTGAATACTGCATTTTACCAAACACTAGTAGTAGCAAGTGGAAACCAATGCTGACTTCTTCCTGCTGTGGCGCTGGTTCCAAGTGCTGAGTCTAAGAGCATCAGGCCAGTTTTCTTCTTCAGAGACAAGCTTGGAAGACACCGATAACCACCCTGGACAGTCACATGCTGGCTTCACAATGCAGCCTTGCCTAATGCCTGTGCTAACATATTACCTCGTAGGTAAATTTGAAAAGGTCTGAATAAACAAAACTTTATAACCTGAATAAACAAATGTTATAACCATCACCTTCTACTTACCTTGGAAAAGTTAACAAAAAAACCCACTACACAAATCCCTAGGATCTCTGACTGTATATCATGTCAACAAAGTTAGTTATGCTGCACAAATACAGTACAAAGGAGGCAGTCCATGAATCTTTTAATTCACTAATGCACTGTAACGTGTGAAACTGGAAGAGTCTCAGACCAATTTAACTTTTTCTTTTTTGGCAGCTGGCTGGTACAGGGATGGAACCCTGGACACCTTGGTGTTATTAGCACCATGCTCTAACCAACTGAGCTAATCGGCCAGCCCTCAAACCAATTTAGATGTCAGCAATTGCTGAGTACCCACCACTAGAGGTAGAATATAAATTTTCACACTGGTGAAATATATCTTAAAACTGTACACTATGTAGATCTGAAAAATCTTGGTACAAATTGGGCACTTTCATTAGCAATAATATAATCCCACAAACCAGCCTCTTATCAGACCTTGCAAATGAAGTGATGTGAGCACATCCTCCCAACCACGCTAGCTTGTTTCCCCCACATAAATCCTCTCACTATGTTCCTTACTTCCCAAATACAGGGCTTCTGGGTTGAATTATTGGAGAAACACTACTAGTGAGAACTTAAACTTTTCTGGATTCTATTTCTCTATCAATTCTTATGAGTAAGAATCAAGAGGTTTAAACAAAAACACAGCCAAAACTCGGAAGAGGCAGCCTCTAACCTTTCATTTTACAATTAGAGAACACTAAGATTAGAAGGGCGAAAGAGTTCACAGGAAGCAAGGCGGAATGGAATTTCTGACTCAAATAATATATCAGAGATTCATATTTCACTTATGCCTATATTCTTTACTATCATGGATATGAGATTTGGTCATCAAATTACAAATAGTCTCCTGCAATACACTAATAAATTCACAGTCAGAACTTCAATATGCATGAAATTTTGAAGGGATAATCTATAAGCATTGCATAATACATGCTACAAACTGAGAATAGATAAACATGAATGCAAAAACCTCCAAGCGAGAACTACTAGAGAAGGCACTCCTGAAAGTGACAGCCACAATTTAGGTGGCATCAAGCCGATGGAAGAAAGTTCTGCATACACAGTTAAACAGAAAGCTCTTCTGCTTGTTTTGTTTTTAATTGGAAAGTTATATTTTAACAATATATATTATGTTATACATTATATAACAATGTATATTATGTTTTGTTTTAATTGCAATGTTATTTTAATAACATTTCTACTATGATAATCCCATGTACTATGTGAGGGTACTTAAAAAAATTCATGGAAAAACAGAACTAAAAAATAATACAAATCTTTCCACAAACTTTTTGAAGTACCCTCGTACATATAGTGCATGAAATTATCACAGTAAAAACAACATATCATGGTTCTTTACATAAATTGGTAAGCAGGAATAACATTTATAAAATATTCTGAATAATATTTTGTTAAACAACTTGACATTTTAGGGAAATTGTACCCAAATAATTGAAATAAAGCCAATTTCTAGTTCACTTTGTCCTCTTTTTGGATTAGTTTTATTGAATGCCTAAGGACTGTTTTCATATTGGATGCTACAAACTCAATCAAGATCTCCAAACATTAAGATATACTCTGTCATGTAATTAAGCTTCTCATTTCTAGCTGTCACACCAAGTTATTTTTCTGTCTCAGACTTCAGACCAATTTTATGTCCTTCCCCATGAAAATCTGTTGCAACAAAGATACACTCATATGCAATAGCCAGCTGTACTGCTAACATCTTTTTTTTGTTTGCTTGTTTTTTACTAAACAAAACATGAATATATAAACGGCATCACATACTTGGCATTCTTATCTGCCATAGGTACAAAATTCTCTTTTTGGCTGCTACTTAGCAGATGTAAGGCACCATATGTTGTTGAATGTCAGAATTTCTAATGTTTATTTTCTCAAACTCAGACTTACTAAAGAAATGCTTACTAAACAGAATTTCTATTGTTTCAGACAAAGATGCCTTCACCTAGAAAGCAGAAAAGACTGACATCAAACTTATCAAAGAATCTACTGACAACTAAGCTACAAAAGAAACACGCTTAGCCTAAAGAGTTCTATTTTTATGATAAAGAAAATTTTATTAGAACATCAACATTAACTGAGTTGCTAGGAAACAAAAGAGCCTCCATCCACTCAAGTAACTTCTGTTCCAATCAGAGGTGTGAGGGCTTTATTTAGGCTGTACAGACACTGGACCCTTTACCTATTTTGGAAAAAAGAACACAGAAAGAAGTGTCTAAAGCCAGAAGCTTTAATGAGAGCATCTGAACAATTATCTCACTTAAGTGAGAAAACATGACTTGCCTATCAGCCTGTGATTCTAAAGGACTCTGGTCATCTGGCAGAAAGCTTCTCCTCAAACAGCAGTAACCCTGAAGACTGTAACCACAGCTCCAGGAAAGAACATCTAGTCATTCCTTTCAAATAATAGACTGGGAGAAGGAGGAATAACTTCCTCTCCTCTCTGGGAATACCAAGGGCAGTCCCCCTACTCATCAGTCCCTCAGGGTCTGCCTGAAAATTCCTAACATGGCCACATCAGTTCAGGGACAGAACCCTCCTGCTAAAAAGCAATAAAGGTGAGAACCCTTTCTCTTAATGTCAATTTCCTTTTCAAATAACCATAGATATATAAATTGTTAATTAGAGTTATTTCTTTCCTCTTACACATTTCTGGGGAAAAAAGTAACTAAATTTAAAATTAACAATAAAAAATATTTTAACTAATCAAGAATTTAGTAGCAAGAATATAAACGCTGGTGCTCATGAGAGGGAGAACTGTGCTATAACATGTTACTTAATACATCAGTAATATACAGTATTCCACGATCATAAGAGAAGTGGTTAGGCTCATCTGATTTCACCAAAAATAATTATGACATTTATTTTTTTCCAGATTCACTCTTTAATCAATTATATTGATTATATCTTTTAGAAATATATTTCCTTTCCTATTAAAACACAAAGGGCAAACACTTCACTTTTCATTCCTGGGTAAAAATCTCTATAGTGTACTGATGAACTTTTCTGGTGGGTCAGAAGTTAAAAACAGGGCTCAAAAGCCCTCGTCTTCAAAAATCCTGTAACTGGCCCTACTTTCTCACAAAAGCAGAGTGGTTAGTGGATGCAGAACAGGCAATCAGCATCCCAAGTCAGACATTTTACCCCAGCACTTGGGGGGTTAACAAGACAGTCTTCCAACTTTGCAGCTACATCTCACTTAAGTAGAAGAGAAGGCAGAGAAAGTTATCAGAAGACATATGCTGAGATAAAACAGAGTCCGTAAAGGCAGGAATTAATGATCAAAGCAAATTATTTGCATGGGCACTATTTCTGTTGCCTCAAGGAGACAGCCATGTGCTATGACCGCTGGGCTCAGCAAAGGTGTGTAATTTGGGATAAGGTTGCTATTTTCTGTGACCTCTGTACAGTGTAGTCAATTTATGTGATTTATTACAACCTTGCGTTTTAGACAGGAGTGACAACTGTGGAGGGACACTTGAATGCTGAGTGTGAAAAATGTAAAAATAATAGGAAAACAAACACAAATTGCAGGCTTGTTTTCTGTTTCTGTTTAGAAGGGATTTTGATCAAAATTTAATATAGGCCAAATGGGTACTTTATATTTTATATGTGAAACCAGCTGGGGCCCACAGTCATAGCCTGCATTGGGGGGCGGGGATAGGTGTGTGCGTCAGGGATAGAGGGAGGTATGAACTCAAACTAATAAGCAATCTCTCAAGTTAGATTTCAATGCTCTACAACAAACTAACATGGTCCCCGAATCTCACTAGTCTAAATATTCTGCATTAGTCTTACATTAATTGAAGGATCTCAAAGTGCATGTTAAAACCACTGTCTTGAGATATAGCCCCACTGGGTAGCTTACTTATGAAAGAGAAGAATAGATTTTTATTCCCCTATCCTTAAATCCCCACCTCCAATTGACCCATTTCCTCAGATCCTGGTTGAATGGGGCTTTGTGTTGGAGAATGGAATGCCAGCATCTGCACAGCCTAAGGCAGAAAGAGCCCAGGGATGGCCTCTCAACAGCAGCCTCTCCTAAGAAGTATAACAACCACTGCATACCCATCACACCCTTCACCTGAACAAAACATGGGAGAGATTCTCTCCAAAGATGGTAAAATGGGGCTTTACTGGGCTGGGGGAAAATGAATCAATATGATCCTCATATAGGCAATTTTGGCCCCCTTACAAAAGGAAGGAGTTAAAAAGAGGTACAGATTTTGTTCCCCAAGGCCATGCGCCGATCATGACACACCTGCCACTCACTGGGCTTAATTACTATACGCACTATCCACTTAACCCGCATTCCTACCAGTGGAACTACCTGTCCCGAACACTGAGGTAGAAAATAAGAGTTCTGGAGTCATAGCAGGCAATGGTTAAGGCCAAGGCTACAGGATGCCTCAGATGTGAATGATGTGACTAACAGGCTGTTATTTCCCAAAGCAGGACGCACTGTGAAGCCTTGTATACCTGCACATGACATACAAATCACGTGGCTAATCTCAAAAGCTCTGCAGAATGTGAAATGGTGAGATGATGAGCTTCAGACAGCACATGTTCACTGCCTTGCTGGGAACCTACTGCACTGTTCCACATACTTGGGACAATGGGACCCCTGCCCTCCTGGAGCTTACAATCTAACAGAGGGAGCAGACATTAAACAATAAACACAGCATGTAAATTATAAAGTAGGTTAGATAATAAATACTTTGGAAAAGCACAGGGGCAGGTTGCAAATAGCTTCCTAAAAACCTATATGCAAAACATTGGTGGAAAGTACTTTCTCCCGACAGGTGCTATATATCAGATTTTCTTTCTTTTTTTTTTTTTTAAAGATGACCAGTATGGGGATCTTAACTCTTGACTTGGTTTTGTCAGCACCACGCTCTCCCAAGTGAGCTAACCAGCCATCTCTATATAGGGATCCAAATCCGTGGCCTTGGTGTTATCAGCACCACACTCCCAAGTGAGCCACGGGTTTTTGACTCTCTTTCTCCCTAAAAGTTAAACTTCACAACTTTATTTCCAGGAACACACAAAGCCAACTGGAAAAGTGGGTTCTATTATACAGGGAGGAGCCTGTCACACAGAGTCTACTTTTGGCCAGAATCTAATGATAACTTTCTCTTAAAGACAGAAAGTAGAAAGGCTGGCAGGATGCAAGAGACACGTGATTAGCACGCAGGCAGGTCCAGGCACCCTCTATTTACCCTGCTGCCCTCTAATGAGGTGTGCCAGTGGTCTACAAAAGAGAACTGTTTGTGGTTCTTAGACCTCGGGGGCAGCCTTCTAAATCAAATAAAGATAGCCAAACACGAAAAACAGGCTAGGTCAGGTGGCGGGGAGTAAAAAGAAAAAAAGGGCTAAAGAATTCAATTACAGTAAGAAAAGAGCCATCCTTTCTGGCCTTCACATAATTTGTCACTGCCAAATCTTTTCAAATAAATATGCACTTAGGCAAAAGAAACCAGTCTCACAGGCTCCAACACAAACCACTTGTCTTTTACAATGGCTTTCCATATATATTTACCATGAAACTCATAGGAACTATTGAATTCTCACTTCATAGGAATCATATTTAAATTAGAACATAAGACTAACATTTCTAGGAAATCTAATGTTTAGTATTATACTTCCCACATAACACCCCCCTTACACTGCCTTTTCAACCTTTTAGTTATTCCTAATTTCTCATTTATATTCAGGCTCTTGCTTTCTAATACTTTCATGCACATTATCATGGGTTCTTTCTTGAATTCTGCTAAAAATCTTCATTTTTACTCTACCTTTCCATGTATAAAAAGAAAAAGAAAAAGCTGTTAAAAATCTCAATTGTCATCACATTACATGAAAGAGAAAAATCATTCTTCCTGTAGGAAAGACTTGCTTTTCTGTATACAATATCCAAACAAACTTACACGTGATGGCAATTATCAAGTGAAATTTTGTTTAGAACCAATTTTTATAAAATCTTTTTATCACTAATCTTGCAAGGTACTCTTATTCCACCTTTAAATAATCTTCTCTAAATAACTGAGATTTTTTTATGAGGACAAGTTAAATAATTTTTCCTTTTGAAATTAGCCTTCTTAAGGAAGTGCTTCTAACTAAAAAAAAAAACAAAATGTCAAGTTTAAAATATGTAATTTGGTGGAGAAAAACAGTTATGTATGTTTTCAACCTGCTAGGTTAAACTACAAGAAATACAATGGTTGACAAAATCACATACACATGTGCAGTCAAGGTTTTTGATTCGCCTGCAAAGAAAAATTAACTTTTGCTTTTGAACAGTAAAGGATATTATTTGAACACTATTTATAAATTATGGTATAATGTTTACTAAATAAGTTTCCCTTTTAGGCTTGGTGGAGATAAAAGGGCTTTTCTTCAGTTATCCTTAGTAAATTCCTTGACTTTTGCACAATATTCCCAATCCTATTGTTACCTAATGCAGAAAGGCAACTCTTACCACTTGCATTCTGCTTCATTACTCTCATTATCTCATTCACTTATGTTCAGATAAGCCAGTGTTAAAGAAGGCATAACACATTATTTATCAGAATCTATTCCAAAATACCCTGTGTTGCCAGTCAGTTTTACTCAATATGTAACCACTGTTGTTAGGCCCACCCATTTTAAACATAGCCTCCTGATCCTTCCTTAGTCCCTAGAGGGGAAAAAAAACATACAAGAAAAAAATGATTGAGATTTACTAGTAAGTTAAGCAGTATTTGACAAAGCTAGCAACAGCAAAATTGAGCAGAAGGCTTGTCTCTATGATACTGAACAGAAGAAAACCTTAAAGAGACAGTTGTGCATGAAGCTCCAGCATGGACTATCTCCAATAAGCTATAAGAGGTTTTGAATGAAGGTGGTTTCCACTTAAGGAAAGTATTCAGTGTATTTTTTCCCTTCATGAAGGCCAACCTATAGGCATCCATGCTACAAATGACACTGCCCATGGGGGAAGAGAAATCCCTTTACTTTTATACTAACTACAGGATTGGGTTTCAGCTTCAGCCAGTGTTCCTGGAGAGGAAACCAAGAGGTAGATACCGGGTTATAAAAACAATGGTTTCTTCTCTGCTGAGTTCTGTGGTCATTTTATTGCTCTCCACATTTTTCCATACATATCATATTAACATTAAATATACTTATATTAGACTTACCCTCTACTTTCCCATAATGATTATTTAGATATATAATACCAATTACAAGAATAAGAATACAAGAGATACTTAATCCAAAGGCAACTATAATGATAGTGGTTAAGGATGCTCACTAAACAGGTTCTCAGATATCATCTCCCTATTTCTACAACAACCCCCAAACCCACAAATGCAAATTTCTAGCTGTGTAATGACTGATCAAACTTTCATGCACCATATATCAATTCAGGTAAAGTTGCCAAGATGACTTCTGCCCAGAGCATCACAGCCCAATCCAAACCTAAGACGCTTTCTTTATAAAAAAGAAAAAAGATAAAAAAAAAAAAGTCATTAAACCATCTCTCATTAATACTGACCTTGTTGTTCACTGTCCGCTTCAGTTTTCGAAGAACCAGGTGCAACAGGAAGGGGCCGAGGTGGCCGGGGCTTTGGTGTGGGAGGTGAGATTTTTTTCCTTCCAATATATTCTACGTAAGTTCCCGGAAAGTCCCCCCTCTCCCCCGTGGTTTCATTATAGCCATTAAGCCAGCCAATTTCTTCAGGCCTGGCTTCCTGTCCATCACTGAATCCAAGCACTACTAAGGACCCTTTATTCACAGTCAATATGTCACCCAAGTGCAAGTCAATATCTTCTTCTCTTTCCTTTTTGTAATCATACAGCGCTCTGTACTGGTACCCCTCGGCGCTCATGATTGCAAATCTGTTACCATGCAATAGAAGAGTCTGGCTGTGCACTGCAGTCTAACTTTACGTTTTTATAAAGAGAGAATTCAGAGAGTGTGTTAAAACTCCTAATATGTGTCCAGCAGGGGACAAAAGACCACTCTCCAAAGGTTTAAGAGGAGAGGTGACTGGTTGTCCGGTTGTCCATCTGTCCTCCATCAATGGTGTAGCTGAAGACAGGGCCCCACTTCTTCCCACGTGCCGCAGTCCTCGCAATGGCTTCCTTTTCAGCAACTTGTCAACACTTTGACTCCAGGCTGAGTCTTACATCGAGGACCAATCCTTTCTGACACTCTTGTCACACTGCCCATCTGTCGTCTGATTTTACTGTTGCGCTCCACACGTGAGCTGCACCTACCAAAGGAAAAATAAAACTTATGAATGAACATCACACTTTGCCATCTGTGTGAATCTCAATTTCTACTTCCATTCAACAAGTCCTTAATCAATTTGGCAGATGTACACAGGCCAGTGTGCTTTTGCTTGACACATTATACACAACAAAGATTACTAAGACAGTCCCTGCCTTCTAAGAACACTAGGTGGGGGCGGGAGGAGTGTTGGCACGAGGCAATGTCTCAGAGATAAGATTGGTACATAAGGAATCACAACACTAGGTAAATGCCATAAGAGGCAGAAACTAAATACTACGGGGTTCTAAAGAGGGAAAGACCATATCTACTGCAGGAATATGACAAGAGAATGGAATGTGTGGCATGATCCTAGGTAGGGAAGTGACTAAGCAAATGTCACATTCTGGGAAGAGCTAGAACAGGCAGTCCGACCCATCTGAAGCCAGAGGGAGCAGTGAGTTCCGTGTTAGAAAGATAGGCAGGTGCCGTATGACATCGCACATGCCTGTGATTGTAATTCAGTCCACAACGGAGAGCACTGAAAGGGCTTGGAGAAAGGGGAGCAACCGGATCAGAACGGCACTTGAGGAATCTCAGTCTAACCATGGTGCGTGGGAGAGATTGGCAGAGGGAGAGAACAGAGGTGAGGAAAGCTGAGAAAGGTGCCTTGCAGCGGTCTGGGCAAGTGGCCACCAGGCACAAACCAATGTGCCAGCAGCAGGAGTGGAAAGGGGAGGAATGAAGTAAGAGACATTGCAGAGAGACAATGAGTGGGATGTGGTCTATGCTTAAATGCAGGGCGAGAAAGAGAAAGAGGAGCCAAGGGTGCCTGATCCTGAACTAATGAGAATAATTTTTTGTACCAATATCAGGCAAAGGGAAGCCAGGAGACCAGATACTGGGTATCCACATGCAAGAGAGCCAGTAGCTGGCTGCAACCTGCTCTGTGATTCAGGAGAGGAACACACTAGAGACTTGCTAATGAGCCACAAACAAGGCAAGCTGAACTCAATGGAATAGAGGAGCTCACGAGGAAAAAAAAATTAAGTTAAAAAAATGATCCAAGGACAAAACGTTGAGGTTCAATGAATCCAACTGAGAATAGAAAGTCAAGGTTTAAAGACAATGCATTCTCCTGGAAACGGGATAAAAGGGTTCAGGAAAGAAAAGTTGATCCCTAAGACCAAATCTTGCAGTGGCTTGCAGATGAGGGGGACTGAGTCAAGGCTAGATAATTTGGGGCTCTGCCTGACGTACAATCATCACTGACTTTTGAGGAAGCAGATTCCAGTCCAGTAGTGAGGATACTAATTAGACCTTAAGCAGTTAAGAAATCAGAGAGGAAGAAGAAATGGTTGCCACAGATTACTTTATAAAGATAGCTTAGTGGAGGAGGAAATGGGTAATGAAAGTGTTTTCCTTTTTCTTTTTTATTTTTAAACATGATAGAGGCAGAAGAATTAAAGCATCAAAGACTATCTAAGTTAGAGAGTTAGTAACTCAGAGTGGATGTCTGATAAGACAGTGTGCAAACATATACACTTTGCAGTCCATTCATTTCTCAGTGTTATCTTTTGAGTAAAAGCAACCTAAAGGTTTCAGTTAAGCTGGCTGCACAATAAAGCAATAAAAATAAAAGTCACATGATTTCAGTGTGCTATATCAAAGAGAGCTTTTATATGTTCTGAAGAATGGAACACTTTAGAAGTTTAATATTATAGGCACTCTTCAGTGTAGGCATCTTAAGCAAAATCTAATCATAGATTAATTGTTATGTTGGCATTCAGAAGTGTAAAATATTCAACTTTACATGGTTAAAGCCGCTTAGCTGTAATACAATAACACTCTTAGGAGAGTTACATATTAAAAGAAGCAAAAACAAACACTGGAAGTCTTTGTGTAGCAAGAATATTAATTTGGGATAGTGCTCTACTTTGCATTTCAGTTGTCAGAGAAAAAATTAAATCAATAGCAGAGTATGTGAGAAAAATGAGCTGTATTATTTGTTTGAAGAAAGCCTCTCCTTTTGAAAGTGCGAGAATCAAATTAAATGTTCACTGCAGAAATTCACACAAAAATGTAGAACCAGCAAATCTCATTTTTAGTACTAATGTACTCTGTACAAAAGAGATACAGAACTCTAAAGAGCATGAAAATTTACATATCTCTAAATGCTTAGAAAATCAGGCAATATGCCTAAGAATAATTTAATTCTTCCAAGTCTGTCTCGAAATTTTTGTTGGCTTTTCCTGACAATGTATGTCTTTTTGAGAAAAAAAAAATCCTCAACCAGTAGGCTGGGTACATCTTTATGCCAGCTGCTCCTTAGCACTTCCACTATTTCAACCACCCAGTGGGCCAGTTTGGTGAAATTCTTAAGAGAATGGGAAGTATGATGCTCTCTCTCTCTTTCCCTTCCCCAATCCCCTAACAAACATCAAGCAAGCTCCTGCTCACAGCATACCTAAGTAGCTATGCACATTCCTTACCTAGCGGGGGACATTGTTCTAAGAAAAGACCCCACATCTTGTCAGGGTCTTACAAACCTGAAAACTGTGCCTGAGTCTACCTAAGGCTAAATCTGTGCAAAGGGAAAAACAAACTTGAGGAACCTGATGACTTTAAAGAGGCTAGACTCCAGAGAAGCAATCCCCAACCAAACTGTTAGAGAACTAGAGGTCCCTACAAATTCTCTCTCCTTTGCCACCTGTAAGAAGAACTTTATTTCCTATATAAGAAGAACCCTATGCAAAACTTTGGGTGCTCGTCTGATAAAAAGAACCCCAAATCTTCTATGACTCTGGGATTGTAAGTAGAACACAGCATTCCTGTCTTCTGAGACTCCATAATCAAGGCCAGGAAGACAGATGCAGACAGAACAGGTTAAACAATTCAAGGTCAGCCATGATTCAGTGTCAAGTAAGTGGTTTGAGAGCAATACTGTAAAAGAAGAGGGAGAGCAGACAAGCCACGTGGGTGGGGACTGAATTGTGTGTGGCAAAGTTCAAAAAGACCTAAGCCAGGCAGTGGAGGCAGACATCTCTACCCTACTGTACACTGTACACATTCTCCTGACTGCTACACCCACTTTAATGTCAGTCATTGTCATCGTCATCACCATCTGATACTTCTTGAGAGTTATATGCGTATTATCTCATTCAATCTTCAAGAAACCATATAAAGTAGGTACTATCAATATTCTCACTTTACATATAAGGAAAACAAGGGTCAGAAAGTTTAGTATCTTGGCCATATAACACTCAGCAATTGAGAGGTGGAACCAGAATTCAGATCCAGGCAGTCGGGCTCCAGAGCACCCACTTTTAACACCACTAGAACCTACTGCCTCAACTCCACTTGCTTTGATACCCCATATATCAGAGGTGTCAACAATGCATATTCATTGCCTGTGCAAGCTGATCTCTCAGATTAACCCTGAATGTTTGCCTTTTACTCTGTGGGACAGCATCCTTACTGATAGTGTATGTGGTTCTTTCACATACCTCCACAAAAAGAAGCCATTATAACTTGGCAGCAGATCCATCAAGCCCAAGACCCACCATGTCAACTATGCAAATTTTCTTCCAAAGAGACTTCATTAAAATGCATCCTTGCCAAAGAAGTCCATAAACTAGTGAATAAAAGAATACTGGGCACACCACTTCTGGAAGCCTGCCCATTTCTGGAATCCTGCCCATTTCTGCTCTGTGGGCTTAACTTCTGCCACCTGTATCCCTTTTGGCATCTCTGCCCCTTATCACTATCCCGGGCTCCTCACTGCACAATTCTTGACAACTTAGCTCCTCCTTAGGGGGATATATATTCACAGTCCACGGGCTGTCACATCTAGAGGCCTGGCAAGTTATCTTTTCTCTCACTCTCAAATTCTCCCCAGGACTGCAGAAGACCCAGTAGCCTGACATATTTGGCAGCATGTGTGTGATCCTTCCGAGATCAATTCAGAGCCAAAACTATCCAAATTGACAGGATATGTCTTTCCCAGATTCAGAAGACTATGCCTCCATTCTCTATGGCTACATACACCTGTCCGTTGAACTATTTCCACCCAGATGCAACTTGATTATTCACATAATAAAGTTTTTAATATGTGAATATTCATCATCTACAATTTAATATTTTCAAATAACCAAGGCAGTTTTATGACATACACTCCAACTTAGAGCATGCATAAGTTACTGTAACAAAAGGTATAAAGGAATCCAATGGTCAAATAACAAATTAACTTACTCTTATATAACATCATATGGGACAATTCAAAATTACCTTATAGGGAATTATTTTGTTCCAGCCTTTCAACCCTTTTAATGACTGCCTGCAATCCCATTAATTAGAACTATATTTTCTGTCTCTGTGAAGATACTGAGTGATTCTCATTACGTTCCTCAAAATAAAATTGTTTCTGATGCTCTACAAATAGCAATCCATGACTGCTTAATGTACAACTGCTTAAAGCAGACTTTTAATTTAACCCTCTAACCTGCGGGAATTTCGGCAAAGAACCAAACAAAATTCTTTGAAATGCCCTCTTACTTTGTGGACTTACTCCATTCCCCTTTCACAAAGGACAAGGATTTGGAAGACTTGCTGGGGAGTCAGGAATAAAGATATTTTTAAATCACATTAAATAAATCAAGAATATATCCTAGTCATGTGTTTGGCACTGGGTGGGAGCATAAAATGGATCTTCAAACAAAGCAGGGAGGGTATGAAGGGGTTCCTAGGCCTGCAGCCCACTCCTCTACATTCCATCTTTCCACCCTCAGTGTGCTAGCTCAGAGCAAGCTCCCCACCTAAATGGATGCAGTCTCTAAAAATACATATATATCATTATTTAAAAGTCTTTCATACCTTTCAATTTTTAGTATACTAGAAATCATGAAAATCAAACTGAACAGAGTTAAAATATCCTAGTGTCTTAGTCCGTTTTGTTGCTATAACAGAATACCTGACTCTGGGTAACTTGTAGAAAATAGAAGTTTATTTGGCTCACAGTTCTGGAAGCTGAGAAGTCCAAGAGCATGGTGCAGGCATATAGTGAAGGCCTTCACGCTGCATCATCCTTAGTAGAAGGCAGAAGGTCAAGACAGTGCGAAAGCAAGAGAGGGCCAAACTCGCTTTTATAATCCCACTCTCTTGTTAACTAACCTACTCCCATGATAATGACATTAATCTATTCATGAGAGTAGAGTCCTCGTGACCTAATCACTTCTTATTAAGCTCCACCTCCCAACACTGTTGCACTGGGGGATAAGTTTCCAACACATGAACTCTGGGGGACACGTTCAAACCATAGCACCCAGTAAAGATAAGGAATTACCTTTAAATTAAAAGAATGGGCTCAGGGTGAATTGTATGATACGTGAATTTTATCTCAATTAAGATAAAACGAAAATGATAGGCTCAGGTTACGCCCAAAGTCGCAGATATCAAATATCTCAATTAATTTCAAACCAATCAACCAACCACACACGCTGGGTGTGTGGTGTGGCAAGAAGGGTATGTAGGCTCCAATTCCTTCCCTCAAGCCCTTCAGGTGTTGGGGGAGAAGGGCAAATGGCACAAGACCAGCTGAAACAACAGGAGACAGGGATCCTCAGAAAGCAGTCAACGTGATGGGGTGGCATCTTAGCACTGCAGGAGGGGCAAAGCAAAGAGCACTCGGCCCTGAGGTCCCCGAGGTGCTCTGTGGTCACCACGAGGAGGCTGGGAGAAAGGGTGATGCGGCTTCCAGGACCTAAGGAACAGATCCTATCACCTGGAAAAGGCCATGAGGCTGATCATCGAGTTCTCTGCATCATCACAGTGGACAGGACCTGAGGAGGTAGCCATACGGAAGGAGGGGACTGAAGGAGATGATCTAAAGTCCTGCTTCTTCTAAACAATGCTGTTCTGCAAAATTCTTGGCAAGAAGGTTAGTATGAGCACTGAGCTGCCCCATCGGTGCCTAGATATTTAACCTTGGGCAAATTACTTAAACCTCTCTGTGGCACAGTTTTAACACCTGTGAAAGACATAAGCAAACCTACACCTCATAGAGTCATTATGAGGATTAATGGAAATTACCCACATAAAGCACCTGCTTGATAATAAGAGCCAAATATAATTAACACCAACGTGGTGCTTCCTATGTGTCAGGCACAGTTCTTAGAGTTTTACATATACTACTCATTTATTCTGTACAACCACTGTGGGTACCATTAACCCCGTTTTACAGAGGAGAAAACAAGCAGAGAAAGTTAAATAACTTGCCTTAAGTTCATAGCTAGTAAATTGCAGCGATGGTGCTATTATTATTATGAGAGTACTTCAAAAAGTTTATGGAAAATGAAATTAAAAGATGAGAATCTTTCCATGAACTTTTTGAAGAACCGTCGTATTATTACTATTAGTATTGAATGTCACTTACTTCCAGTTATCTGAATCATGTTTAAAACAGGAGCAGATATTTGCCAGGAATTTTCTTTTGCCCTACTTCTAAATGCTGCAAACAGTTCTGAATGCATCCTGAAGCAGCTAAAATAAAACTCTCTGCTTCCTTAATTCCTTTTCCATGTAAATAGACAGACAAATGACAAAGCTTTCAGGTGAACTTTGCTCATCTAGTTCTCGCCCTACCTGAGGAAGAGGATGGCTCTGCAGCGGTCAGGGCAAAGGACACCTGGGAGGGGCGTTGTGGGGGGGGGGGTGCTGGTGGGCAGGGGATGGGACTTAGGGGACTATACTCCTCTCCACTCTCCAACAGGGTTTCCTGGCTGCTCCTTGGGCTGCCCTCAAAAAAAAAAAAAAAAAAAAAGAAAAGAAAAGAAAAAATGACAGCACTAATGCACCCTTCCAGGGACTGTGCAGCTGTGTCCTCATGGTACAGCCCCATACATGGAGCTGAGCCCAGGCTTGGGACCACTAGGACATCCAGAGATGAAGGCAAGGGATAAGACAGGGCCAGCTCAGGCACCTTGGCTTTATTAACTCACGGACGCCTACTGGTGGAGAGTCGTCACACTTTGGCCTGACTCCTGTGACTTCAGTACTCTCTGGGGTGATCATTAACCTAAAAACTACTTTGACAACAGGTGCCTGTGGGTAGGTATTTGATTTTACTTTAAGGAAAACAATGCTGGCAGAATAAAATCTTCAAAGACATTCTTATGTCAGACTTTTTTTTCTCCACCAGTAATAGCTGAACTACACTCACTCTACCCTTTCCAAAAAAAAAAAAAAAAAAAAAAACCTAACAAAAGCCAAACACGCAAGTTTATGAGTAATTACATAGTCTATTTTTCAGCTCATTTGATTTAATGCACATGAAATGGCCTTTAATTGCATCTCTTTCAGGCAAGTAATTCTAATAAGAGTATTGACAGATCACGGCAAGTAATCACATTAGTGTGTTGGTGGAAGAGGAATGGGAAAAAAAAATCGGTAAATACGAATGCTTTAAAAATGAGTTACAACCTACGTTTTTGATAAGAAGCTGTGATATAATTCATATTACACCCTCTAAAATAAAAACTAAATTGATAATCCCTCTTTCACAGGTAAGTGACTTTCTAGTTTTCCAGGGCCTCCCCTGTGCACTGCAAGAGGGAAGTCTAACACACATGTTCTAAGACTTAAGCATTTTCCATTTTGTTCTGCATTGTGTATGCCTTAAGTGAGAGAATTAAAAGAAAAAAACCCAAACGCAAACATTATCTCAGCCTGCTATATTCTACTTGACCATAAAATCATTTTTTCAGTCTGCTCATTCACCATCTCTTTTATTCAATAAAACAAATTTTGCAAATCACAAAATGCAAACGCAATAAAAGCTGAACTAGAATTGTCCCTGGTTTTAATGACCATGTGGACAAGCTTTGAGTGTGGATGCCTTTTTACAATACTCCCCTGAACTATCTAAGAAGAAAGGAAATTTCAATCAATATACTAACTAAAAAGTTACATGGCATTCAAGGAAAAATTTAATTAAAGGGATAGCCAACGCTTTTAACAGTACAAAATTTGGGTAACTTCAGTAGATTTGCATTTAAGATTCAAAGCCCTTCAAAAATCAGATTAGGTGTAATCAACATTTCTAGAAGATAAACACATATCACCATCATCACTGTCAACAACCAAAGTATGAACTTATTGTACCACTTCTGTTTCTCAAAATGAACTTCACGCTGTGGGGATGTCTTGGGCATTCAAATTCAAGAAATAGCTAAAGAAAAACAATATATTTAATCAGTGAGAAGTGAAATGCTTCTTTACACTGACTACATAGCAACAAAGTTGTGAAAAGACACAGTGATATTATCATTTTTAAAAAGCAGGTAAAAGGGTGGGCCGGTGGCTCACTTGGGAGAGTGAGGTGCTCATAACACCAAGGCCAAGGGTGGTGTTATGAGCACCTCATCCCTATAGAGGGATGACCGGTTAGCTCACTTTGGAGAGCGTGGTGCTGACAACAGCAAGTCAAGGGTTAAGATCCCCTTAGAGGTCATCTTCTAAAAAAAATAAAATAAAATAAAATAAATAAATAAAAAGCAGATAAAACAGCAGATAGTAGCGTATACATTTCAGGGTTCTGTTATGCAACTATGAACAGGTCCCACATCAAGATGAAAGTTAAAAGTAAATGCACACTACACTTTAAAAGCCAGTATCACATACATAAAACTTTCTTCCAATCATAAAAATCTATACTTTCTATGGAATAGGTACTACGACCCTTTAGAACAGTTACCTTACCTGCAACTGGCTTAAAAAGCTAGATGCTAGCAGTGACATTATCCAGCACCTCTCCCACCAGCCTTTCCAATTCAAACCTTGACTCTGAAACAGCATACAACATACCTTCCCAAACTTTAGAGGTACAAAAAAAAGAAAAAAATCACGCAGGGTATTTTTTTTTTGTAATGAGCAAAACACTTACTTCCTAGAGTTTAAGCAACTTTTGTACCTAAGGAAACTATCATCTGCTTGCTTTTAAATGGTTTATTCCAAGAACAGGTAATCTGTCAAAAAGTTATAGCTAGTGAAGTGTACTTTTTCTTTCTTTCTTTCTTTTTGATAAAATATCCTTGTGGTCTTCCTCTATGCAGAAGTCACCGAATTCCTAATGTGAAGATCTATTACTCTGACAGCCTGTGTCAGAATTAAACCTGTCCGCCTACTCCAAACTTTCCTAGCTAATACCTAACCATCTTTAAGGTTGCCAAAATGTAACACAAGCTAATGAAATATTAAAATATAATTCCATATAAAGCCTTGGTCAATACGCTTTGTGAATATCGCGCCTAACAACTAAAACTTGAACCTCATCACACTGAAATGACAATCTTACGCTGCATTCAAAACCCGGAACTGCTTTATCCATTCGTAGTTCGCACTGACAAAAAGGAAAAGAACAGAGAAAAAAAAAAAAAAATCCTGAAGTCAGGAAACCCTCAAATAACGAGTGAACTCGCACGCGGACAGCAACAGCACTGCAGCTCCGCCGGGGATTAACAGTGGAAGTGAGACCTTTATTACCGGCGCCCCCCGAGAAGCAGAATCTCCCCCCACACACACACATTCTACATTCAACATGTAACAGCCATTCCGCTCCCACCCTTGCATTTCATGCTCGAATTCTGGTTACCAAAGTACATTTCTGTGCAGGGGGCCTGGCCCAAGCTTTTCTGTTCTCTTTGTCTTGTGATCTGCGGGGCAGCTTCTGCTCTTGGGAAGTGAGTGGCAGAGCTGTGGTTTCCAGACAATTCCCCACGATATTGCAGCTCCGGCTTGCACGCTCCCTTGCTCTCCCCAGCCGGCTCCATATTGCTGGGCAGGTCCTCCAGTCTCGCCCCGAGTTCCAAAAGGCTGGATTTCCAGGAGCTTCCGAGACTCCACTCAGTATGCCTCCAACAACCTGCCTGAGCTTGGCCGGCTCCTAGAGCCTCGTTGGGGCCCCAGCGACCAACCGCCCCGAGGAGCACTTCCCCCACCCCGGAAGAGGAGGGCGGCAAACTTGGAGGGCGGAGGCTGGGGGCGAGCTCCGGGGACCCCCGCCGCCCCGCCCGCCCCGGGGAACGGCCCGGGCAGCGACCCTGGCAGCAGCTGGAGGGCCGCGGGCCAAGGGAGCGCTCCTTCCTGCTAACGCAAAGGCAGCGGCGGGTCAGGGCGCTCTCCTCCGGCGAAGGGCTCCGGAAACCTGCAGCCAGGCGACAGCAGGGACCCTCGAAAGTGTGCGGTAACGGAGGGTGGGGGCAACCCGAGCTCGCCGGCAACTCCGGGCGCGAATGCGTCCAGCGGCGTGCAGAACCGGCTCGGAAATGGAGCGCAGAGGTGGCCGGGAGCACGCACGTCGTTGGCCGCGAGCGGGGCAATGCCGCCTGGCGCACAGGGGGTGCCGGCGGCGGGGAGGGCCGGCGGCCGGCCGCTTCCCCGGCTCCGCTCTGCAGAAGGAGAAGCGACTGCTGGTGACAGGAAGAGAGCGGCAGCCGCGCACGTATGCACCGCCTCCCCCTCCCGAGCACACACACCCGGACCCGCCGCCGCTGCCTACCTCCCCCGCCGGCCGGCTTCCTTCCTCTGCGGGACCCGCGCTGCAGCGACGGCCTCCTGAGCGCACGATTCCGACGCGCCTCCCACCCGGCTCGACCCGCCAGCCGTTCCCGATCCGTGCTCGCCGGCTCCGACCCGCTCGCCCGCCGCCCTCGCCGCAGCTACCGCTTCCTCCAACTCCGCTCCAGCTGCTCACGACTCCTCTCCGTGCGCCCGCAGCTCCAGCGCCCGGCGCCGGCCCCGCCTCCGGTTCGGCCCCGCGCTCCCCGCCCCCGAGCCCGCGCCAACCAGCGTCCGTGTGCCCGCCCCTCTTCGCCCGCGCCGCGCCCTCCGCCGCTGCCACTCACGGCGCCGGCCTGAGGGCTGGCGGCCGGGGGTGGGGGAACGGAGCTGCGGCCCTTCGGACCCTTCCTGCCGCCGCCCTCGCCTTCCGCCCCCAGCCGCGGGGATGCCCTGGGCCGCAGGGTCGCGCGCGCCTCCGCTGCGGAGTGCTCTGGCTCTGCGCGCCCCGGACTGGCCCGGCCGCTGGTTGTCTCCGAGACCAGGGGTGGAGGGGTGGGGGAGGCCTGGGACAAGTTCAGACCTCCCTGGAGGCTTGCTGCGTCTGTAATCCGAGTGTCTGGCAACCAACCCCATCCGCTTTCGAGCCCCCAGCGCCCCGGCAGAGTGGCTGGGGTGGACTCGGATTCCGGAGCTCACCAAAGCCGGAAGGCCCTACCATTCCTGGCCTCGACAGCACAGCCTCCCCAGTGGGCGGAAAAACCGCGCCACCCCGCGTGGCGCTCCAGGGGTGAAGGCGGGGTGAAAGGGTGAACCGGAGGGACGAGCGCCTGCTGCCTGCCGCGAACTCCAGGAGCCTGGCACCGCCGCCCCCGGGACGGGAGCCAGGCGGGTCCGCGAGCAGGGAAGAGGGTTTTATGAGAAGGGTGTACGCTGGCTGATCCCTAACATCCTGAGATGACAGAGTAAATGGAGGTCGCTCAGGCAGACCCTAGCCCCTGGTTGCTCGTGGGATTGGGTGGGGAAGCGTAGGTTAATTATATTATCTCTTAAATGTGTTAGTTTTCAAATACAGATTCTTCATATAATACTCATTACTTAAGTTGCTCGAGAAAAATGTGGTGTTTGTTCAAACCTTCCACTGACGGAAGGCCAGCACCTTGTGTTCCGCTCTTTCCCATTAAAACATGTAAGAGTGCTTTTTAAAAGCTCTTCCCAGATGCCCCTTTCTGTAGCCTAGAGACCTGCACCGGCCCACTCTGCTTGCCTTAAAACTTTTTACAGCTCTTTCCAAATTTCATAACAAGAATATTAGTTTTTAAAAAAATTTAAAAAAAATTTTTTTAAACCAAGCTCTTGGACTTTTGTCAGACTTTGTATTTGGTGGTTTAATTCCTGTGGGCATTGGAAGTAGAGGGAAGAACATCCTGAAATTCGTTGACTATCCTTAGAAAATATAATCATTCCAAAAGGTGACTCACATTGTAACGGAAAAGTAAGTTCCACTTTAGGAGATTCAGGCACCGATGTTTCTATTATCCCAAGATCTTTCTTGAAGCGGAGACACAAAAGCAGGCAGATGCTCAAATCATGTTTAGGAATCCACTTTACCTAAAAGTAGGTATTAAATTTACCAAGGTGCATCCTTTACACCTACTGTGTGAAATGAAGGGCCTGATGCATTGTCTGAGCTTTACAAATGGAATGATGTGTCTCACATTGTGGTAGAATTGCTTTGATCCAATCCAATAAACTGAAATGAAACTGCTGTGAGACATTCACAGTATTTCCTTTAGGTTCAGCTGTGAAGAAACTCTGAAAATGAAAACCTTACCAGTCATCTCCTCCTTTTGTGTATGATGGGTTCCTGAAAAGACATTTATGGCTCTGCTGCAGTGTGGTTCTTTTCACCCCCAAACCTAAAAACGGCATGAAATCCCTAATTGCACTTCCTCTTTTAGACACACTCTTCAGAAATTTATTTTCAGCATGTTTGTATTTTCTTTAATTTTTCCATCATATTCGAACACATAGTACAAAGAGTGTCCCATAGAAGGAAAATAAGGCTTTTTCCATATACCGAGTAATTTCAGTCTTTGTTTCATTTGTATTAAATTGATGATAACTTTCCCCCATATCACTAGTATTAGCACTTTTATTTTCATTTTTCATTAATTTCTATGAAATAAAAGCAAAAGGCAACAAAACAGCAATATTCAGGCTGGCTGATTACTTGGTCTAGAGCACAGTGTTGACAACACCAAGGTCAGGGGTTCAGATTCCCGGACCAGCAAGCTGCCAAAAATACCCCCCAAACCAAAAAATCAGCAATACTCCAACTTTTTAAAGGAAGTAACCTTTTTCTTTAACAAAACCTTATCTGGAATCCCAAAATATAACTGTTATAAGGTTAGAAGCCATGTGGCCAGGGCAAGAGGCCCATTGCCCCACCTCTCTTGTTTTTTTCCCTCCAGAGCCTCTAGGTCCTTGGACCAACAATATCAGCAGTCTCTGGAAATTTGTTGGAAATGCAAATTGCCTGTCCTCACTGAATCAGAAATGTTGGGGTGGAGCCCAGAAATCTGTGTTTTAATAAGTCCTCCAAGTGGTCTTTTGAGAACCATTGCTGTAGGGCTTCTGGTAACACTGACTGAAAACCACTGCAATAAAATACTCACATAAGCTCACAAACACGACAGTTCAATCAGTAATGCCAAACTGTTGGCTGGCAAGTTGTGCCACCACCAAGGACCTCAAAATGTCACAGGATGCACAGCTTCCAACAGGGATACAAGGGTATCATATATAACACATGACAGCAAAGGTGGTTTGAAAGTCAGACAGGAAGTCAAGGACCCCCAATACCAATTGGGAAAAAAGCTTTGAGTGGCCACAGCAAGCTGAGAAAGTATCCTCCCCAAGGAGGACTGGTAGGATACTCTCATTTGCCATCATCACTCCAGCTACTGTAATAGTGCGAGTGCTAGAATAAGCTTGAACTAGACTTAGAACCTTAGTATATACTTTAGTGTTCAAAACCAAAACAAAATAAATACAACTGCCTTAGAGCCTTACTTCTCAAAGAGAGACCCACAGACCAGCAGCACTGGCACTGTGTAGGAGCTTGTTGAAATGCAGAATCCCAGGCCCTGTCCCAGACCTACGGAATCACAATCTGCATCTTAACATGATTCTCAGGTGATTTATTTGCAAGTTAAACTTTGAGAAGCTGTATCTTAGGCAGGGGTCCTCAGTGTTGGCTACACATTGTAATTGCCTGGGGAGCTTATAAATATCCCCATACCTGATCTGTGCCCCAGACAGATTATATCAAAATCTCTGGAGGCGGATCACAGGCATTAGTAACTTTTAAAGCTCCTCAAAAATATAACTGAGGCCACCAGAGGTGGGAAAGGGGGAGAGGAAGTGGAGGTTAGGGAGAAATTGGTAAAGGACCACAAAAATTGTTTACATTGTGTAATGATAAAAACAAAAACAAACAAAACAAAACTTTTAAAGGTCCTCACATGATTCCAATGTGAAGCCAGGTTTTAAGAACCATTGCTTTGGAGGATCCAGGTAGGAAAGGTACCATCAGGAAAGCCAGCAGGGTAGACTAGAGTCCACAGGGCTGATCTCAAAGGGAGCAACTGATACCAGAGTTTAGCTAATTGTTTTCGCACAGGACTGTGAGCCTAGATTTGCCAGATCTTCCAAATTTTAAAGAGAATCTGGAAATCTAGATTTTTATGGGTAATTTCCCAATTATTAAATGCTGACAATTAATGCAACATTTTTTTTTTTTTTTTTGAAATGTGGGTTAGTACATATTAGTGTGATGGACACTATTTTATGGTTTTATGATGCTGTACATAATAAAATTAAGTGGGCTTAAAAAAAAAGGGGGTCACCCAAGAGTACTGGCTTGGTTGAAATGTCAAACTGTTGATCTGAAGACATGTATTTTGAATGTTCTGTTCTCTAACCAGACCAAACACTGTACCCTTCAATGACTGAGAGTTGGTGATGGGTGAGATATCAGAGCTTGTGACCCTGGAGCAGAACGCTATGGTCTTTTGCCCCATATTTTTATTTTTCCTCTCTCCTGCCCTGACAACCAAAGTGTTGGGGGAGGGGTAGGGGGGTTGGGAGGGGAGAAATCTTTGTATTACTTAGCTCAAAAATCTTCACTTATTGTGAGTTATCCAGGTTAAACTCATATTGAGAAACATGAAAAAAATTGTTGACTGGAATACTTACTAACAGAGTAAGAATTCAGAAGGCCAGCCGTACTATAATACTCATAATGTTGTTTCTGAAATTGTATGAGATGTTATCCATGTTGATGTATTAGAAGGAGAGGGAACTTCCTGACTGTATCCCAGAGAGCAAGTCAGGTCATGATCACCATAGTCAAAGGTCTCTGATCATAACATCTACTCTGGGAATCCTTGTCTCTCTCAGCTCTTCGGTCCTCATTCTTTGTTTGGGAATAAAGCTAAATAAATCAACCAGTATGAGATGGAAGTAAATGAGCCACCGTAGTGATAGTTTCAGTTAAATTTTACTCAATATCTGGTCTAAAAATCACCTATAATAAGAAACTGGAGCTCAAAAAAATAGTTACAGTAATTTTGGTTGAGTTGATAAAACACAAAACATAAAAGCAAATTTTGTGTAGTTCTTTTTTAAAATTTGGTTTATTGTGGTAAGAACACTTAACATGAGATATACCCTCTTAAAAATTTTTAAGTGTACAACAGTATTGTGAATTATAGGCACAGTGTGGTACAGATCTCTAGAACTTATTCATCTTGCATAATTGAGACTTTCTGCCTCTTGTTTGGCAACTTCCCATTTCCCCCTCCCTCTAGCCCCTTGCAACTACCATTCTACTGTTTGCTTCTATGAATTTGACTATTTTAAATACCTCATATAAGTGGAATCATGCAATATTTGTCCCTCTCTGACTAGCTTATTTCACTTAGCATAATGTCCTCAAGGTTTATCTATACTGTAGCATATGGCAGGATTTCCTTCCTCTTTAAGGCTGAATAATATTCCATGGTATGTATATACCACATTTTGTTTATCTGTTCATCTGTCAATGGATGTGTAGTTATTTTCTTGCCACTTCTTATTTTTGTATAATAACAGCTAATAGACTTCCTGGTACATAGTAGGCACTCAATAAGGGAGAAATTCTTATATTTGTGACTGTTGAAGCAATAGAATGCAAATGCTGTTCAGATAGCACCTCTGAGGGTCTAATAAGTCAGAGCCAGACTTGGGAACAGACCCACAAGACCACCCATGCTGCCAATCTACAAGTGATGCTAAAACATCTCCAGGCATGGAACAACTCTAAAACCATATGCAAGGAAAGATGAACCTTGACCTTTATATCCTACTATATAAAAAATGAACTCAAAATTGCTCATAGACCTAAATTTTAGAGCTAAAACTATAAAACTTCTAAAAGAAAGATAGGTTTGGTAAAGATTTCTTAAATTAAGCACAAAAAGCTTGAATCATAAAAGAAAAAAATTGGTAAATTGAGCTTTATCAAAATTGAAGTTTTGCTCTTTTTAAAAAATATATTTAAAAATATGACAGGGGATTTTTTAAGGGAATTGGCTCACATGATTGTGAAGGCAGAGGAGTCCCACAATAGGCTGTCTACAAACTGGATGCCGGTAGCATTGCTCAGTACAAATCTGGAAGGCTCAGAACCCGGGAAGACAATGGTGTGATTCTCAGTCCAACTCCAAAGGCCAGAGAGCCAGGGGTGCTACTAGTGTAAATCCTGGAACCCAAAAGCTGAAGAATCTTGAGCTTTCATGTCCACAGACAGGAGAGAAGAGTGTGTCCCAGCTCCAGCAGACAGAGAGGAAATTTTGCTTTTCAAAGGACTGTTATGAAAATAAAAGTCATATTTTGGTAGAAAATATTTGCAAAATACATATCATCAAAGTACTTGTATACACATTTAGAAAACATCAGGAGCTCTTATAACTCAATAATAAAAAACCAAATAACACAGTTTTTAAAAAATGGGCAAAAGATTTGAATAACATTTCACCAAAGAAGATATATGAATGGCAGCCAAGCTCACATCTTTAGTCAATAGGAAAATGCAAATTAAAATCACAATGAGAAAGGACTGAAACAGATACTTGTACATCTGTGTTCACAGCAGCAGTTATTCAACAATAACCAAAAGCTGAAAATAACCCATGTTCATCAACATATGAATGAATGAACAAAATGTGGTATATACATACAATGGAATATTATTCAGTCACAAAAAGGGAGTTGTGATACATGCTACAACAAGAATGAACCTTGAAAACATTGTACTAACTGAAATAGGCCAACCACAAAAGGACAGATTGTATTAGACTGTTTCTGTTGCTTATAACAAAATACTTGGAATTGAGTAATTTGTAAGAAAACAAAATTTTTTGCTTGCAGTTTCAGAGGCTGGGAAGTCCAAAGTCCAGGGAACACAGCTGGTGAAAGCATTGGTGGTGGTGACAATGACCCAGGGGACTCACATTGCCAAATGGTAGAGAAGAGAGAGAGAGAGACTCTCATGTGCTGTCCTTTTAAAGACCTCAGAACCACTCCCATGACAACCATTATTAATCCATTCACTGTGGCATGGTCCTACAGTCTAATCACCTCTTCAAGGCCCCACCTTTCAATTACCATAATAGCATTTCCCACCATCTTAACACTGTCATAGTGGGGGTCAAGTTTTGGGAGAACATTCATTCCAAGGCACAAATACGGTATGATTCCATTTATATGAAATATCCATAATAAGCAAATTTATAGAGACAGAAAATAGAGGTAATGGGGTGGGGAAAATAGGAATGGTGGCCTATTGCTTAATGGGCACATAATCTCTGTTTGAGATGATAAAAATTTCGGAAATAGATGGTGGTGATGGTTGTACACCATTGCAAATGTAATTAATGCCAATGAATTGTACACTTAAAATGGTTTAAATGGCAAATTTTATCTTATATATATTTCACTGCAATAAGAATTTTCAGAATAATTAAGGACCAAATGTATTTAAAGGAACTTTATTTTGCACTCTCTGGGTGCTCAAAAAAGCTTGTTGAATTAAAAAAGAAAACATAGGGCCGGCCCTGTGGCTCACTCGGGAGAGTCCGGCGCTGGTAGGGCCGAGGACGCAAGTTCGGATCCTATATAGGAATGGCTGGTGCGCTCACTGGCTGAGCGTGGTGCAGACCACACTGTGCCAAGGGTTGTGACCCCCCTTACCGATCAAAAAAAAAAAAAGAAAAAAAGAAAACATAATGAGATACCATTACCTATCCATTAGAATGGCTAGAACTATAAAGGTTGACCATACCAAGTGTTGACAAGCATATGCAATAGCAGCAACTCCGTAACATTGGTGGTGGCAATGTAAAATGATACAATCAAGAAAACAGTTTGGTAGTTTATTTAAATGTTAAACATACATCTGTTATAAGATCCAGCTATTCTACATCTATGTGTTTGCCCAAGGGAAATGAAAATATATGTCCATACAAAGATTTGTAAATGTATGTTCATAACAGTTTTATGTGTAATAGCCCCAAACTGTAAACAACTTAAACGTCCATTAACAGGTGAACAAATAAATTATGGTATTCCCTTACAACTTGGCAAAAAAAAAAAAAAAGGCGAAAAGCAGAGCAAACTATTGATACACGCAACACGGATGAATCTCAAAATTATGATGCTGAGAGAAAGAAGCTAGAAAAAAAAACCTGTGTATGTACAGCTTGGTTTCTCTTATGTAAAATTCTGGAAAATACAAAGTAACCTGTGACAGAAAGCAGATCGACAGTTGCCTGCTGATCTGCTGGGATGAGGCAGGAGTGGAGAGACAGACATGAAGGAGCATGCAGAAACTTCTGGGGGTGAAGGTTATGTTCATCATCTTGATTGCGGTGATGGTTTTCTTGGTGTTGTCGTATGCCAAACTTACTAAATTATACAATTTAAATATATGCAGTTTATTAAGAAAAAAGGTATCCTTCCTCATGGCATTCTAATTTCATCAGTCAGAAAATTATCATATACTGATTTCGTTAAAAACAATGAGAATTTTCTAATGTCTGTCAGACAGTTGTCATAATAAGTATTCAAATTTACAGTGTTTGTCCTGTGACTTACGCTCCTTTTGATATGATGCTCTTGTCTAGTGCCCAACCTGCACAAGCATGCATAGCGGCCAGGAAATCCTCATGTTCACAGTATCCCCTTCCTGATACTAGGAAAACTTGGAAGCATAATTATTCAATAAAAGGTCATTTTTAATGAGTATAGATTCAGAGTGGTGGTGAAGAGTCTTGAGGAATATTTCATCCTAGCTTTGGAAAACCCTATTGAAATGTCCCAGGCACCCAGTCGAGTATATCTCCATAGTGAACAGAATGTTTATATCCCCCATCTCAGGAACTTTCTCCTTGGACTGCTTGACAAACATGGACTCATTCTTACTCTCTGGCTTCCTTTTGTATGGGTTCCACAAAGCTACCTCACTTACATTAAAACACTTTTACAAAGCTTACAGTACACTTAGTTTTCAGCTTCCTGAGTTAACATCACATTCCAGTCCCACCTCTGAGCGACTAAAACTTAATCACTTTGTTTGGACTTGGGTGATACAAGATTTTCTCCACCACCATTTCCAGGCTCGCTTGCTCAGACTGATTCATCATGGGTTAATTGTTACATTGATTTCTTTTTCAGGAGGTCACTTTTTCCAATGTTCTGGGGTCATATTAGTCAAACAAAAGCAACCCTTTTAGATCCATAAGGAATGTGTCAGTTGAGCTAAAGAAGCAATTTTGAAACATTCCACTTTCTTTTTTTAATCTGAAAATGAGCTTGCATTTGAAAAGTGACAAGGCAAGTGAAAAGCAAGCTAATAAATTATATTTCTTTGTGATTCAACTAATTGGAAATTTAGCCTGTGGTTGATTATATTCGACACCCAAGCCTTGAACACTGGCACAAATTGTCAGGGTGCTGTTATAGCTGCCTGGGTAAAACGATTTTTTAAAATATGGTCATGTTGGCACTGCAACATAAAAATTAAGGGGCAAAGTCACACCGATAGATAATGAGCCCTTTATCAGGAAACAGTGTTGGACAATCTCACTACTCAGAAAGAATTTTTCAAAAGAAACCCCAGCCTTTGTTCCCTTCACTGGAGGGGACCCAGAGCTGTCAGTGCTGCTGATAGAACCTGGCCCCGAGTATTCAGACAGCTTCGCAGAATAAAGGAAACATGTTACCATCAGCCTCCCCAATCTAGCTCCTATTGCAGAGACTTTTCTCTGGGTCCTGCCAAGCTGTGTGTGCAAAGAAAACATTTTAGATCAGTCGAAGCTGTATTCTGACAGTACTGATCTTTCTAAAAAGGGTTAGAAAATTTTAACACTCAAATTCCTGGTTTGTGGATGTATCACAATGTTAACAAGGATTTTTCTGCAGTTATGAACAGAACACATTTTGAAGAAATAACTACTGATAGTTTAGGATGTTTTGTAGGTTATTAGTCGCTTGAACGACTAATGTGCTTGAAAAACATATCTTATGCTTTCTATTTTAAAAAGGGAGTGATGCTTATGATATCTTTTGTGTTGGGTTTTAATGCCCAACAAAGGCTTTTACATGAATTGTTTTATTTGATGCACCAGACCTGAGTTGCAGGCAGAGCATTTATCAAAATTTCCATTCAACAGGTGAAGAAACAGATTTGGGAAGGCTATGTGACTTGGCCTGTAGGTGGTAAGCAACAGAACCAAATCTCCAGTTGGGTCTTGACTTTAGGACTGCAGCATAGGTTGTCTATTGTTCCAAGATGCCTCCCTTCAGGTTAATGTGATCCTTATCCTGAATCTCTGATATGCCACTTCTAGGCAAATTTCAGTCTAACTACTATAATTAGTAACTGATTACTGTCACCACAAATTGAGGATAAAATATGAAAGGGCCTCAAAAGGATTTGGGATAATTAACACAGAATTTCAGACCTCTGCGATCACCTCATCTCTCTACTTGAGTAATCTTGAATTTCAGAATTTGCAAGCGCCTTATGCATCTAGTTTAACTGTCTTGTTTTTCAGATAAGAAAACTGATTCCCAGAGAAGCTAGATAACTGTCTCTATGCTACAAAGTTAGTTAATGCTCCAAGTCATGTAGCTAGTTAGTGATAGAATCATGACAAGAATCGAAGTCTAAATCCAGGGTTGGGCCTAACTGTTCTAGCCCTTGGCCTTGCTGGCATATTCCGGTTTATCTAGTGCCTGGTAAATACTTGCCAAATATAACAGGCACCATTGACTTATTGAAAAAAAACATTTATGACTTGTGTACATGATTACAGGGCTGTCAACAATGCCCTTGTAAAAGATTAATAATCTTCTACAAAATGTAGGCACTGTGCCACATGAAAAACAGGAGGAACTGTACAGGCTAATGATGCAGTCTAAGGCAAACTTATTTAAACCTGAAATGCTGTAAAATACTCTACCTCACAATTCTGTGGCAAAGGAGTTGGCAATTCCTGCTCCTTTTTCAGTCACTGAATTTGAAGGGGAAAGAGAATACAGATCTTTTGCTGAGCCCTTTACCTGACCATGAATGTTTGCATACACCCTCACTTCCACCAACACCACCACCACCACCACCACCACCACCACCACCACCACCTCCATTCCAATCCATTTTGGACTCCATTAAAACTGTATCCTAATATTCCCCTCATTCTAATCGCCATGTAATGCTAAAACCCTACTATTACTACACACTAGAAACCTAGTATTCTCCCTAACATGAGGCTCAGTACTTTGACAGAGGTGACTTTGCCAAGCTTTTTCTTCTTCCTTCTTTCTTGGAAGGGGATTCAGCAGCTTCTTGGCTTATCAATAGGCTGCAAGACCATTTGTCTCTAGAGTCAAAGTAATACCATAAAATAACCATTAGTGCCATTAGTTTGAGGCAGGCCAAGTTGATGTGCTTTGTTCTAATAAGAAAGTTTGATGGTATCTATATTCACAAGCAAAAAGTTCATGAATAGAGAGGTGCTTTACACATAATTCATTTAGTCCCCACGAACACCCTAGAGGTAGTTATAGTGCCATCCCTTCCATTTTACAGATAAGGAAATTGTGGCACAAAAAGGTTAAGTAGCCAGCAGAGCTGAGCTTTGAACTCAAGCAACTTGGCAACAGACAGCATACTCTAAACCAGGAGTCTGCACACAATGCCCTGCAGACCAACTCTGGCCTACCACCTGTTTTTTAAATAACTTTTGAAGCTGTCTATGGCTATTTGCCTGCTATCATTACAGAAGTGAGTGTTGCAATGGAGACTATATGGCCCACAAAGCCTAGAATATTTACATTCTAGTTCTTTACAAAAGAAGTTTGCTGACTCTTGCTGTAAATTATACTGGAAAATAATAGGGACTGTCCCTCTCCCCCCTTTTAAAAATGCAAACACATCTAAAGGCTGTTATTATATAGACTAACAATTTTAATACATGGAATATAGTTTAGCATCTATCCAATTCTTCCCTGTTTGTTTTAAAGATGAGAAAACTGAAATCTGGTATGATAAAAAAAAAATTCCCCCTATGCACTGAGTGAGAGGAGCAGATCCAGGACTAGACTGCAGGTTCTCAGCCCACAGACCTGTTGTGTTTTAGATTCAAGTTTCCATTAGCACCTTGGCAGGGCTGGTTGAAAATGAGTTGAGAGTAAGACTGGAAGGAATAATAGGTACCATCTGGCAGATAGAGAACAAAGTTGAAGGTAAGTATAGAGAAGCCAAAAGGAAGGAAACACCGTCTGTGCTGATAACAGGAGTGCAAGGGCATCTAAGACTACCTGCGGCTACTTTATAGCTTTCTCAAGGGCCAGCCCTGACAGGGCTATTCATGCCTCCTTGGACTCCCAGCCCCTGGCTTCTCTTTATGCTACTGTAGATTGTCTGCTGGATACTCAAGAATAAATTACTTTATAAAAGTTATTAGTCAAATGTGTATTCAGACCTAACTAGATCATAAATTCCTTGATGGAAAGTCCATAGATCATGAATACATGGGGTATAGAGTCTGTTTCCCTTTCCTGCAGGAGAGGGTCACACTCTGGAAGTCAGAAGGGAGAAGATGGCCTGATTATTTCCTAGTATTTTTCCGTGGCCATCCATAAGGAAGCTCACAAGAGATTTTTACTTATGATCATTTTCATTACCAGTAATTTGCATAACTCTTTTTATCTTAGAGCTTCAAAAGAACACACTGTTGAAAACCAGCATCTTTGTGACTTGTCATCTAACATGTTCTCTTTTATTTCTAAGGGAACAAAATACATATTTTCCCAAAGGTAACTGAAATTTCAACTCCTGCTATTTTTTTTTTTTTAGGGCTTTGGGGAGCTTTGATGTTAATCAAATACTAATGAGAATCAAAAGAGCTAGAATTTGTTATATAATTTTCCACCTACAAAAATGCAAGTGATATTTAAAATCAGGATAATCTCAGAACAAGTTCATTGCTTTGCTGAAAAGAATCAGTTCAAATCTCATAGTCCAAACCACATACAAATGCAAATCTATTGGCATACACCACTATCTAATATGATATTTTAGAAATTGTGGAAACTCCAGATGCCATAATAAAGAAACAGTTCAGAGAGATGAAATATTTTGTAAAATTACCAGTCTTGCTGCAATTGTCTTCGGTTAGGTCTTGTGGCTCCCATATGTTAATTTGCTAGGTTGGATGTGATGGCAAACTTGCACTGTGTGCTGAGCCCTGGCTTTTCCAGGACCTCTGGCAGCCCCAGTCCTAAAGCAATCCCCTCAGACCACCATGGGAGCACCCACTTTAGCCACAGTTCAATGGTGTATATGAATTCAATACAAATCCTAATCTTTTCTTCAGGTCCTACTTCCTGACCACAGTTGATTGGTCTGGAGGTGAACAGCTGGCCTAACTGAGCCAACAATTCCTTCCCCAGGATTTAGCATTTTGTACTGAGAGAATCAGGATACTCTCCCTCTGCTGTCTGAGCTCTAGGACTTAAAGCTCAGGAGCTGTCAGTTGCTGTTTTTCTTTTATGTTGACAAGAAAAGTGATGGAAGCTGGTTTGTGAGGAGAGAGAAGAGCAAAGCAGATGTGCAGAGAGCAAGAACTGAAGAGAGAGAACTGTGAAGTCATGAGTTCATGACTCCAGTTTTTCCTGAGCCCTAGCTACAGATTTAGACTTGTTCTTCATAAGATACGTTTATATCTCTACAATAAAATGTTCTTTTTGTTTAAGCTCATTGGAATGGGATTTGTCTCACTTGTCACTAAATGTCTTAAGAAATACATAAAATAAATCTTAAGGGGGAGATGAAACAGAAACAGTGTAGGTAGGAAAATATGTGTTGTTTATAGAACATTTATTTACTTGTCAATAAGCTCCTTCAACTTACAATGGAGGGCTGATTAAGTTGGTTAATGACTTGGATGTGAGTCTAAAAGCTGGTTCAAGACTTAGTAAGCTCAGGAGTTTTTTTGTTGTGGTTGCTGTCGTCGTTATTGTTGCTGTTGTTTGTTGTAATAAATAATAAACAGCAAGGACTAGTGAATGACACAATGATGACCTAGACAGAAGAGAGTTGAAGCACATGGTGAAATGGAAGCTTACTCCATATGCCAAAATCGAAGCCCCACCCCCACTCTATTTCTGGTTCTAGTCCTTGTCTGTATCTCAACAAATGGCACAATTATCTATCCTGTAGTGTAAGCAGACCCTGGTAGTCATTCACTCTCTTTTCCCCCATACAGTCCATCATTTCATCATTCCACCAGTCTCAGTGGTTTAACCAAGTAGAAATCTCCTAAATGTATTTATTTCTTTTCATCTGCTTTGCTGCTACCCTGACCCAAACCTGCTTCAGTTAGTAGTTAGAAGACTGAATTGGTCTTCTGCCTGAAACCTCTTAACCCCTAGCATTCCTTTCTCTACAGTTCTAGCCAAAGGATGCTTTCTGAAATGTAAACCTGATGATGGCGTCCATCTCCCCCTAAACACACAGAATACACATAAGTTTTAAAATGTTTTGGTGATTTCCCATTGCTACAGGGCAATGATCCTCACCCATGGCTTCACAGTAAGATCACCTAGAAGCTTTAAAATAATACCTCTGCCTGGGTCTCACTTCCAGAAATTTTAATTTGATGGTTCTGGAGTGTGATACTTTCATCAGTGTTTTTTAAATGCTCCCCAGGTGGTTCTGATGTGCAGCCAGAGGTGAAACGAACTGCTCTAGGTATACAGGCCAAAATCCTGAACACGTCTTGTCTCTGCTTACTTCTCTCCCTCCTCCTGCTCTCACCCCCACCGTCTGCTCTACGGCTGCACTGGCCTTCTCTCAGTTCCTCAAAATTGCCACACTCCTTCCTGCCTGCTCACGGGGCTGCTGAGTGTGTTCTTCCTGTGGAACGCTTTCCTTCTTCCCCAGGTCTTAGCTCTGCACCACTTCCTTAGGGAAGCCTTCCTTGACCACCCCGAAGAGGTCATCTCCCCATTCCGGGCTCGTCGAAAGATCACCCTTGCTTTGTGGCACTTGTCACAGTGTAGTTTTACATGTATGTGTAATTCTTTGAATAATGTTTGTCTTCCCCACTAGACTATAAACTCTGTGAGGGCAGGGACGTGTTGGCTTTGCTCACCACCGTATCTCGACTCCCTAGCCTACACTTGGAGTGAAAGACAACCTTTTTAGGAGTGTTGAGTGACTCAGTGAAGGAAAGAGTAATGTTTACTGAGGGCAGCCCCACTGGCTGTGGAATTAAAATTCAGCACCAAGGTTTTTCTTACAAAAGTAACACACATGTCAAGTCTGGAGTGGAATAGACAGTACAAAACTCTAAGGGGCATGCGGTTGATGGTGGATTGTACAGTGGAGAAAATGGGGTGTAGAAACACTCAGGACAGGTGAAAGGTCTGGAGAAGAAGCCTCTGCCCTGACTAGACCTGGTCATCCATTTCATCCTCTACAGTCATCTGCCTGTGACTAAGGGGTGTAGCCTGAGAGCAGAAAAGGAGAACATTTGCCCAGTAATCCCGTAGGGCTTGGCAGTACAAGGCAGCATTTGTATGGGGTCTCTGGGGGGCAGACTGTGGGTTTGTTTGGATGGCAGAGAGAAAACTCACCCAACTAGGAGACATCTAGTTTGGTGGTTAAACTTGGAGCCAGCCTCCCTAGTTTCAAATCCCTATAGGTAGCTCTGAAAGTTACTTATGTTCTCTATGCTTATGTTTCCAACTGTAGCAGGAGGAATAATAGTATCTACCTCAAAGCATGTATATAAGAGTATATATAGCATGGTCAATACAAATATAACAAATTCTGTCTAAGATAGGACAAAGGTCCTTCTTCAATCATTGTTTTTATAATTTTATTCCTACTGCAAGAACTCTACCAGGTTCTGCATTTTTGCTTCTGTGTTGGTAGATCTGCAGCTTGAGCCTTGGTAGTTGCCTGCTTTTAACCACTGTAGCACACACCTCCACTGTGCAAGCCAGACTTCCAACCACTGAAGGAGAAATGGCTACTGGTTTCTGATGAAACCTTAGTGAAGCACACTTATGATTTCTGAATTTTGGATAAATCATAACTGTACAGATGATTTGCCTTCCAATTGCAGGCACCAAAATGTCATCGATGTCTGAAAATGTCTGTAAAATTCTGCTTTAACCTCCATACACTGTAATAGCTCTCAAGGCAAATCTGTTAATTCCTGGAGTAAAGATGGAGAGCTTGCACCAACATTCTTTCCTAAGACGGTCACAGGGGCGACCATGCTACATAGAACACCCTCCTCCCATGAGTCCTGTGTTAGTACTGTACATCATATTCCCAGGGACAGGGATAAGGGAGGCATCCCTTAATTCGCATGCCCTGAAATGAAATGCTATGAACATACAATAAAACCTGAAGAGAATTGAATATGCTATGCACCCATAGTAAAACAGGGTTAACCAAAAAGTCATTTCTGTTACAACCATGCAAACTCCAACAAATTTCAATTTGACTTGTGCTCAGTGGAAATGATTAATTTTATATATTAGCTTGACTGGGCCAAGGGGTGCCCAGATATTTGATCAAATATTATTCTGGGTATGTCTGTGAAGATGCTTTTGGATGAGATTAATATTTGAATCAGTAGGTTCAGTAAAGCAGATTGCCCATCCTAATGTGGGTAGGCCTCATCCAATCTGCTGAAGGCCTGAATAGAACAAAAAGGCTGTCACTGTTATGAGTAAGAGGGAATTTCTTCCTGCCTGACTGTCTAGAGCTGAAACATTGTTCCCTGTGCCTTCAGACACTAACTGAAATATTGCCTCTTTCTGTGTCTGGAGCCTGCTGGCATGCAGACTAGAACTTACACCATTGGCTCTCCTGGTTCTCAGGCTTTTGGACTCAGACTGAACTACCACATTGTCTCTCCTGAGCCTCCAGCTTGCTGACTGCAGATCTTGTTATTTGTCAGCTTTCATAATCACATGAGTCAATTCCTTGTAATAAATCTCTTTATTATGTGTGTATAAACACATATAGACATACATCCTATTGGTTCTGTTTCCTTGAACAACCTTGACTAATATAAGGTACTTAGAAGGTTTTTCTGTCTTCATAAATTCAGGAGGCCAAATGTTATTGGATTTTTTTCTTGCTAATGAAGACTCAGAGTATTTTAGAGAAATACTGAACATTGTGAACGTGTCACTCCCTACAATGCTGTGGGGGAAAGAAGGGGAATTAATGTGTACTGAGTGCTCATTCCAAGCCAGTCACTTCCACAAACATCAATTCAATGAATTGAATGAAAGAAATATTTACTGACCTAAGAAATTAGTTTAAGAACAAGTCCCAGACACTAGGTTTATCATTTGCCCTTCCCAGTAAATATGGAATTTACTAAATTGAAAAAGCCTTGAATATGGCCCATACAAGCTAAGGCAAGAGCTTTTTTTTGCTAAGGGGAGCTGTGCAAACTTCAAAGGAGAAGGTGTGGTTTCTTTCCCTTTGTTAATCAACTGGGTGGTGGCTTTAAAAATACTATTCTTCCTGACAACACTGCATCATTGTGATGTAAAATAGGTGATGCGACATTCTGCCTTCCTGACCCCAAATGACTAAATTGATGTCTTATGTCAGAGTACAATGCAGTGATCACTACCTGAAAATACAATAGGCCACTGTCACAGGTTTAGGCAGGCTCAGGGACATCCTCATTTCCTCACAGGCTTTTAGAAAATCATGGGAAGCCTTCTAGACTTGGCACTCTCCAGACGTAGAAACTACAAGTATAAAACTGAAGGGAGCAGCTTGAAGTCCCACGGCCTCCTGGTGAGATCTGTCTGGGACTTTTCTTTACCTGCCTGATGAAATAAATAGAAAGGTCAGGGAGTAAAAAGACTCCCAGTGACATCAACAGGCTGGCAGAAGTGTCACGTCAGTCACCCTCATGTATGAAAAAGATCCCCACTGTCCCTGCAAATTTGGATAAAGTTGTAACTCCAAACAGTAACTGACAAAACAATGTCTTGTAATGGACAAGAAGCAATGGTTAGAATTTACGACTAGAGACCCTGTCTTTGCCACTTGGCTATGTCACTTAACTATTCTGAGTCTCAGCTGTAAAATGGGTGAAGTGAGGAGGGCTGGGAGAAGGAGGAAGAGAGTGGAACTGAAGGATTACTGAGACTCCTTTATCTTTAAAAAAAAAAAACAACACAAAATTTTCTGTTATCTGTAAATATAACAGTATTATCAGCTTGATAAGCCTTCCAATTTATCAAAAGTAGAAATTTGGCAGCCACACAGTCCCTTCTTCACGGGGATGGCAGAGGTTCTTAGCTTGTCAGCGTTCTGTTTAGTTCAGCTTAACAAACATTTACTAGCATTTGCTATAACACAGACCCCTGTTCTAGGTTCTGGAAGCACAAAATGAACTCACAAACTTGCAGGGTTTTGAGGAGGATCCACACTGTTAATTTAAGAGAATACATGTTAAGTTGTTGTTTTAAAAGAGAAACATGAAAATACGTGTGTAGCCATTTTAAAACGTGTCTGCAAATTATTTGATACTCCTCCCATCAAGAGGGGACCAATTTTAGTGACTCGATTGGAACGAATTGAATCTTGTAGTAGTGATGCTGTGTGATGTCTGAGGCTGGTCAGAAAAGGCTTCTCTGCCTGGTTCTCCTGGGACACTCTGGGGGAAGCTATCCACCAGGTAGAAAGCCTGACCACCCCAGATGGCCATGCTTGTGTAGATGCCTGCTTAACATCCCCTGCTGAGCTCTGGGCAGACACCCCACCTAGACCTATGAGAGAGCACAGTGGAGCCTTATATGACTGGAGCCCCAGCCGACATCTGCCTGCGACTGCATCACAGATCCCAAGAGAGACCTGCTGGGGCTGAGACCTTCCTGAATTCCCAGCCCTTTGAACAAAACAAAATGATGGTTTTAAGCTACTGATTTTCAGGGTAATATATTATATAGCAGTAGTAACCAGAACGATATCTTTGCCCATATTATTCTTAAGATAATTAATCCAGAATCAAAGTTACCATAGAAACATTTATATTAAAATGAATTTTCCAATGGATATAGTCCATGCTCAGGGAAAGATAACAATGTATAACTGAACTAAAACCTTCATAAATGGAGTTATGCAATGTTCTAAAATGTTTTATTTTTTAAAAAGCATAGCCTTAAAAAGTAGCTTAAGCTTCTTCAAACTAGAAATATATTCATGGAACATGAGTACTCTGGAAAAAAAATTCAATTTAAGAAAAATGAAAGTAAGATGACCTTTTAACAATTACAGTTGTCCTATTTCACATTATCAGTGCTCTTCAGGACAACTGAACTTTTTGTTTTTGTTTGGGAAAAAAAAGTCATCCTGAGTCTTTATTTACTCTAACCACAGTGAAACACATTCTGGTCTAGTGATCAGAGGAAAAATACAGAAAGATAAGAATAGACTCCTGCCTCCCACCCCTTCAGTTAGATCACGAGGCACAAGATCCTTCCATTATAAATTCATAGATATTATCAAGATCCAAGTGCTCTAATTCAATTGGAGGGTGGAGTATGACCCATCTAACAATGACAGTTTCATAACTAGATGGAACAAGAGTTTGTCTGAAGATGCAGGCTCCATTCACTGCAGAAAATATCTCTATTTTAACAGCTGCCAATTTGTATGCCTACCTGGAGAACAGCTAAACTTGCCTCTGCGTTTTGGTTTCTCTATTTGCAAAGTTGTAATTATAGTCCTGACCTACCTTAAAAGTCACCATGAAGGTTGGGGAAGGCTGCAAACTGGAGGAAAAAAAAAATAGTGTGAGAATTAAAAACACTAAATCAGCTCTGCAAATATAGTAGTCTTCAAAACAAATTAAACTTGCTTAAAAAACAAAAAGGTTGATCTTTAAAATTTGCATTTACTCTGGCCACGTTGTTTGCCTGTGTTGTTGCCTGACTTCCTATTTGAATTGTAATATTCACTATATAAGTAGAGTAAATGAATGTGTGTGATGGGAGTGGTCGGGGGATGGCTGGGTAGGTAGGTAGGTGGGTTTTTCAGCAAATAAACATAACACTCACTCAATGTCCTTTTGAATTTGGAACTAATGAATGGAACAAATGGAAAGACACCTATTTTCATGATTGCATTAACTACAGGTGATACATAAAGTCCCATAAGAAAAAAAGACAAATAAGGGATTATTCAGATAAACAAATTTACAGCAGGATTTCTTTAAATGGTGAGTCCCTTTATTTATTTGGAATATGCTAAAACATATCAAAATTTGTCCTATGCAAAACTTTTTTTTTGGGGGGGGGGGGTTGCTGGCGTTTCAGGGATCTGAACCCTTGACCTCGGTGTTAGGAAACACCAGGGTCCAGTCAAGTGAGCTAACCCGCCAGCCCAAAACTTTTTGGATATACCTCTATTATGGAAAAAAAGGCAAGACTTTACCTAATAACACTGGGTCTCAAGCCCATGAAAAGAGACATTTGGAAATACGTTGCTTTTTTTTGCTAACCTAGTTGTGAAAATTTCCCCCATTATTTCTCCTTTTTCCCTATGTTTGTGAGGGCTCATTCTTTCCACTTGGCTCCAGGGTTACTTCAAACTCTCTGAGACACCACCCCCCGCCCCGCCCTTCTTCTTCCTGTGAGTCCTTGTCTGTCTGCTGTGGGCTCTCCCAGCACTTCGAGCACATCTCTGCACGTGCAATTCCAGCGTTGTGCCGAAATGACGTGCTTCCATCTTGTCTCCCCGGGTAGACTGTGAGCTCTGCGGGACCCAGGACTGCGCTTACAGCGTCTTCATGTCCTCAGGCCCAGGCGCAGCTCCGTGTGTGACAGGCACCGGGTCTATGCTCAACCTCCCGTCCTGGGATCTGTCTGCCACCACTTTGTTTCCTCTGCGTTTCTAATATGTGATGTGTCTCTTGCCTTTCATCTTTGTGATTTTCACTGGATCCTTTTAAGTTTTGATTCTGAAGTTCTTAATTAAGAAATGAGATCTTGTCAGCTTATGCAAGGCCTGCAGAAATCGGGGTGGTGTGTGAGTGTGTGTGTGTGTGGCGTGTGTGTGTGTGTGTGTGTGTGGCGTGTGTGTGTGTGTGTGTGGCGTGTGTGTGGCGTGTGTGTGTGTGTGGCGTGTGTGTGTGTGTGTGTGTGGCGTGTGTGTGTGTGGCGTGTGTGTGTGTGTGTGTGGCGTGTGTGTGTGTGTGTGTGGTGTGTGTTTGGTGTGTGTGTGTGTGTGTGTGTGTGTGTGTGTATGTGTGTGTGTGTGCGCGCGCGCTGAGTCACTGTCTCCCATTTCTGGCTTTTCTCCTCACATGCACGCTCCACCATTATGCTCCATTTTCATTCCTTCTCATTTCCCTTTCAAAGCACGTCTAGAGGTGAGAAAACTTCATCTTACTACTATATTTGTACTTGCCAAATACTATGCAGAATCCAGCTGCAATTCTTAAATTATTCCGAAGAAAGCGACATATATCCAGTGCAAAATAAATTTATTTGTAATCTTGAGCTGTACGAATCCTGTTTTAGTTTTAAAGTACGGCATGGTATAAATAAAACTCTGTTCTGAACTTTTTTGAGCATAAAGAAACATTGGGTGGAAATATCTAGTCCGTACAAATTAATTTTTTTTTTAGAATATCTAATGGCATGGGGAATCGTCACCAGAAGTGAAAAAAAAAGCACGGTATAAAGCTAAATACAATTGAATTTGTTAGGTACGTTATGTATTTTTTCTTTTTCTCTCTTTCTGTGTGCGTGTGTGTAAAGATGGAAAGAAAATACATAAAATATAAATAAGTGCTAATTCAAAGACGTGGCACTTACAATTATTTCCTTCATTATACTTCTTTTCTGCATATTCTCAATTTAGCACAATGATATTGTGCTTTTTTCCCAGGAAAGACAAACAAAATCCCACATTTAACCCTGCAAAACTTAAAAACAGAAATAGACTGAGACACTTAAAAGAAAAATTATTTTATGTATTGTAACCAGGGAAAAGGGGAGAACAAAGAGACTTTTTCACTGAAATTTTAAAAATAAGAATGGTTCTAATCCACAAGAGTAGAGAACAGTGTAATGAGACCCCCTACACATCCATCCTTCCGCTAACCATTGGACAACACTGCCATCGCCATTGTATCTATTTTTCCCTCCCCACTCTTTCTTCCAAGCAGTTTTTTAAAAGGATTCCAGTTATCCTGTAATTCTTTTGGAAATGTTTTATTTTATGTAGCTTGGGTTTTGTCTTGTGGGTTACTTACAAAGCCTCAAAGTTTCTGAGCACCCACTAATGCGACAGAGCGTCTTGATTCTGCCAGTATGTGCCCTTCACCCACCCGAGAAAAAGCCTATTGAAGCCCCTGTGAGCAAACATCTATCCAAAGCAACGCGACATGGTATTTACTCAACCTCTCTTCTGTCCGGTGGCTCAGAGAACAGACTCCAGTGTCCGGGCTAAAGCCGGGTCTTGCTGGGCCTTGGCAGCTCAGGCTGCCCCATTGTGATTCAAGATTCGGGGTGTAAACAAATGCAGTGTTTAACAATCGCCAGTTTGCTTTTAATGTTTTATAGCCGTGACTGGGCTCGGGAAGAACACAGTAGTGTCTTCTTCCCTGGAACTGAAGTTGAGGCTTTATTTAGTATTTGGGCAAGCAGCACTGGCAGCTGCAAACTCTCAATGGGCGCTTTCTAGTCGCAGAGGGGGCTGCGTGGCCGCGTTGCTGGGAGCCGAGGGTCTGGAGCTGTCTGGGAGCGCGGTGGGGGCAGCAGGAAGCTGGACTGCCCCAGCCCGGGCCATCCCGTCTCCCTGACAGGTGCTGCAGAACAAGCAGAAAGAGGAGCCGTCCCCTCTCTCCCAATCCTGGGCTCAGGATCTGACACTAACTGTTGTGTTTTTTACCGCATTTTTGTTTCGGGAGTATAGGGCATTGGCAGGCAGAGATGTACCCCGTGGCTTGGGCTTTCTCTGCTTGGCCAGTGGTGATGAAAACAATAACAAAGACCCTGACTTTGCTTAATGACCAAGACTCACTTAGATAACAAACCAGCGCTGCTGTTGGCAGAGAGCCTTCTACATGCTTGATGCACCGTGGCCTATTAAAGTGGGAAGGAAGATTTGAAGGAGCTGTTTAAGTCATATTTCCTTACAACCAAAGGAGACTACCTTCTCTTGATTTGGATTGATAACCCTGTCTATTATTAATTATTATTTACGGAGAACTTCTATGTGGCAGGTATTTTGTATTCCACTCACTACAACCCTACAAAGTTTTTTATTGTTGTTTTACTTTTTTATAACAAAAGAGAAAATCGAGTTTTGGAGAGGTTAAGTAATTTGTCCAATATTATTACACAGCTTATAAATGGTAGAGCCAGAAATCCAATCTTTTTCGTGACCGGCACTCAGCCAGTGAGTGCACCAGCCATTCCTATATAGGATCCGAACCCGCGGCGGGAGCGTCTCCGTGCTCCCAGCGCCGCACTCTCCCGAGTGCGCCACGGGCTCGGCCCCAGAAATCCAATCTTGATATGGGGAAACAGCCACATAAATTTCAAATTGAAGGTGTCAGGTGGCTATGGTCTAGAACAGGTTGAGTTGGCCATGGGAGTACAGATATATGTGATTCGGATACACTACAGTATCTACTCTTCTCATTGCAGAGAAAGAATTCCAGGAAAATTCAGGTAAGGTAAAATCATTAGGTGGAATTGAAAAAGCATCACTTCCCAGTAAAAGAATAAGAAAGCTCCCCAGCCTGAGTTTGGTGAGCCTGTATAAAGTTTTTTAATGTCATCAGGCCATTGTTATTCTTATTTTAAATAATTGCTCATTAATTTAAACATTTAAAAAAAATAGACTTCAATTTTTTGAACAATTTGAGATTTAAGGGAAAATTGAAAAGATAGTACAGAGAGTTGCAAGGAACACTTCACTCAATTTCCCCTATTATTAACAACTTACATTAATGATGTATATTTGTTATAGTTAATAAACCAATATTGATACTTATTATTAACTGAAAACATAGTTTATTCAGATTTTCTTAATTTTTACCCTATTTCTTTTTCCACTCCAGGATGCCATTATATTTAGTTGTCATGGCTATGAGAGTTTCTCAGACTTTTGTTGTTTTTGATTACCTTGACAGTTTTGAGGAATACTAGTAATTGATTTTGTAAGAGATAAGAGGATGCCTCTCTACTGGGATTTGTCTGATATTTCTCTTATGATTAGACTAGGGGTAATGGATTTTTGGGAGAAAGAACTTAGAGGTAAAGTACCATTTTATTACATCATATCAAGGGTGTATACTGTCAACATGATTTATTACTGTTTTGATGTTGACCTTGGTCATCTGGCTGAGGTAGCATTTATCAGTTTCTCCACTGTAAAGATTTTTTTGGAAGTCACTATGCCCAGCAGACACCTAAGAAGTTGGGGTGTTCATTGACTTTTAAAATAGTCATATTCATTTCTTCTAACCTCTCAAAATGTTATTTATTCTTATTTAGCCTTACGTGATGCCATTTATGTTTATTAATCTCTCCATCTCTATTTCTAGTCTCCAAATTATAACTAACAAATCATCGACTTTCAGAGCTCAGAGAGAGCGTATAGTGCACCTTGTCTTTTTGGGATTGGATTGCCAAAGCCAGGTGAAGCAGAAATACATACATGTATTGAAAGAATCTCATATTGAATATTTCCCAAAAGCTAGGAAGTAGTCATCATGGTGAGAATCAGAAGTTGTTGGGTGTCCTGAAATTTATTTTAGTATCCAGTGTTGTTTTTATTTTGAATATAAATGTAGGCATAGTCTTTTCAGTATCAAAGTCCCAAGGACCCCTTATCTTTTATGGAGAAGTTGGAGAAGTGAAGTGAGTTGTTCCAGGTTACAGAGGTGGACGTCTCAGCTCTAAGCAAACAGTTCGCTTGCTGCAGATAGGAACAGACATCTGCTATGAATACAGATTTCCCAACAAAACACAAAGGGCAGCTGATTCTTTGGTGATGGTGAAGAGGAGGACAAAGTTGAATGAGGGAGGGTAAAAGTTTGAGATGGAGGTAGTATCTTTTCTTCGATGTTTTATACACATGCATACATTTGGCCTTTTTCAGTATTTATAAGAGAAAAAAATACACAACCTTAAAATAGTCTCTTAGATGTAAGCACAACTGTTATCTTCCCATGCATTTCAAATTTTAATCACTTCTGTCTGTGGGCTAATAAGGGCACTTTTACTTTGAACATTTTTATTTCGTGTAAATGTTTTACAGTATATTTTTGTAAATTAAAAAAAAATTGACACTTAACTGTGTTAGAAATATAACTAAAAATTGTCTGATGGTCAACTTACTTTAATGGAAAGGAAACTGAACAAAGTTAGTGGTGTGTCTTTGACCTTGAACTGCTGTTCAACTAGCGATCTGAATGCCAATCTTTTCAATGTGTTATCAAGGTCCTAGATTACTTAGGTATATCTTGCCCATAGGTCACATTTGCCTAATTGTTTTTTTTTTTTTTTTTTTTTTTTGTGAGTGGGAGGATTTAGAAAGCAGGGTTCAATTTTCTCTAAAAGACTCTGCCCCAAATCAACATATGTGAAGGAGCTGGTAGGTGATATGGATTAAGCTAAATTCAACCAAGGGAAGAAAATAAAAGTTATTTCTCAATGGGAATACACTGTGGGATATTTTAAAAGAAGTTTTTAACAGACATATTTGTTTGATTTATTATATCCAATGTTTAGCAGAGGACAACAAGTAGATACTTTTTGGTGGTGAAGGGCAGTACAAAGAATTCTCATTCATAAACCTATCGTTGAAATACATGGCAGTGGTCATGAGAGCAAATGAGAAGGCAATGATGTAGCCCACTGTTTCCAACCTTTTCAAGAGTGAAGATCTCTTGAAAGTCAAAATAATTTAGTGGGTCCCCATATGAGATTAGCTGTATTGTACTATCCATTCATTGATGAAATAAAGAGTTATAAGTTAGGGATGATATTAATCACATAATCACACTACAGATTCCATATACCTTTGAAAAAGCAGTGGCATATACAGTCATGTGCCACATGACAATATTTTGTCAACGATGCACTGCACGTAGGATGGTGGTCATATAAGATTACAATGGGACTGAAGAATTCCTATTGCCTAATGTTGTAGCGCATCGTATTACTCAAGTGTTTGTGGTGTCACTGCTATAAACAAACCTACAGTGCTGCCAGTCGTATAAAAATGTGGCGCATATAATTATGTATAATACATAATACTTGGTAACGACAAACAACTATGTTACTGGCTTATGTATTTACTATACTATACTTTTTATTGTTATTTTAGATACTAATAAAAAAAAGTTAACTGTAAAACAGCCTCAGACAAGTCCTTCAGGAGGAATCCAGAAGAAGGCATTGTTATTGGAGAGGATGACAGCTCCATGCGTGTCACTACCTCTGAAGACCTTCCAGTGGGACAAGACGTGAAGGTGGAAGCCAGTGATATTAATAATCCTGACCCTGTGTGGGTCTAGCCTCATGTGTGTGTTTGTGTCTTAGATTTTTTTTTTTTTTTTTTTTGAGCTGACTGGTACATGTGTCTTAGTTTTTAACAAAAAAGTTTAAAAAGTAAAAAAAATAAAGGACATAAAGAAAGAAAATATTTTTGTACAACTGTACAATGTGTTTGTATTTTAAGCTAAGTGTTTTTCCAAAACAGTAAAAAAAAAAAAAAATTCAAAGGTTTATAAAGTAATAAAGTTAATTTATTACTACAGTAAACTAAAGTTAATTTATTATTGAAGACAGATTTTTAAAATATAAATTTAGTGTAGCCTAAGTGTACACTGTTTTAAAGACTACAGTAGTGTACAGTGATGTCCTAGGCCTTAACATTCACTTACTGATCACCCACAGCAACTTTCAGTCCTGCAAGCTCTCTTCGTGGTAAGAGCCCTATAGATCTGTACCATTTTTTAAAATCTTTTATACTGTATTTTTACTGTACTTTTTTTACATTTAGATATTTTTAGAAACACAAATACCATTGTGTTACAATTGCCTACAGTATGCAGTAAAATAACACGCTGTGCAGATTTGCAGCCTGGGAGCACTAGGCTATAATGTATAGCCTAGGTGTATAGTGAGCTATACCGTCTAGGTTTGTACAATGACAAACTCATGTAAGGGTGTATTTCATGGCAACATATCCCTGTTGTTAGGCAAGCATGGCTGTATGTCTGAAGACATGTATCTGTGAAATCTGTATCTAGGGCTTGCTGCATAAAGCCTTGCAGTAAGCCCCGGGACCCCTAGGGTCCCTCCAGTAAGGAAGGCATATGATGCTGCTTCTGCTTCCCCTGCCCCACCCCATTCCATGCCTGTCCCTACATTCCTAACCTGCTGGGACTTCCAGTTTCCATGGATCCATTTTCTCCTCACATCTCCAGAGGACTCTGTGAGAAGGAAGTGCAGAGAGAACTCCATGTGGGCTGGTAGGATTGATCTGGCTGGTGTTCTGGTGCTCATCCAAAGTCCAAGCTTCTCTTGGTGACATTGCAATTGCTTTCCATGCCTGCTCACCCACCTCCCCACCCACCCAACTCTTTGGAAGGTGTACCAACCCCATGAATGGCAGAGTGGCAGTAATGGTAAGGAGTGTCAGCCATCTTGGTGCCTTAAACCTGTCCCTGTCCCACAGCACAGAGCTGGCTCGTGAAAGTAGGGTGTGAGCTCCAGGTTCAGATTCATTCTCGAGGTTGTTCACAGGTCACCCTGTTCTGTTCTGGCTTCTTGGATGTGATGCATGTTTTTTTTGTCCTCAGTAAAGGTCTTGGTTCTTGGTAGATCTGTCCTCTACCCCCAGCCCTTGGATCTCATGAAGGTAATTCTGATTTTCCACCCCCCACTGGGCTCCCTCAGGAGGTCCTGGGGAGAATCCAACACTTCCCCTTACCCACCTGTCCACTTGGTTAACTCACTTCCAGCCTGGAAGGTGGAACCTGGATTTGTAAAGAGACTTGGGTTTCCTCCCTTTGCTTCTCCCCAACTCCCCATCAGCAAGACCAAACCAAATGCAAATGTGTCCCACTCTTAACTGATACCAAAACTCTAACATTAGAGATCTTATGGTTTAAGTTTTGACCTTTGGTAAAACTGCAAAAACCCTTAAAAGCAAAGGTCACTGATAAGCCTTATCAGTAAGTTACCATTGAATGAGCTTAGCAATTCCTTTCCTGGTGGCAGATTTCCATAGTGAGAGGATGGACAGAGAAACTTCCTCTCCCTACTTCCAGGACAACTAGGAAAAGCAAAGAGGGAAAACCAGAGGTCAGACAAATTAAGATTAAAATTAGGGTGCTTGCCCTATTGTCTCCCCCATTTCAGAGTGCAGTGATTGAAAGTTCTTTTCCAGAGTGGATATAAGCAGATTATATAATTTAGACATATTGTAATTTAGATCACACTGAAGATAACCAATATGTAAAAAGACTCCTGAGACTTTCTCAAGACTGGCTGGGATGAGAATCAGTGCCTTGAGGCAGTGAGAGGTGAGCTGGATATGGGTAGTTAGCACTCGCGCTTACCACGTTCTGATGCTGTTTAATGTGATTGATATACTAGACGTAGGTGCTGCTATTATCCCACATTTAACAGATGAGGAAATCAAGGCCTAGAATGATTAAATAATTTGCCCAACCCACTCAGTAAGTGGCAGGGTCAAGCAGTGAACCTAGACTGTGGGGTTCCAAAATCTCAAACAGCGTTCTATGCTATGCACCAGAGAGGTAGAGCCACGCTTACTCTGGTTATAGTTCAGCACAGCCTCTAGCTGTGTGTCTTTAGGGCAGATCATTAGGAGAACAGAGTAGAGGACCCTGCTCTGACAGTCAAGGATTCTATGGGAATGCATGTAGCCATGAGACTTGACAGCCTGTGCAACTAATAGAATGAGGTTGAGGGTAGATCTTGTCCCTCCTGGCCCCACCGCACACCCAAAGATTTATGTGCTCAGTGTTGCTTTATGCCTTCCTTTTCTTATCCTCACTGTTAATTATTCTTGATGGTGCTGATAACAGAACTGAGATAAGGGGATACTACTAGGACCAATCAAAGGAGTGGGTAGGGAAGGAGTGCTGGAATCAGACAAAACAGTTTGAAACCTGCCTAAATTAAATAGCAGCCTGACATTGGTCAAGTCAATGATATTCTCTGAGCTTCAGCTTCCACATCTGCAGGGGTTAGAATAGCCACTCAGAGTTTTTGTAGAAATTCAGGGAAATAATATATATGAGGAACCCAGACCAGTTCCTGACACGTAGTACATGCTCAGTAAATTCTAATTCCAGTCCCATTTTCTATTATTCTCCCTTCCTAACAGGTGACATGAAGAATCCAAAGTTGTGATGGCAGTAGGGATGCCGTGTGACCTTGTATCCCCATCTAATGTCCTGCTTCCAAGACAGCTCTCGATGTAGGTGAAAAGGAATCACATCCCTTTTGTAGACACCTCTTGAGGCATTTGCTGAGCTCATAACAACACTCTCTTCTTTAGTAATAGCCCTGATACACAGATTCAAAATAAAAAAATACAACTTAAATAGGTTTAAGTAATTAAAGGAAATTTGCTGGCTCATGGAACTGAAAAGCCAAAAGAATGTAAGCTTCAGGTGAGGCTTACTCTAGCAGCTCAGTGATAGTACTAAGGAGGTGGTTTATCTCTGTCTCTGTCCTGTCTTCCATGCTGTTGGATTAATACTTGACTCCTCTCAAGGTCACCAGCTGGCTGCCAGCAGCTCCTAGAAGGAACTATGTGCTTTCTCACTGACATCAAGCAACGGAGAAAGAGCATCTTTACCACAGTTGTCAGCAAAAGCTCTGAGAATCACTCTGATTGGACTGGTTTAGGTCACATGTCCTTCTCTGAGTCAATTATTTCCAGGGACATGCTGATTGGCTTAGCCAAGATCATGTGCTTCATCTCTGAGGGGGAGGAGAGAGTCATATTTCCTGGATCCTTAAACAGAAACCATGTGTTCCTGAGGAGGGGGGAGGTAATGAACAAATGTTTGGTGCATACCTGAAGAACTTTGAACAGAAAGGCATGGTTCTGAGATCACCGGAGCCAAGTCGCATCAGTGACCCTGCTCCAGAAGATGGGCCTCAAAGTCTGGCTGCCGTTTCCCAGAGCTGCTCCACCTTATGTGGTACCTAAGGCTTGGTTGTTCAATTTCTTCTTTTAAACTATTAGTGTTTTCTTTTTCTATTACTATTTAACAAACCACCTCAATTTCAGTGGTTTATAACAACAACCATTTTATTGTTTCAGGTAATTCCAGGTTGACTGGGTGCAGCTGGGCAGCACTGCTATATATGATGTTGGCTGAGAGTTCAGTCGTCAGGGTACTTTGCAGGGCTAGGGTGTCCAAGACTGGATTAACACGTCTGTGAGGGCTCGTCTTACGTATGTGTCAAGTTGGCCAGGCTACAGTACTTAGTTATTTAATCAAACATCAATCTAGGTGTTATTGTGAAAGTATTTTGTAGAGGTAGTTAACATCTACTATCAGTTGATTTTATGTAAAGGGGGTTACTGTTGATAATGTAGATGGGCCTTAACTGATCAGTTGAAAAGCCTAAAGGGCAAAATTGAGGCTTTTCTGGTGATAAAATCTGCCTCAAGACTGCAGCATGAACTGCCTGAGTTTCCAGGCTGCCTGCAGGCCCTGCATATTTCCCCACAATTGCATGAGTCCACTCCCTAAAATCTACAATCCATTCATCCATCTATCCATCTATCCATCCATCTATCTATCTGTCTGTCTGTCCGTCTTCCTAGTCTCCTCTTAATTCCATTACTCTGAAGAACCCTGACTGATACATCAGAGCAGAGATGACTCAGCTGGGACAAAATGAGCACAGCTGGGTGAAAGAAAGTGGGCTGAAATGCCAGGTACCGATCAAGCTTTATTAAAGGAAAAGAATCTGCCAGGCTGCACTCAAAATGGAGGGCAGCAGCTGGCGTCAGGGTGGGAGGGCTTATATAGGCTGTAAGGAAGGTTGACGTAATAGGGAGGGGTTTGGTGCTGGAGTGGAGGAGTTTCTATTTCTCAGAAACCATGAGGTTTCTTACAAAGGGAGGGGCTGGCGACCATTTTGTGCTTGGCTTTTCCTGAAATGGCCCCAGTTATGTTCAGAACCTCCCATTCCCGCCTTTTAAGTGTAGGGAGGGGGAGAAGAGGTGGAGGTCTCCTTCTTCTGAAGCTACTTCCTGCTGAAACTGGACAGAGATCTTTGAAAAGAAGGAAAAATTATGTGGCAGGGTGTCGGTTTTGTGTTGGGAGGCTGTATTCTTCGGGGGAAGGGTCAATGATTCTGAGGGGGTTGTTATCCTTCTCCCATGAAGAATTCAGTGACCTTTTGGTTGGTGAAGGCCTGCATACATTCCTGTAAGAAATTAGAGAAACACCAAAAGAGGCAGGGACCAAGAAGAAGGATAAGTCCCATCATGGTCAGGGGTCTGATGCGTTTTGTCCCAAAGTCCTCCCCCATCACCATAGCCTAGGTGAGTAGTTTGAGTGAAGCAGAAATGTTTTTGTCTGGGGGGAGGGGGAGCCCACTGGACTCCAGCAGAATCCCCACTGGAAAGAGCTATCCAGTAGTTTTTACCCCCGTAAGAACATGATGTGGCAGTTGTCTGGTCATAGCATGTTGTGGGAACATATGTCAGAGATCTGAATTTGTCCTATAGGATTCCCCAGAAGATTCTGGGTGGCTGACCCAGGAGGTTGGAAAGTGTGCTTCCATGCATCAAGACCTTGGTTATACATTGTGAACAGGGTGTGACATATGTCTCTGTTAGGAAAAGAAGCAGGAGGAAGAGAAAAGGTGAGCATTCAGGGGTTGAGAGGGTGCATAGTAGGAAAAAGGAGTAGAGGATAACTACATCGGGGGTGTAATCACAGAGGGCAACCTGCCAGGCTAATTCAGTTACCCACTCAAGGATGTCTTCAACACTGGAGGTGGTGGGTTGGGACCAGTCTTGGAGCAGCTCCTGTGTGAAGGATGTGAAGTGGGCCTGCAAGAGTGAGAGGATAATTGCTGGGGGAAAGATCATCCTTCTTCTGGGATTGGGGGAAGAGTGGAGGTCCTAGAGATTTTCAATTTTGTGAGTACTAAAATGGATGAAGTATAAGGAGATGTTGGGTTGGGGGTTGAGCAGAGGGTCCCCTCTAGCTTGGTGTTAACAGATTCTTTGGGTAAAGTCTCAGGTGCTAGTTTTACTAAGGATAAGTGACACCAAGGGGCCTTTCCTAGTACCTTTACTGCCATGGGGGTGGTGAGAAGTACTGTATAAGGCCCTTCCCAGCATGGTGAGAGGGGCTTTGGGATTCGGGTTTTAATATACACTTGCTGTCCCGGGCTCAGGGGGTGTATGGGGGGGGATGAGGTAACAGAAGGTTGGCCTGTTCCCAAAGAAGATCCCTAATGAGCAAAAGAGTAGGGAGATACTGGCCTAAAGGAGATGAGCTGGAAGGGAGAGGTGTGAGAGTGAAGGGCCTACCATACATCTAAGGGTTGTGAGTGTTTTGGGATGAGAGTGGATGGATTTAAGGGAGGGCAAGGTTTAAGAACTGGGAATTTTCAATGAAGGTAAGGTGGATAAGTTGTAAGCAAGAGGGGGAGAGAATTGACATGGCCTTTTGGCTGAGAAGGTCTTGAAGATGATGGGGGGGACAAATGACTGTTGTCCAAAAGTTAGTGTAGAGTTTTCATGTGCCAAAAGGGTGATTGCCACCAAGGCCTGTAAACAAGGAGCCCATCCTTGAGCTGTGGCGTCTAATTGTTTGGAAAGGTATGCAACAGGGGAGAAGATATCTTTTGCCTTTTGTCCCAAAGCCCTGACTGCTAATCCTTGGGTTTTGGTGATGTATAGGATAAAAGGATGAGATAGGTTTGGGAGGGATAGAGCTTGGGCTGCAAGGAGAGTGGCTTTTAATCACTGGAAGGGAGAATGAATGGGCTTTGTGGGATCTAAGGGGATGGCAGAATCCCCTTTGGTTGCCTCCTAAAGTGGTTTTGCTAGCAAGCCAAAGTTGGGAATCCATACGCAAAGATACCCTGCAAGCCCCAAGAAAGAAAGGATTTCACCCTTTGTGGTAGGAGTAGGGAGTTCAGAAATTAAACTCTTGCAATCTACTGTTATTTCTCTGGTGTTGGGGGTGAGGTGGACTCCCAAATAGGTGACTGAAGAAGAAATTTGAGTCTTGCTGGGAGACACTCAATATCCCCTGGAGGCCAGGAAATTAAGGAGAGCAACAGTGTGGGCCTGCAAATCCTCATAGGAGGGGCTACAAAGGAGGAGGTCATCCACATATTGTATTAACATGCTAGAGGTTGGAGAAAGTTCAGATAAGTCTTGAGCTAAGGCCTGGCTGAAGAAGTCGGGGCTATCCTCAACCCCCTGGGGTAGTAATGTCCAGGTGAGTTGTTGGGAACGACATGTATCAGGGTCAGTCCAGGTGAAGGTGAACAGGTTTTGACAGGAAGGGTGTAAGGGGATAGAAAAAAAAGGCATCTTTGAGGTCTAGTACAGAGAAGAAATGGGTTGTTGTTGGGATTGGGGACAGAAGAGTATAGAGGTTAGAATTATTGGGGTTACGGGTAAAATGGTCGCATTAATGGCCCTGAGGTCGTGAACTAAATGGTATGAGCCATTAGGCTTTATAATCAGAAGGATGGGTGTATTAAAAGGTGAGTGGGTAGGCCATAAGAGATGAGTAGAAAGGAGTTTATGTATGATGGTTTTTAAGACAATTAGGTGTTTGTTCGTGATGGGGTATCGTGGGACATTAGGGAACAAAGAGGGGTTCCACAACTTAACAAGGATAGGGGAATGGTGTGTAGCAATGGAGGGAGAAGAAGTGTCCCATACTACAGGATCAACCTTGTCTGAGGGGAAGGGGAAGGTGGAAGCCTCAGGGGCCAGGTCTGGGGTGGCCTGTAACAGGAGTATTGTAGCTGGAGTTAAAGTGTTTAGGGTAAGGGTCGCTTTGAATTTGGAAAGAATGTCCCATCCCAGTAAGGGGGCTGGGCATTGAGGCATTATTAAAAATTTGTGTGTGAATTGGGTGTGATGTAGGGTGCAGGAAAGGGGTTGAGTGAGCTATAGGCAGTATTCTGATCTCATGACCCCCACTATTGTGATAGAGGATGAGGTTGTTCGTCCTGCATATTCAGGAAGGGTAGAGCAAGTGGCCCCTGTATCAATGACAAAATAGATCAGCTTACCTTCTATGAGGAGAGTTACCCTGGGCTCATGCATGGTGATCTCTGTGAGGGCCTCAGGCCCTGGGCATTGTCAGTCCTCCTTTTGGGTGAATCCAAGAAGTTCTGGTAAGGATAGCCATGAAGCCAAAGGCTGTGGGTTGGGGTCTGGGCCACACCCTCTCTGGTGAGTGGGACAGTCAATCCCCCATTGATTTGGCTGTTTGTAGTGAGGACAGGGCCCAGAAGGGGGCCCGAGGTTATGACAGGCCCATGCCCAGTGGCCTGGTTGACTGCATTTGAAGCAGTTCCCTGGTGGCTTGCCCCAGCAGGCTTTGGAGAATGTGATACCTGGATAGCATTAGCCAGGAGCTGATATTTGGCCTGATCTCTTTTGTATTGTTTTAGTCCATTTTATGTTGCCATAACAGAAATACCTGAGACTGGGTAATTTATAAAGGAAAGAGGTTTATTTGGCTTATGATTCTGGTACAGCTGCATCTAGCATGGGCCTCAGGCTGCTTCTACTCATGGCAGAAAGTGGCAAGGAACCAGCGGGTACAAGCAGATCACATGGTGAGAGGAAGCAAGAGACAGAGAGAAGGTGCCAGGGTCTTTTTAAGCAACAAGCTCTCGTGGGAACTAATGGAGTAAGAACCCACTCATTAATCCCCCCTCCCCCAGGGAGAGCATTAATCCATTCATGAGGGATCTGTTCCCATGACTCAATTAGTTTCCAACACTGCCACAATAAGGATCAAATTTCCACATGAGTTTTGGAGGGGACAACACATCCAAACTCCATCATTCCACCCCTGGTCCCCTAAAACTCATGTCACTCTCACATAAAAAATATAATCATTCTATCCCAACAGTCCCAAAAGTCTTAGCTTGCTCCAGCACCAACTTAAAAGTCCAAAGTCCAAAGTCTCCTCTGAGACCAAAAGCAAAAGTCCTTCCAGCTTTGAACGTGAAAAGCAAAACCAAATTTATCTACTGCCAAGACACAATGGTGGAACAGACATTGGGTATACATTCCCATTCCAAAAGGGAGGAATAGGCCAGAAGAAAGGAAAAACAGGTCCCAAACAAGTCCAAAACCCAGCAGGGCAGGCATTGAATCTCAAGGCTGGAGAATCAGGTACCTTGATTCCATGGTGTGGGGGTTGGGTCCCCAAGTCCTTGGGCAGCTCCACTCCGATGGCTTTCCTGGTCTCAGGCCACACTTCACCTCTCCTAGGCTGGTGTTCCACTCTGGTAGCTCCACAGGTCTGGGGTCTCCATGGTGGTCCTGCTCTCACAGCTCCAGTAGGCATGGTGCTATTGGTGTTTCTATGCTGCAACTCTGACCCCACATTTCTGCTCCACGTTGCTGTAGTAGATGGCTTCTGCATTGGCTCCACCCTTGCAGCAGGTCTCTGCCTGGGTCCCCAGGATTTTCCATACATCCTCTGGAATCTGGGTGGAAGCTGCCACATCTTGGGGCTGCTGCAGCTGGAGCAGCTGGGATGCAGGGAGCAGGTTCCTGAGGGCAGCTGTGCCCCAGGACTGTCCTCCAGGATAACTCAGTCCTTCTAGGCCTCAGGGTCTGTGATGGGTGGGGCACCCTTCCAGACTTCTCAAATGCCTGCAGGGCTTTCCTCTCATTTTCTCCGCTATTAGCATCTGGCTGCCTCACTGCCAAAATAATGTCTTTAGCAACCAGTTTATCTGCTTCACCCTTGCATTGTTCACCTGCTCTCTGCCTCTTTACTGCATGGCCAGGCTGCAAATTTTCCAAACCTTTACGCTCTGTTTCTCTTTTATTTTATTTAATTAATTAATTTATTTATTTATTTATTTGTTTGTTTGTTTGTTTGTTTGTTTGTTTGTTTGTTTGTCTTTTTGTGACCCGTAAGTGGATTGCAACCCTTGGCTTGGTGTCACCCACACCGCACTCAGCCAGTGAGCGCACCGGCCATTCCTATATAGGATCCGAACCCGCGGCTGCGCTCCCAAGTGCTGCACTCTCCCGAGTGCGCCACATGGCCGGCCCTGTTTCTCTTTTAAATTCTGGCTTTACATCATGATTTTGCCGCCATAACTCAAGGTAGGCTGTTAGAAGTACCCATGCAGCATCCTTAATCCTTTGCTGCTTAGAAATTTCTTCCACCAGATACTCTGGTTCACAACTCCTAAGTTCCAACTTCCACAAAGTCCTAGGGCATGGACTCAATGCAGCCAGATTCCTTGCTATGGTATAGCAAGGGTGATCTGCTGTCCAATTCCCAATAAGTCCCTCATTTCTATCTGAGACCTCATCATCCACATGGCCTTTACTGTCCACATTTCTATCAGCATTCTGCTCACCAACACATAAGTTTCTACAACATTCCAAACTCTCCCTTGTCTTTTTCTCTTCTTCTAAGTCCTCCAAATTCCTCCAACCTTTGCCCGTTACCCAGTTCCAAAGCTGCATCCACATTTTCAGGTATCTATATACCCCACTCCTTGGTACCAATATTTTGTTTTAGTTCGTTTTGTGTTGCTGTAACAGAAATACTTGAGACTGGGTAATTTATGAAGGAAAGAGGTTTATTTGGCTTATGATTCTAGGACAGCCACATCTGGCAAAGGCCTCAGGCTGCTTCTACTCATGGTGGAAAGTGGCAGGCAGCTGGTGGGTGCAAGCAGATCACATGGCGAGAGGAAGCAAAAGAGAGGAAGCAAGAGGGAGAGAGAGAGGAGGTGCGTGGGTCTTTTTAAGCAATGAGCTCTCGCGGGAACTAATAGAGTGAGAACTCACTCATTAATCCCCCCACCCCCAGGGAGAGCATTAATCCATTCATTAGGGATCTGCCCCATGACTCAATTAGTTTCCAACACTGCCAAAATGGGGATCAAATTTCAACATGAGTTTTGGAGGGGACAATACATCCAAACTCCATCACATATCGATCCTTCTTTTCCTCCTCCTTCCTATTGTTAAAAACCTTGAAAGCTGCATTGAGGAGGTCTCGTTGGGTCGTATTTGGACCATCCTCAAGTTTTTTTTGTTTTTTTTGACTATCAGGGGCTGATTGGGTAATAAAATGAGAGTATAAGTGCCTGCAGGGGAGTTTGGGTCTATCCTTGTGTATTTATGTAAAGCCTCAGAGAGGCGGGTTAGGAACTTGCTGGGATTTTTGGTGGATCTCTGTGTGATTTCTCTAAGCTTGTCATAATTGACTGACTTGTGAGTTGCCTTTTGGAGACTGTGAAGTAGGTGTGTGATCATATTATTCTGGAGATCCCAGTCCCCATGGCCAGACTGGTAGTCATGTACCTCATCTGCCTGTTATTGGGCCATTATCCAGACCTGCTCCCTATCCTTGGGGGACAAGGTAGAAGTGAGAATCATGAAAACATCATGCCAGGTGTGATCATAAGACTGGGTGAGATATCTGAATTCCTTAAGATATATTTCCAGGTCAGACTGGAAAGATCCCAGTCATTTTTCGATTTGGGAGAGATTGGAAAGAGAAAAGGGGATATGGACCCAGACAATTCCCTTCATCCCTTCCACTTCATGGAGGGATTATAAAGGAGCTGAAGCTGAGGCGGGGTTGTCACCTGATGAAGGGGAAGAAGGAGAGGGGTTGGGTGGATGAGGACAAAGAGAGGGAAAAGGTGAAGGGGCTGGTGGATGATCTGGAGCATAAGAAGGTGGTTGGGGAGCAGAATGGTCTGATGGATCAAAAGATTGATCTGAGTCTGGAAGGGGAGGTTGGGCATGAGCTAGGAGAATTTGAGACATAGGACAGTTTTGACAGAGAGAAAAATGATTGGGGATAGAAGAAGGCTTGAACATAAGGAATCTCTCCAGCTTTGCTGCTTGGGTGGCAAAAGTTGTCTCTGAGAGTATCCAAATCGAAAGTGCCATTTTCTGGCCACTGGGATCCATTGTCTAGTTTGTATTTAGGCCAAACCTGATTGCAGTAGAAAATGAGTCATTTGCACTTGGCCCTGGAGGCCAAGAGGTTGGCCAGGAGACAGCCCAGAGGTATAGAGCGTGGAGGTTTGGATTGTGAGGATCCCATTTAGAGGGTGAGAAAGGAGGTGATCAGTCCCAGTAGAAGAAGGGTAACACTAATGAGGATGCTCATTGATGAGCCTTCTTTTTGAGAGAGGAGCCACCGACTGGCTAGAGGAGTGTCCTCCAATAGCTGGGGGGCATGAGAGGGGTTCCCTCGGCCAGGCACCTGGGCTTCATAGCAAGTAGAGAGTAGTCATAGAGAGCAGCTGGGGGAACCTGTAGAAGTAGGACAGACCCACTGACTCACCCTGAATTGGCTGATGTTGGATGCATTGGTCTGAAATGGCAAAAGGAGAGAGTCCTGGAGGTACTCAGTTCAGCAGGTCCAGGAAGGGTAGCTGGGGGGGGGCAATCAACCCAGGTGAGAGGATCATCTGAAGGTCCCAGACAGGACCCTTCCCTGGTTTCGGCACCAAAATGAAAGTGGGCTGAAATGCTGGGTACCGATCAAGCTTTATTAAAGGAAAAGAATCTGTTGGGCTGCACTCAAAATGGAGAGCAGCAACCAGCATCAGGGTGGGAGAGCTGATATAGGTTGTAAGGAAGGCTGACGTAATAGGGAGGGGTTTGGTGCTGGTGTGGAGGAATTTCTATTTCTCAGAAACCACAACGTTTCTTACAAAGGGAGGGGCTGGCAGCCATTTTGTGCTTGGCTTTTCCTAAAATGGCCCCGGTTATGTTCAGAACCTATCACTGGGTAGAATGAACAAAAGAGAACTATGGGATACAGTAATAGAAGTTAGTCACCAAAAATCAATGATGTATTATTTCCTCTGTGTGTGGTCAAACTTTTTACAAAATTGAAATTTTTTTAAAAAAAACCTCTGGTGGGTAGAGAGTAAGAATCAGGTAGGCAAGAGGTTTGAGATTATATGAATATCACGAATTAGGTAGATATTGATTAATCCAAAATATTTCTTCAACATTACCTATGAATCCATGACTGGGCTTGGTATGTTGGGGGTTGGAGGAGAGAGTCCCCAGAGGTGGCATGCTCCATGCATCCAGGAACCTTAGCCGATCTGATGGAGATAGAATAGATACATTTAAGCAAATCAGAAGAGCCTGCCCTTTCTCTGCCTGTTGCACCCTATTCATTCTCCCTGGTCACCTCAAACTGTACATTTTTCTCTTACTCTAACTATCCATACCACCAGATAGCATTACTTTTTTCCCTTATCTGAGTTCTCATGTCTCTTTGTAGCTACTGTCAATATATCACTTACTCTGGTGGATGGTAGCTTTTTGTTATGTGCAGTAGGCAGTATTCTAATATTCTAGTGATCCCCTTGTACAATCTCCTCCAGTGTATATAATGAGGTATTGCTCCCATGGTTATGTTACATTATATGGCAAAGAAATTTTTCAGATGTAATTAAGGTGCCAAATTAGTGGACCTTAAGATATAGTGAGATTACCTTTGGTGGGAATGATTTAATCAAGTCAGTTTTTAAAAGAGAAGAGGATCTTCAAAAGAGATTTTAAGTGTAAGAGGGATTTCATGCAAAGGAGATAATCATGGCTTACTTGGAGATGGAGGGGGCCACATAGCAAGGAATACAGGCAGCTACTAGGATCTGAGAGCAGCCAGCAAGGGAATTAAGTCCTACAACCTCAAGGAACTGAATTCTGTCACAGCCATGTAAGCTTGGAATGGGATCCCAGCTCCAGCTGAGAATGTAACCTGCTTGACACCTCCATATTAGCTGTGACACCCTAAGCAGAGAATCCACATGTTTTGTACCCAGACTTCTGACTCACAGAACTGTGAGCTGTGAGTGTTGCTTTAAGCTGCTATATTTGTGGTAATTTGTTACACAGCAGTAGAAACAAATACTTCATGTTTTTGCCGTCTCTACTTAATTGCAATCTCCTGAAAGGTACATCTGAATTATCAATGTAGGCCCTGCCAAGCAAAGTGCCTGACTTGGAGCAATGGTCTAATAAGTATTTGTTGAACAAGTATTCTTCAGATGCCCACTAGGGGCCCAGCCATGCCAATGTCAGGTCCCTTCAAGATAACATCTCTGCTTCTCTTGGTCTCCCAGTCTGCCTTATCATAAAATATTTGGTTTTCAAACATTACTGACTCAGACATAGTTAATCACAGTTATTATGGTATTAGAGATAAGAGCTGATGGAGAAATAAAAATAAGAGAAAAGAAAAGTTCCAGAGCTCATTGTTATGGTCTGAATATATGTGTCTCCCCAAAATTTATATGTCAAAATCTTCACCTCCTATGGGATGGTATTAAGAGCTGGGGCCTTTGGGAGGGGATTAGGTCACAGACATGAAGCCCTCATGAATGAGATTAGTACCCTCATAAAAGATACCCAAAAGGGACCATTTGCCCCTTCCACACATGCCTCCCCAAGTATCTGAACCAAGAAGTAGGCCCTCACCAGACACTGAATCTGCTGGTGGCTTGATCTTGGACTTCCCAGCCTCCAGAACTGTGAGGAATAAATTTCTGCTGTTTATAGGCCACCCAATATATGGTATTTTTGTTATAGCAGCCTGAATAGACTAAGAGACTTATTCTGAGGAATAACTTCATTACATTTCCCTTATAGAACTTCTGATTGATGCTACTCAGGATAAAACTTTGGACAATTCATTTAATCTCCATGAGCACCAGTTTCTTCACTGGTGAAGAAGCAGAATACATTATGTCACTCCCGGCCCTCACATTCTGTGTAATCTATGAAGTTCACGTGTTTTTTCCATCTCTACTCACTATCTGTATGTTTTTTAAAGGGCCACATTGGGATTTGCAGGCTCAAGAAATGAAGAGGCCCAAAGTAATCCACACATTGACCACATTGGCTGCCTTATTTTCTTCCTCGAGGTCAAAAGGAGCATCTCAGAATCTTCAAGAAAGAAGAAAACATATATATATTTTCCAAAATCTCCTAATGTCTTAGACTGATATTTAAAAAGAGAGTAAACAGCTTTTTTACTCTGAAAATGTTCAGGCATGATAGCATAACTGGAAGAATCCCAGCCTAAAAGGCTTGACGTTTGGCTATCCAGGCAGCAATAGAGCACGCACTCAAAATGAAAAGAGAATGACATGATGATTAAACTATGCTTTAAAGTCCCTTCTCCCCCAAGTGGGGGGATGGGCAGCAAGGAGCTTGGGTGATGTGAGAACAAGTATCTCAAGGATGGATGAAAACATTAAAACTGAGCAATAGCTGATGGTTCCCAGTTGGCTGGCCTATTTTAACCCAGGAAAATAAAAGTCACTGGTAATGAATTTTGGTCCCCTCCACAAATGGAAAAATATTCAGAGGAAGAGACTTCTCATTTATTTAATTGATGAGTGATTAACAAAGCAGACAAAATCCCTACCCTGTGGACCTTACAATTTTAAGAACACTAAGTAGGGGTCACTTTGGCCAAAGAATTCAATTCCACTTTTTTTTTTGGCAGCTGGCTGGTACAGGGGTAGAACCCTGGACCTTGGTGTTATCAGCACCATGCTCTAACCAGCTGAGATGACTGGCCAGCCCTCGATTTCATTTCGAGTCCCATGAATGACCACTATATGATGGGCACTGAACAGAGAGAAAGATTTTTGTATTACTGAGCTTTAAGCTTCATGGCTACTTACATTCACAGGCCTTTTCCAAGGTTCTGTGGGTCTTTTTCAGGGATCTGGATGTATGGAGCTGGATGCGTGGAGCTCTGTCCCAGTCAGGGGTCAATCTCTACATCCTGGGTCTATAGTTGGGGCCAATGGGCTGCCAGTACTCCTCCCAATTTTGCTGACCTCCAGTAACACCCCGTGGGGTGGGGCCTCCCCAAGTATCTGGAACCCAGCTTTGGCACCAAGGAGAAGGTTTGGAAGGAGATGCTGCCCCACTCTCTGCTCAGGGCTCTCCAGACTAAGGCTTTACCATGAGCACCTTGTGCCCTGCTACTCACCCGCAGGACACCAAAGAGGGTGCTGGACCAGTTGCCGACGCAATGGACAAAGGGCCGGCTACAGCCCTGCCCAGCAAGATCAAAGGTCTGGAGTCTCTGCAGACTTTTCTCAGGCATGAAGCACCTCTGGAACAAGAAACTGTTTCAGCTATGGCATGACCAATAAGTTCTGAGGCTGAAAGAATCTTTCCCAAACCATCAGTAACAAAAAACATATTTCTATCTACCATGCCAGAAGAAAGACAAAATTATCTCTCTATTCTCCCCTCAAAAAATGGTATTACAAAATTTCGCCATGAGAGGAAGGATCAAAGGGGATAAAGTCAAAAAAGCAGGGAAAAGAAATGTTATATAGGTGGGTCAAACAGTTAAGTTGTGATAGTAACGATAATTATCAATTAAATCTAATGATAATAATGCTATTTTTCTGGATGCTTTTTAAAAATTGTAATTCGTTAGGGTTTCTTTTCTCATTTTAAGTAGGTATTTACTCTTGGACCTAATTCCACATTCTTTTTCATAAAGAGAGCTCCATATTTTACAAACTTCATAAAAACCTGGATCTACCCTTGACAGAACTCCTTTTCCTGAAGAAGGAAGCAGGAGAAAGAACATAAGAAATCACTAAAATCAGGAGAAACCAATTCCCACAGCTTTTTTTTTTTTACTCCATTAAATTCTCACCCTCTCCTACCTAGTCTTGAAACTATTGAAAAAACTTAGATTCAGTGCCAATAAAGAGTGTACAAAATACCTGAAACCATAAGACCTGCCTGACCCGATCTCACTGAAAAAGCAAAGCACCAACTCTGTCTTCCTAGTTTGGAAGAAGGCAGATTTGCCTGGATCACTTTAGAAATGCAGAACTCCAGAAATGGAACAGCATACCATTTCGTTAGTATATTTCTTTTGAAATTAGTTATTAATACAGAAGCCACTTTCAAATGTCTCTGTACAGCACATCCACAGATATTTTCTATCTGTTCAGGAGGGAATGACAAGGCTGAGGGCCAGTGGAGCGAAATGAAATGACTGCTCATTTTGTTGCAACAAACCCAAAGCACTCTTGATTTATCGGTTCATTTGGCATACACTTTTTTTGGGCGGGTGTGGTGGCGGTGGTGGTGATGGGGTGGTGGAAATAAAGGCTTGTAAATTTTATAAAAGCGAGTCCTCTGAAGTAGGCCAATTGGTCAGCTGCAAACTTGGCAGTGTCATGAAGCATGTGTGCTGGGCAGCTTCGGAACACGATGTTCTGTTTCACTTCTGGGAGCAGAGGAAAGTGGAATGAAGGCTTAACCCAGGAGAGAGAGAGAGAGACAGAGAGACAGAGAGACAGACAGACAGAGAGAGAGAGAGAGAGAGAGAGAGAGAGAGAGAGAGAATGTTAAAACTCCTGAGAGAGGTGCTGATGTTTGCTGAAAAAATTCAGAGCAGTTGTGTGATTGATGATTTAAAGTAATCACTGAGTGTTTTATGTAAGAGTAATGATTAAATTTTGCAAAAGTGCTTGGAAATAATGGTGAGTCTATAAACTTTGAACCATAAAGATGTGTGGCATAAAGGAAAAAAGAGTATTAAAAAAAATAGTTTGAAACACAGACTCCTTTAGTTCCGAATTTAATAAGGACATGTTAGGATTTTTTCAAATCTAAATTGCATTTCATATTGTTTCCATGAGCATTTGGTTGCTAATGAATAAAATAATGTATAATATATAAAAATAAAGTACTTGGCATATTTGAATAGTCACACTTCTCAGATATTTTCAAATGATTTATGAGAAAGTAAACTGAATACTTAAAAAGTGCAAAAAATGTAAAATATCAGTTGGTTAGAGCATGGTGCTGACAACACCAAGGTCCAGGGTTTGATCCCTGTACCAGCCAGCTGCCAGGAAAAAAAAAAAAAAAAAAGAAAAGAAATAGTATTAGTGCAAGAAAAACAAGGAGCCAATAGTAAATTATGCTTTAATTCATAAAACTTTTTCTGGAATGGAATTGACTGCCCTTATCTTAAGACTTATTTTTTAACCAGGCAATTTTGAATTGTGCTATGGTGACTTCTATTAGACAGAATCATTTATAACTGATAGCATGCAATGAGTATTCCTCAAATATTTGGTACTATGATAAGCTTGAAAGAATAGAGATCGAACTAGTGATAATTGCTTAATTCCATATGTATACTATTATTTACAGATATTAAGTTGAAAATAACTTCTTAAGGAATGTCTACATACTTGACTTATTGCAACAGAAGTTCAAGAACAAATGCAAAAATGGTTTTTACTTAATAGCACCTCTTTTTTTCTCCATGTACACAGCAAAAGACAGAGACAAAAAAAAAAAAAAAAAAGATACCTATTTTTCAGTGTAAAAGAACCAGAGACCACAGTGGCTGAAAGACTCAGCTGGTTTTTGTGAAGGAGTTTATAGCTTTCAGCTGAATCTCTTAAGTGCAAATTCTCATTCTCAGCTGCTGGCTCCCTGAGAGCTCCCTGTGGCCTCTGACTCCATTTCCATGGAGACAGAGGTGGGAAGGGTAAAAAATAAGTTAAGGGGGAAACTTTTTTAAGGCAGTATTTCCGAATCCCTACTCCTCCAAGTTAAAACTGGCCAGACATTGAGAACTGAAATTCACTTTCAGTTTTCAAGGTTAAATGGCTGAAAATAAGGTATTTGATTATAAAGATACATGTACAGAAATAAGAGAAATACCTGCTGTTTGACACTAATGGAAACTCAAAATGAAAGCAACGTGGCTACTGACATTTAACAATGGAGAGAGAATTCCACCACTCTTTAGGGTTTAGGTTTCGGCGGAGCGCGGTGACTGTTAAGTGGCAGAACTCTGCATACTTGTGCAACCTGTGGGTGTTGGTGTTTCCCCAGATATTCGGAAGTTGGGATCTTCATCAGGTGAACTTTTTTTTAAAAAGTGGTTTTCCTCACAGATATCAGTTAATCCATCCACTTGCCTTTTATTCCAGACTATTTAATTGAGGCTAATAAAAATAGTCATGATACCACAGCTACTGGTACAACCACCAATTCTATAAGAGGTCACCAGCAGCCATTTATTGAGTCATTACTGTATACCTGCTACTGTATGATGTGTTTTCTCACTTAACCATACAGTCTTTTAGAAAATGCTTTTTATTAGGGAAAAGCTTAAACATTCACAAAAGAGGAGAGAATCGTATGACAAGCCCCATGAACTACTCATCACTCAATTATGACAATCATCAATTCACGGCCACTCCTGTTTTTTTCCATGTCCCCACCCATTCCTCCCTCTATGATTTTGAAGCCAATCTCAGGTAACTTTACCCACAAATATTTTAGTATTTATTTATACACCATAAAGACTCACTAAAAATAAACACAATACCATTATCACACCTAAAAAATTAAGACAGCTAGCCACCAAAAAAAAAAAAAAAAAATTAAGAATAATTTCCCAATATCAACAAATATCAAGTCAGTGAGATGGCTTTCTGAGTTATTGTTGTTGTTATATTATTATCCACATTTTACAAATATGGATACAGAAACTGAAGGCAAGAGAAATTTAAAATCCTGCACAATATCTCACAAAATAAGTAGGAGAACCTAGATTAAAATCCAGATATGGCTGAACACAAAATTTAGTGAGGTAAGATCCCAAGGTCACAGGGCTTATAGTAATAAAAATAATGATAGCTGACATTTTTTATGTACTTACTATGTGCTAAAGTTTGCTCTAATTACTTGTCTTAACTCACTTAATTCTCATGACAACCTAGTATGATGAATGCCATTATCCTCATTTTTCAGATGAGGAAATGAAGGAATGGAGAATTTAGGCAACAGCTAGTAAGTAATGCATCCAGTCAGGGGATACATTCACTCACTCATTCATTCATTTACTCATTGACCTTTCTTTTCTTTTTTTCTAAAAAAGATTTATTTTTATTTTAACATGCACTTGTACATGTTTGTAGGGTTCAGTTTGTGGGGATTGTTTCAATACATGCTTGTACTGCACAGTGATACACTAGGGTAGATAGCATAGTTTTGTACCTGTTAGTCCACCACTTTGTCTCGCCCCAGCTCCTTCCACTCCTGGCCTCTGGTAACCATTATGACTTTTCTTTTCATCTATCTTTATATCTACCAACCTATACATCTCTGTATTGATTTATTAGAAGAGATAATATATTTTCGTGGCTCAGAACTCAAGAGGTTCAAAATGGTGCACGTGGCAAAATCTCCGTATCATATATGTCCCCTACCATCCAGTTCCCATCCCCAGAGTCAACCAATATTTTCAGTTTCCTGGGTATCCTTCCGTAGATATTTTATAGAAGCGAATGCATATCCTTTCCCTCCTATTTTTCCACGGAAGGCAGTACACTATGCACACTGTTCTGCATTTATGGTTTTTCACTTAGCATATTTTGGAGTCATTCTCTTTTACATGGGGCCCACACTACTCCATCTTGCCATCATTCACATTGGCAAGCACACCCAGGTCTGAGTTTCTGAGTCTTTAAATTTTAACTGCCGTGTAAATATTTAATGTTGAGTTGGAACTTCCATGTTTTCCTCCCTCATACTTTGAGCCTGTGTAAGCACTCTTTAAAATCAATTCATTCTTTTATCATTGCTTTAGGCAATGCCCTGAAACTTACTTTAAGAGCAAAACACATTGAATTGTGTTCCCTGAGATCCTAGCAAAGTTTTATTTAAAAATAATTCAATGTTATAATTAACCAGCTTTTAGATGTTCTTCAATTTATTTTTTTCTTTTGTGTAGTTACAATTTAAAGTGTTCTCAAAGAAGACATGAGATGGCTTGCAGTAAAATACACTATCAACTGATATAGTGAAATGCAAATAAAAGAATGGAAAAAAATATCTGAAAATATTTCCTTTGAGAATTTCTAACCACATGGATTTGGAGCCATAATTACCACTATCTGTACAGTATTTTAAAAGATGCCAAATTGGTATTTCCCCCAGATGCCTGGCAGAAGCAAATACAAATCCTCTTTAAGCCCAGGCCTCAAATGAATTCCTACATGTAAATTTCCGTGGAACATCTGGCATCAGCTTCCTCTCTCTCCACACACACACACACACACACACACACACACACACACACACACACACACACACACACACACACAAATAATAACATGAAGAAACAAGCCACCATGAATAAGAATCATCAAAATATCAAAGTATAGAAACAGATCCACAAAGTTGGGAGATATTGGAAGTATCTGATAAAAGAATAGTTAAAGAAAAATAGGACTTGAAAAGAAATGAAAGTATAAAAAGAGATCAAGAGATATTGCGGATGGGGTGAGAGGATCTAATGTAATCAGATTGTTTAAAAAGATAAGAGGAAGAATGGAGGAGAGAAAATATTTTAAAAGAAAACTATTGAAAATATAACAGATTTTAAGTTATGTAAAAGCTGTAAATTGAATTGGTGTCTCTATTAGAGACTAATTCTTAGATTCAGGCATCTCAACAAATTCCAGGAAAGTTAAATAGGACTCTTCACTTAGACACTTGTAAAGAAACTGTAAAAATAAAACAAAAAAGAAAAACGAAATATATTAGTATCAATTAGAGAGAAAGACAGGTTTACTAGAAAAAGGGAACAATTAATTTGACGGTTGACTTCTCAACAGCAAACATGGAAGTGAGAAGACAGTGGGATACTATTTTTAAATTTTTGGAGATAAAATAGCTGTCACAATAGAATCGTTTGCCCAGCAAAGCTTTAATTTGAAAACAGGATGAAATAAAGAACTTTTCATACAAAAACTGAGAGAATTTACCACCATTAGATCTTCACTAAAAGAACTTCTACATGACAGATTTTGTAACGTAGAAAAAGGATCTTAGAAGACTTGAATTTCAGGGAAAAATAATAAGCAATAAAAATAGTAATATGTTAGTATCTAAACATGAACAATGGAGTAAAACAATGTCTAAATGATGGGGTTAAAATAAATTAAAAACCAAAATCCTTGATTAAGAAAACATGTCAGGAGGAGTGTCATTTAACACTGAAACAGCTTCTTATACTGTTCAGAGTAGAAATGTTTATTTAATTTAGACTTAAAAATTAAATGTGCATGTTAAAATTTCTAGGACAAACACTAAATCTACAAAACAAGCAGAGGAAAAAATAAGTCTCAAGCAACCCAAAGTAGCAAAAAAGGAGAAAAACAAAACAAAATGGAAGAACCAGAGCAAATAGAATGTAAAAGTAAGATGGTAGAAATGAATTAAAATAGACCAGTAATCAATGTAGGTGGACTAAACTTAATTACAAGATTATCAGATTGGGTTTTTTTAAAAAAGACAATGTACTATTTTAGAAGAGCCACATTCAGCTGAAACTTAGGTATAACAAAAGATTAAAAGTTGAAGAATGGGAAACTAAACAATAGTCAGATAACAAAAGAAAGTCAGCAAGACTATTTTAATATCACCCAAAATAGATTTGTGGCCGAGAGCATTACCAGAAATAGCGAGTCACTGTATTCTTATATAAGTTTCAATTCACCAAGAAGATACAGCCACTCTAATTTATATGTCCCCAAAATACAGTCTCAATATATATAAATTATATAGAAAGAGTACTAGGAGAAACTGACAAATCCAACATCATACTAGATCTGCATTCTCATACTTGAACGGGCATCAGAATCACATGGAAGGTTGTTAAATGTAGACTGCTGGGTCCCACCCTGAGAGTTTCTGATTCACCCAGTCTGTAGTGGGGCCTGAGAATTTGCATTTTTAGAAAGTTTTCAAGTGGTGATGATGCTACTGGTTCTGGGACCACACCACGAGAACCAGCGCTCTAAAGAAGTCTTGCACATGGGCACCAAGAGACATATATAAGAAAGTTTACAGTAGCATTGGTCAACACAGAAACGTATTAACAACACCCCATCATGGCAATCAACAACAGGAACTATAAATAACTCGTAGTATATTCAGATAATTGGACACTATACAGTGATGACAAACAATGAATAACAACAGGTACATGCCTCAGCACTACTAATTCTCAAAAACAATGTTTGAGCAAAAGAAGAAAATCTGAGAAAAATATGTAAAGTTGAATTTCATTTATGTAAAGTTCAAGGTAAACAAATTAAGATGTTGTTTAGAGATACATCTAGTTATGATCAAACCATAAAGAAAAGCAAGAGAATGAATAACTCAATGATAAGATAGCAGTTTCCTCTGTGGGGTAGGGGAGGTCAGCTGGAATAAGAGTAAGAAAGAGTAAGTCCTATTAAGCTGGGAAGCGAGTTATTGGATGTTTATTTTTTTCTAAGTTGTAGAGAAAAATGATGTGTACTTTCTGCATCTACGGTATATTTCTCAGTAAAAAAATTAAAAGGTAATGAAACCAGATAGTATATGAGAAGAAGCAATCACTTCCAACTGAAGAAGTCCAGACTAGGTTCCGCAAGGGATTGTGATTTGAGCTATTACTGGAGGTTTGATAGGCAAAGCCTGGAAGGCAAAGGAGAGAAAGAGGTTTTGATTTTGGCCCAATGACATACAAGCCATAAGAAATAGACCAGACGGGTATCGTTCATGGTACAGTGGTGAGCATAACTGCCTTCCAAGAAGTAGACCAGAGAGAATTGTTTATATGGGATATAGTAGCCAGATCAGGTTGAAAAGGACGTTAGATCAAAGTTTTCATTCAATTAAGTGTAAAAGGATGTAATTTTGAGGAGACAAAGCATAAAACATACATTCTGATGGGAGGAGGTCAGGAAAGTGAGGGATGTGACTGCTTCCTGTCCCTAGCTGGAAAAAAATTCAAATAGTGTGATTTACCAGAAACTCTTAGGCAAAAGTCTGGTTATGCAGTCAGACCCACCTACGTGGAAAGTGAGACATCTTTGACTTATTAACTTTTATTTTTTATTTTTATCAATGTAATTTGAGGTAATATGAACTTTTAGGTTGATAACTCTATGAGGTTTACAATGAAAAATAATGGTTAATTTTCTCTAACCCTGCCCATTCTTGAGTTCCACTACTTAGAGGAGCTACTTTCAGCTTTTTAGGTTTTTTCTTCTGATTTTAACTTCCAGTTTGTGAAGAAACATATCTATACTGCTACTTCTTGATCTAGACATGATTTTCCCTACCACATAAAAATTTAGCTTTTTGTTAACTGTCACTTTTAGACTCTACCACACACAAACACTTTCCTACCTTTATCCTCCCAACATAAATCTTTCACAATTTTTGGCTAAATCAAAGTACAGTGTTTACATTGTTATGATCATGCAAATATTGTTCTATGAAACATGGCACATTGTGAACATATTTCTTGTGTAACTTAAATTTTACAGGAATTAATTGCCTCTTTTATATTTTCAGTTTTCTATTTACTTATGAATAAATTATCCCCAAATTCTCCATTCAGGTCTCTACAGTGCACCTCGATATGGTCAAATTCAATTGGTAATTTCTCCCCTTTGGAGACATTCCTCTTGGAATACTCCATCTTCTTGTTCCAGTCTAGCTTACTAAAGAGTTATTATCCCAGGGCTTCATTCAGTACCCTGCTAGAAATTCTCATCACTTTTCTTTTTCTCCTGTGTGCCTAGGGTGGGGCTTTTCAAATGGTAGGTCTTTCTACACATAAGGCCCATCTGGTTCTGTGGGGAACCCCAAATGTCAGTTATCTTTCAGTCTTATCTCTCGGGCTTATCAGCTTTCTCAGGCAGAATCATTCAGTTGCCTGATGGTAGGGGTGTGCATATAAGAATGGCAGCCAGGGATTGACTGCCATGGTTGCATCATGGAAAGGCCTTAGGAAAGGGAGCAGGTTAAGTCTTCCATAGGCATACATTTCCTTTATCACTCTGTTTCCAATAAAGAGCCTACTTTCACCTTCAAATGTTCCAGGGGTCTAAAAAATATCCCTCTCCAGTCTAGATGGATGAAGGTTAAAAGTCGTATGGTCAGATCATAAAACTACCAACATTATAAAAGGGGTAAATCAATTAAATTTTATAACCAATAAATATTTATTGACTGCCTAATTTGAACAAGGCATTGTGTTGGAAATTGAGTGAATGCATACTTCTTTACCAAATTCCTTGGAACTGAAATTTACTCTTTGAGGAAAAAAAGTCAAGTTTGGTACAAATCCCAGAAAGTAGTGCTGACACACAAGGTTTTGTTTTTGTGTGTTTTTTTTTGGCAGCTGGCTGGTACAGGGATCTGAACCCTTGACCTTGGTGTTATTAGGCCGCACTCTAACCAACTGAGCCAACTGGCCAGCCCTAGGCTTTGAAATTCATTACTTCAAGAGGGTCTAGGCTAAATGTGGAAATAGTTTCAAAAAAGATATAGGAAAGTTCACAAATGTCAGCCTCATCAAAGGAAAGAAACTAAAATGTTTCAGAAACGTTTCTAACCTCTAAGACTCTTGTCAAAGAGAACAACCATATCATTTAAAATTTTTGATGGTAGTGGAAAGTATGTTCCTGGAATGCTACATAAAGTTTGTGGGATATACTAAATCCTAGTGTGATGAAGAGTTTCTGTTATTGTGCCAGTCTATAAGAAGATTTTTTTATATTATTCAAATCAAGTGTGGAGTAGAATGATCTTCATAGACCAGCAGTTGTCAAAGTGTAGCCTGTAGGTGTCTGGGAATCCCCAAGGTCAAAACTATTTTTATAATAATACTAAGAGATTATTTGCTCCTTCCATTGTTGATATTTGCACGAATTGTGTTTGTGCTTTAGCATAAACCCAGACAGTGTCATGAAACTCTTCTGGCAGATACTGTATTCTTTACCACCAGGCATTTGTGGTGAAAAAAAGCCAGTTTCACTTAAAAATGTCTTTGATAGAACATAAAAAATGATTAATCTCATTAAATCTCAGCCATTAAGTAAACTTTATAAAAATATTCTGTGTGACAAAATGGGAAATGCACATACAACACTTCTGCTGCATACTGAGGTGTGATGGTTGGCTTAAGGAAAGGCACATGTGTAATTGTGCAAGTTACAGCTAAACAGCCATTTTTCACAAAACACATTTTTTTTTTTTACTTGAAAGAATGACAGACAAATTATGGATATTCATTCTTGAGTTTTTGTCAGACATTTTCTCAAAAATTAATGAAGAAAGTCTGTCACTTCAAGGGAAACAACTGGTAGTTTTTGTTGCCAATGATAAAATTCGAGCTTTCAAGTGAAAATTAGGACTTTGTAAAACTCATATCTGCCACTGTGAGCTTGACAGAATCCTAATATTTAAAAGCTTGGCTGATGAGATTGGTGGCGATGGTAGCAATTGTGATTTCTTAAATATTAAAGTAATAATAAAATTGATAATAAAATGTGTCAAATTTCAGAAGAACAACATAACTCAGTGCACCAATATTTTCCAATGCATGGGTAAAAGATCCATTCAAAGTGAAAGACAGACAAAAGAATTTTAATTTGACAAAGCAACTTTTAAGAAGCTACTAGCTGGTGAGTTTGGGGAAGTATTGAGTGGAAATATCTGCAACTATTGGAAAAGGTTATTAAAATACTCCACCATTTTCCAGCTCTATATTCGTATCTCTGTGGAATTTTCTTCATAAACTTCAACCAAAACAACCTATATCAACAGAATAAAGGAAGTAGATATGAGAATCCAGCTGTCTTCTATTAAGCCAGACATTAAATATATTTGCAACAATGTGACAACGCTACTCTTGTCACTATTATATACACAGTTAATTATATAAAACATGCAGGGGTTCCCAACTGGGGGAGATATTGGTTGCCCTCCCCTCCAGGGACACTTGGCAATATGTATACATATTTTTAATTGTCACATTAGGTGGAGGTGGGGGGAGGGGTGCCACTGGCATCTAGTGAGTAGAGGCCAGAGATGCTGCTAAACATCTTACGATGTGCAGGACAGCCCCACAGCAAAGAGTCATCCAGCCCAAAACGTCAATAGTGCTGAGGGTGAGAAACCCTATAATAAATTATAGAAGAGATACAAGAGCTGCCTGTCAAAACAAAACAGTGAAACTACATCACCTAAGTGTATAAATCCCAAATGCCATATTTTTAGATCAAGATACCTACAGATCAGCATAAAATAGTAGGTTAAAGCCATGAGAGCTGTTTTATGATTTACCAGAGAGACCACTCTATCATTTTCTAAAGGAAAATATGGGACTAATTCTTGAGCTTTGGTTTATTATTAAAACATAGTTTTTTAAAAGTTCATACTATCCCATGTTTAGCATATAACTCATGTTTGGTATTGTGTGTCTGTATTTGTGAACACATAGCAAATATGAAGACAGTAAGCCTGAATGTGAAATAAAAAACACAGTAATTAGCACCTTGTACTCTAGGTAATATCCTAAGGTTCCCCCATCATTCATAAAACACAAGGCTTAAAGAATTTGCAAGATGTCATATTTTTGAAGAACAGAATAGTACTGGAGAATGGAACTAGTTGATACTTGTTGGTAAAATTAATGACATCGTTTTGGTAGCCAGAAATGATAAAACTGCTAGAATCTCACAGTAGTTGGGATCATCCTGTCAGTCCACTAGTCACACCTGCTGTTGTGGGTTGAACTGTGTCCTCTCCACGCCCATCCCCATCCCCCAACATGTTGAAGTCCTAACTCTTGATACTTATGAATGTGACCTTATTTGGAAATTGGGTCTTTGCAAATGTTATGATGTGGTCATACTGGAATAGGATGGGCCCTAACCCTGGTCACCAGTGTATTTATAAGGAGAGAGAGATTTGGAGACACACACACTGAGGAAAGAATGCCATGTGAAGACAAAAACAGAGATTGGAGTGACACAGCCACCAGCCAAGAAATGCAAACGATTTCTGGCAACCACTGGAAGCTAGGAAGAGGCAAGCAATGATTCCTCCGCAGAGCCTTCAGAAGGAGCATGGTCCTGCCAACACCTTGATTTCAGACTTCTAGAACTGTGAGATGATAAATTTCTGTGGTTTTAAGCCACCCAGTTTGTGGTATTTTGTTCAGCAGCAGCCTAGGAAACTAATACACCTACCAATCTCATCTTCTTCAAACTTGTTGCAGAAGTTTCATGGCCTTGGCCTGAGAGAGTCCAAAGATGGGGCCCTCATGACCTAACAGTATAGGCAGATTCATTGTGGGTGGTTCTAAAAGGTGGGAAGTTCTCTACATAATGAGCAGACAGACTTTTCCGCTTGGTTGCTTAAGTTGTTTTATTTTTATCAACCACCAGTCTAGAATTCTGTCATCTATAACACATACCATAATATTCTTTGGCAAATGGCTCACTGAAAGTTCATCTCACCCAAAGACAGAAACTGAGATCCTGAAAGGCTAAACCAAGGCCCTGTCCACTCCCCATCTTCAGAGCAGCCAGGTAGCACCCATGTGTGAGCCCACTAGGAACTGCGGCCACCACAAGTGAGGACAGGCAACGTCACCTCAAGTCACTCAAATTCAGTTTTAAAAAAGTTTGCAGAAGGAATTAGGCCCGTAGGGTGGGACCTCACTTTACACAAAAAGGAATAGCAACTTTTTAAGCTTCAGGAAGTTAGTAGGAGAGATGGGATTAGAATCCAGTTGGTTATGCGCATAACCTGCAGTGGTTTTCTGACTCCATTGCAGAGGGCCTGTCCTGAGCCCAACATGAGAATTCCCATCCTTTAACCCATTGTGTCCCCTGTGAGGGGAGCTCTCATAAGGTGTTCAATAAATGCTCACAAATTAGTTTATGCCTGTGCCATTGTGTGTCCTTCTTTCCCAGCAATTGCAATTCTATTTATAATAAATTCAGTCGGTGTTCACGTGGGCGACGCATACATTTCAAAATGTTCAGCTGCAATTTGGATCTAATTAGTTGACACTTTGAGTACTGCCAAAAGTTTTTTATTCAGGAGTGGATTGGCTGTTTCAACAACAAATCCTCAAAAACATCTGTAGAATAAAGCCAACTGACAAAAATATTTATGTTAACAGTTTTTAGCTGTGACATAAGGGGACATTCATCTTATGTGCTTTGCATTTATTGCAAGAGCTTTGGCCACGGGGATGCTGCTCTGTGGGATGGGCTTTCCTCATTACCATCTTGTCTTTTCTTTCTTTGTTGGTTCAAATTTACAAGGTGCTTTAGATAGAAAATTCAATAACCTGATGGGACACTTTGTTTTGCATCTCAACCTCTCATTATCTGTGGATGAAAATAAAAAGCAAAGATGACAGCCACACTGGAAATCACTTTTAGTGCTGAAGAATGGCTAATTATGATGATGGTGTTGAAGAAGATGGTGATGATGAGAATCCTAACAGCGAATAATTACGGTGCTTACTATGCTCCAGTCATTGTACCAGACATGGCATCTCATTGGGCCCTCTCCATAGCTCTGTAAAGTAGGTGTTATCCTCATCTTGAAGACGAGAAAACTGAGGTTTAGGGAGGGTAAGTTACTTTCCCGATGTCTCAGAGCTAGTAAGTTGGGGACCAGCATTTGAAGCCAGTTCTACCTACCTTACAAAGTTCATGCCCTTAATCCTTGCATTGCGTGGACTCGACCGTGTTTTAGGAGACATCATAGGGGGCATGTAGCAGGAATTCATATTTACACTATGTATACTAGTGTGCATATTTTACATTTCTACAATGCTGTCATTTCAGTCACTACCTCCCTGATTTAGATAAGAGGCAAAGTAGATTTCCCAGAGTAACAACAATGACCCGAAGTGAAAATCTGGCCCTCTATAGGCACAGAGGAAGTGGGTACTCAAGGGAGTGTGCCCTTCCAGGCTGGCATCGTCTAGCAGAGGATAATAAACCCCAGGGCAATTACCTCAGCAACTTAGACAACCCCCACATTTTTGTTTAATTCCGCATTAGAATGTGGGACTGATTTTGTCTAAATAGTTGTTTCAGTAATTCATTTTGATACACTAGTAACAAGATGCAGACCTATCTATGAAAATCTGATAACTCGATATCCCCACCCATCCCACCCCATCAGGATCTGAGCCGGTGGGCCAGACTCAGGAATGGTGTGTGTGTAAGAATTCTGGGGTAAGATTGTCTGGGTTCAGTTACCAGCATCATCACTTGCTAGCAGGGTGATCTTGGGTAAGTTTTAAAATTTCTTTATGCTTCAGTTTCATTCTCTCTTAAAACAGAGATAATAGTGTTGTTGGGTAGATTGAATGAACTCATACATGTAAAGCACTTGTTATAATGCTTGACATGCCTTAAAGGCTCATTAAGTACTAGCTATCATCATCATAATCACCGTCATCTCCCAACCCCTTGTAGGAATCTAAGTGTTTGACTTCTGTTATAAACTTTGTTTTTGTTATGGAAAATTAAATAGTCCCAAAGAGCTTCATTTATATCCCAAAATTTCCTTAGGAAAATTATAATAGGTATTAGGACCTTAATTATTATGTATGTTTGTATTCCACAGCTATAATTTTCAGGATAACGTAATGAACCATAGAAGTTTCAAAAAAATTAATATTTATCAAATTATCTCTTTGAAAAGTAATCAATTAAGAAGTTTGTTTTCTAAGGAGCTACTTCTGGCTAGAGATAATGTATATAAAACATATAGCACAGTGGCTGGCATGTGGTAGGCACTCAATAAATGTCACTGTCATAGCTGTTAATGAAACATCTTCATATATGTTTTATTGTTCTTATTAGCATCTTATCACATAGTTTATTTTTCTGCTGTGGATTATAAGTACCTGTTAGAACTTCTGAATACTGAAAATATTGACTTTTTAAAAGTAGAGCAATCATCATTTCTCCTCTGAACTTTCTGGTTAAAAATATCTGTTTTGACCTCTTCTATAAAGCTGGAATTAGAAAAAATTAACTTGGGTGTGAAAGAATAAATCAATTTGAGCATGTACACCCTTCACAATAGCACTCTGTTGGGAGCTGCTTACACCAACGTTTCCAATTTCAGGTTCATCAACAGAACCTGTCTCATATGTCATTGTGGACAGCGTTCTATTAACATCAGCTTAAAGTAAGTGCGTGCACAGAAGGATTCCAGTTTCAGAAGGATTTCAGTTCCATCCTTTCTGTGATGAGGAACAGCAACTCTAAGAATAGGACCATTGGGGTAAACAACCCTCTTTCTAAACAATCTATAAAAACATTTTCTTTGCCTGAGCAAATGTATTTAATCTTTATGTTTTACTGGAAAATGCTGTTTGAACAGTGTCTTTTCACTGTTGTAACAAATCACCCATTATCACCCATTATTTTTAATGTAATTTAAAATAAGGTTATTGCTAAGTAATGCATATTAATTTCAAGGAAAAACACCTAGGAAATAAGGGGGAAAAAAAAAAAGGGAAAACTAAAATTGTGTGTGTAATACCACCATAAAAACAAACTGCTGTTAACATTATGGTACATAGCCTTGTACATTATCTCTCTCTCTGTGATTTTTTGTTTTTGTTATTTATATTTTGGAACATTTTGAAGGTTTTAATTTTTATGTAATTACCCAACTTCTCCTTCATAGCTTTCTATTTGTATCATTCTTGTCCTTTCCCATGTTAAGGTTATAACACTATTCAGTTGTATTTTGGCCTACTACTACTATGATTTCATTTCTTTCGTTTAAATTTTTAATCTATTTGAAATTGGTTTGATATAGAAGTGAGCCAGGGACCATATTTTATGTTTTTCCAAATGGATGGCCTGTTGCTCAGATACCACCTACTAAATAATCCATTTCCCCCTGTCAATTGGAGGTGCACCTTTATCACATAGTAGGTTCATATATAGCCCAAGGTTTATTATGGTACTTTCCATTCTATTTTATTGATTCATCTTTCTATTCCTTCATAGAACCACAACTGTTAATTAAGATTTTGTGGGCATTATTAGCAAAATTTGGCAATTTTATTTATATTGTATTATATTGTTATATATATTTATCTTGTTAAGTCTAATCATGTGTATTCCACCTTTCTCTTTTCAGAACATTAATTGATTTAAATGTTTTCATAGGTAATATTTGCACAATATATAAATTTAAACTATACAAATAGTAGAAAAATGTAAATAGTAAAATGTTAGTCTCCTTCCCTTACTTTTTAAAAAAAAATTCTAAGTGATAGGAAAGTTTAATTGCTGTATTTTTTCTTTCTTTTTTTTTGTGACCGTGCTCAGCCAGTGAGCGAACCGGCCATCCCTATATAGGATCCGAACCTGCGGCGGGAGCGCTGCTGCACTCCCAGCGCTGCACTCTCCCGAGTGAGCCACGGGATCGGCCCATCCTTCTCTTACTTTTGCTGCCAGTTAGCTCCCTACCCTGGAGTCGATTGCTATTTCTTGTATATCTTTCCAGTGCCATTCTGTGCATATATAAGCATATAAATAGGATGTTAAAATGGCACTGTCAGCTAAGACCCTAAGATGACAGATGTTAGGTAGTCAGATACCAACATAAGTGCCATATCAAAATATAAATCTTCAATGGAAATACTCAGAAATCGGTTTCATGACCCTTAAACTTCTTACCTACATTGAGGGTATAAAATGGTGGGCTGTTGGCAAAAAAGGAAAGTGAGTGAGATCTATGACTGTGAAGATAATTTCCTTGGGAGAGAGCTGTATTGTACATTCCATTTTCCACCAACTTCAGGCCTACAGAGAAGAACCTTCCACGGGAGTACTTTGAGAGCTTGATATGTGGCCCTGCTGAGAACAGTGTTTGACTCTCACCCGAGAAGCAGAGGCAAAGCAGACTGGCTGGCTACTGATGGTGGAGCCAAGGAAGTGTGGGCCATGTGAGTTGGGTCTGCATGCTCTGAGATTGTCATGGCAAAGGATCCTGTAGTGGATCGAATTAGGTCCCCCCAAAACTCATTGAAGCTTGAATCATCTCCTAAGTTTTATGTATTAGAAATTTGGCCCCTCTGTGACTTTTAAGAGGGTGGGAAATCCTATTATCGTCATTGAAAGGTGGAGTCTTGAAGAGGTGAATGGACTGTAGGACCATGCAGTAGTGAGTGGATTAAAAATGGTGGTCAGGGGTGTGGTTCTGAGGGCTTTAAAAGAAGAGGAGAGTCTGTCTCTCTCTCTCTACTCTCTCTGCTTCTACCATCTTGTGATGTGAGACCCCTGAGTCACTGTCGATACCATTAGATGGACTTTGAACTTCCCAGCCTCAGACACTGTAAGCAATAAATTTCCTTTTCTTTATAAATCACCCAGTTCCATGTATTTTGTTATAAGTGACAGAAATGGACTAATACAGATCCTCATGCACCAGATGTGGGCCATGCAGGAGACAGAGACAGAGACAGAGAGAGGCAGCGAGAGATTGGAAGCGAGAGAGAGGTTTTGTTAGATCATTGTCATAGTCCATCTGTGCTGCTATACAAAATACTTGAGACTGAGTAATTTATAAACAATAGGTATTTGTCTTCACAATTCCGGAGGCTAGAAGCTTAAGATCAAGGCATAGGCAGTCTCCCTGTATGGTGAGCACCAGATCTCTCTGCTTTGCAAATGGCACATTGTTGCTGTGTCCTCATATGGTGGAAAAAGGAAGGGCAAGAGAGGCAAACTCTCTCTGAAGCCTCTTTTATAAAGGTGTTAATCCATTCATAAAGGTAGAGCCCTCATGACTTAATCACTTCCCAGAGGCCCCACCTCTTAATACCCCCATAATGGGGATTGTTTCAACATGAATGCAGGAGGGAACACTTATGCAAACATTTGCAGTCATGTATGTGCACGATAGTCTATCTAGATGGGCAAGAGACTTCAATAGTAGAAACTGGAGGAAGACTGTAAGATTCCCAGGAGGGATAATAGACAATGTCCCTGGTGAGCACATGATATGCATCAAGGGAATACTGTTGAGAGATCTCCATTGGTGAGAAAGATGCCTCCAAAAAGCTTCAACGGTGTCCTTTGTGTTGTGTGACCAACTATCCTGCATTGCCTGGGACTGAAAGGATTTTAGAGACATTGGACTTTCAGTTTTAAAAAGCAGGAAAGTCCCGGGTAACCCAAGAGAAGTTGATCACTCTACCTTTAAGAAAAAATGTAAGCTTTAAACACCTGTCAGACATAAAGAGTGTAAAGCCTCCTTAAGACAGTAGGGTCAAGTGCTTACTTCTTGCTCTCTTATCTATTGTCATCTTACCCTGGGATGGTCAGAAACAAGTAGGAGAAGAGCTGAGCTAGAAAAAGCAAGCCTTACCTGGGAGACAGGGTATAATAGTAACATTGAGTTGGCAGCTTTGACTAGGACATGGGTCTGAGCATTTAAATTTCTTAGTTGAGATTGAGTTGGTGATCTAAAGTCATATGAAACTGAATATTTCTCAAGTGATCACAAAAGTTATGGAGCTTTCTGAATTTTCATCGGGGACCAGGAGACCTTTCCCACTGAATACATTTTAATAGGTCAATGGGACACAAAATAAAGCTACATTGTGATTTCACTCCGTGAGTCATACTTATTCAATATGTTAGTTTTATATTTGCGGGTTTAAGAAAACCCACGGAAGTGCAGCACATCACACATTCTACTCCTCTTTACCTTTTTCACTTAATACATGAGCACTTTAGAGCTTATTTCACATCTGACACATGTTCTCTTTTAATGGTTACATGATATTCCACGGTTGGATTTCCATGTTTTATTTAACTAGTTCCCTAATGATGAATATTTAGGCTAATCCCAGTTTTTTCCTATTGCAATTAACTGTTGATAACAATTTCATGTTTGGATATAATCTAAACATGGAATTGTTGGGTTAAAAGATATTAGTTTTAATTTTTGTTGTAACTGATAATTTGCCATCCAAAGAAGTTGCACTCATTCACATTCCACCCAAAAATAGATGACAGAATTCTTATTTCCCCCCACACTCACCAACATATGTGTTATCAAGCCAATTTGATAGATGAAGAATGGCATATGATAGCTTAAATTTGAATTTCTCATATTGTGAATGAGACTGAGCCTCTCTTTATGTGTTTAAGTGCCACTTGTACTTTGCCTTTTGGAACTGTCTTTGCTTTTTTTTTGAATGGGCAGATGGATTTTTAAAATTTGGTTTTAAGGAACTATTTAAATATTAAGAAAATTAGCTCTTTGTTTTGTATTTAACCACTATTTTCATCCAGTTAGTTTTTCTATTCACTTTGTTTATGGTATATTTCCATATGAAAATTTTGACTTTTACGTATTCTAATTTTCAATTTTTAAAAATAGTGTCTAAGTTTTGTGTAATACTTAGGGAAACATTTTGTGCTCTGAGATTATAAAAGCATTTTTCTACATTTTATTTTAGTATTTTTATGATTTAATTTACATTTAAATCTTTGATCCTTCTTATGTATATTTTTAGTGTAACAAGTAAAGTTTTGGTTGAAAATCTTTTTGCAAGTATCTACCCAGTTGTTCTGGTGCCATTTCTAAAATAATCTCCATTTTCCCCATACTGATTTGTAATACCATTTTTATCATAATATTACTCCCTAAAAAATATCAGGCCCAGATCAGATTACATAGTTGGATTTTACTAAACTATCATGAAACAGATAAATTCAATGTTATTTAAACTCATCTAAATAGAAAAAAAAAGTTTTGTAAAATAAATGGATGGTTTTAGGGAGTAGCTATTTGTTTTTTGCAAATTGGTCTATTTGCTTTTTTCCCCCTTTCTTCTGAAGTCAATTCCAGAAAAATCACACATTTCATCCAGATTTTTACTTACCTCGAGTTGACTTTTATTTTTGTTCGTATTTCATTTGTAGTTGTGATTATTTCACATTCTTTTATTCCCTTGAATATATTTTTGGTTATTTTATTTTGTCCTTGATAAGGTTAGCTAATGATCTATCTCTTTTACTGGGTTTCTTGTGCTCAGATTTATTTATTGGTTTTATCATACTTTTGGTTTTATAATTAACTTAAGCTTTTATTTTTATTGACTTTTCCCTAGGTTTTTTGGTAGTTTATTTTCTAAATTTTTTAATTAAGTACTTCTTTCTGAGTTATTAATATTGTTAAAATAATTAATTAGGCTGAGATGGCTCCAGCGCTTTGGGTTTTTTGTAAGCAAATGAAAACTCAATTCAATGTAAACAGTGAAACAAAGCTTAAGCTTAACCAATCAGAAACTGCCAACTGACCTCTAGCTAAGGACTTTCCATAGGATTGTACCCAAGTAAGACAAATGCCTAGCCATAGTAGTCCACTGTACAGTTCCCCTGACACAGCGGAGTTCTCCGAACCCCTTCCAGTTTTGAGTGCTGCCTGTTGCAGTAACTCTCAAATGCTCAGATAAACTCTGCTAAATTGACTTTGTCTAAAGTTTGTCTTTCAACAATCTAAATATAACATTTCTTTTCAGCATTGCTTTAGTTATATTCCATAGATTCTGCTATGTAGTGTTTTATTGTCAGCATTCTTCAGCTTCTGATTTGATTTTCTCTTTGTTCCAAGAGTTGTTTATGAAAGGATTTTTCAACTTCTGAGATGTAGGGCATTTTTTTGATTCATTTTGTTTTATTCTCTAGTTTATAACATTAAAATCTAGTTTATTTGTAATCATGTAACTTGAAAAAAAATGCTTAGGTAGAGAAACTCCTTTATATTTCTCTGAAAGCTAGCTATCCCTGACGAGAAAGAAAGGTGTGTGTGTGTGTGTGTGTGTGTGTGTGTGTTTATGTGTGCGTAGGGGCAGGGGATGACAGGGAAAGGGATGCTGTATGAACTCCCTTTCTATCCCTTGAGGAAAACATGAAGAAGGGAGGGAAGCAAAAATGAGACATAAAATGTGGCTGTTGGTACAACAACAGTGAATTTAAGGGATCAACCAGGTAAGACTTTTAAGTGGCAAGAACTAAGTGTCTCAAGAGAGAGGCTTAGTTCTCTTTAGCTAACCTCTGGATTTTTGTGTTGCTGGGTGGGTTGCGAGGGCAACAGGCTAGAAGTGAACGGGGAAGGGATTTGCAGAGATTTGTGAGGAAAGAGAAAGAAAATAGAAGAATCAACTAGGAACAGGAGAAACCCTTCAGGGGAAAATCAAAATGTTTAACAATGATTGGGATAAGAGTTCTACTCTGTGGAGGGTTATTCCCTGGTTTCTCTCAAAGTCTTCAGTAAATGATCTATTTTTTGTTGATGTGTCATGAGGCTGCATCGTTTGGAGTGACTGATCAAATGGCTGAGTATGATTTCGAGTTGTGTGAGGGGTGAAAGCAGACAATGTCAGTGGAAGGCTACTTGGCCTGGGTTACACTCTGAAGATCTTGATATAAAAAAGGTGAGCCTCTACTATAAGGCATGAGGTTTTGCCACTATCTTTCTGTGGGATGTTGGGGAGATTACTAACACCAACTGAAGATTTCAATTCTTCAGGAAAAAATTTGTGAAATAACAGCTTTCTTTATGTTTTTTGGAAATACTGCAAAAGTTAAGAGCTCTGGACAGGGTCAACTCACCTAGATTTGCTTTTGACTCAGCCCTTTAATTTGACCTTGGGCAAGTTACCTAATCTTTTAAAGAACTGATTTCCTCCAGTATAAAATTAGAATAATAATGTTGTTTGCTTGTAGAGTTGTGATGATGATTAAATGAGACAATCCAAATAAAGTTGTATATCAGAATGCCTGATAAGCAGAGTAAGCACTGGACAATTGGTATCTTAAAGAAGCAAACAGATAAATGAAGGAATATATGAGCAAGACCTCAAGGAAATCTGGTCCAGGCTAAGCATGGCTGCTTTGCAGGTATGAGCAGTACATTTAACTGCTCCTGTCTTCAACTTCTTCATTCAATTCAACTGTTAATTATTGAGAGGGTGTTCTGAGAGACGTCACAAGTCACACCTCTGGTCCTAAGTTTTCCCACTGGCACGACAGTGTCATCTAGCTGGTATTAACATCCCTTTCATCTCTAACTTTCCATGAGATCATTTTAGTTGTTACCCTTAACATCTGTGATCCTGGCTCAGTCATACATTCTGCTCCTAATTATCCATGCTCCAGGCCATCAAAACCCCCACTGCTCCTCTAGTCTGGATGTCATGTAATACCCACATTAGCTCAGAGAGTGAAACATAAACACATCCATACACATTTCACTCTTCTGCATTTATTCTAAGTTTCCTTTTGACTCGCTACCACTGGTGTCACCAGTTGTAGAGCTTGTGAACTCGATGGCCCCCAAGATACATAGTCACTGAAAAAAGGATAATACACTTGCAAATAAACCTGGGTGGACTATATTTAAAGTTGCTATATGTCCTCTCTTGAATTAGGAGGCAAAGGTGTGTTACAAACAAAGCTTTGAGGCCTGGCAGACTTGAGTTTTTTTGTTTTGTTTTGTTTTGCTTTTTGTTTCTTTTTTTTTTCTTCAGACCTGAGTTTGAAAGCTGACTGATGACACTCGCCAATGGGGAGACCTTGGGCTAGTGACTTAATCTCTCCAAACTTTAATTTCTGCATCTGTACAATGGACCTAGTAATATCCCAGCATATTGCTGAGAAAATTAAATGAAATAATGACATCAAAGGGCTTGGCATTAGTACACATTGCTTCCTTCCTTTTTAGATGGGAGGTACAGATTACAAGATACATCCATCCAGCACCCACGATCTTAGACTGAGTTTTGGATCTAGTACTACAAACGAATGGCAATGCTACCTTTGATGCTACATTAAAAAAAAAAAAATCCTTAAATTGGAAAACAAAGAACCCCTTCAGTGAATGAGTCCTCTGGTGATTATTCACTGCAGTGTTATTCAGCATTTAAAAATGTTCCAACCTGCCCTAAATTTCTAACTGTCCTGTGCCCCTCTACATGACGGGGGAGTGCTTGTGAGTTTGCTTGGAGAGGACGGGAAGGTAACAAAGCTCTGAGAACCTGTCCACACGCTGGCATGCAGGAGGTGGTGGGAGAGTATAATGGTAAAGAGGAAAAGCGAGAAGGTGAGAATAAAGGAAGCAAAATGCTGATAAATAGGAAAATAAACCTATTTGCTCTTTACCTGTCTTTTTGCTTAATCCAACTGGTAGTATATAATCTAACAAACAGAATCTCTCAAACACTGACTATGGGGAAGCTCTTTTCAGGTTTGGTGACCTGAAAAGAAAATAAAAACTGAATAACTGAGAAACTGAATGTCCAAGTGCTGATTAACCGAGAGTTGGCTCTAAAAAGAACAAAAACATCTGCTGGCTTCATTGAAGGAAAAAACAATCCCTTTGGGTTTTTACTGCAACGAATCCTGTTCTCAATTTTCTGTTTGGGAGTGATCCAGGAAAAAAATGACCTCTCCCATTCTAGTAATGAATTTCTATTCCCTTTTGAACTTTAAATATGTTAATTTAATCCCCAGATGGTCACCAAAAAATATGTATTGTCAAACCATAGATCTTCATGTACTGCTGTGGGGCTTGTCCCTACCCCATTACTCCAATTTTGCTGGTTCTAAACATAGAGCTCATCAAGGGGGTAGATGGCCTGGCCCAGCCCAGCCCAGGGCTGTCCCTCCAATGTTTACAAGAATTTTGCCTTTTTGTCATGATGTCCCTTCCCTGAGTTCCAACCCTCCAATAATTTCAGAGATTGGCTAAGAACAGACAGTCAGTGGGATGGTATCAAAACCACATTACTTCTCATTTCTAGACTTGAAATTACCAGCATTCAGAACACATTATCCTACAATATAGTAAATACCTCTCAATTGTGAATTTATTTATTTAGTAATTCAAATATCTGCTCTCATAAGAAAAGAATGCATGGTAGGTTAGTTTTAAGGCAAAAAAGCATTGTAGGTGCCTGATTCTGTGAGGAGTACTGAGGTACTTGGATGGGCTTGTGCTCCTGGTCATACTGACTCTCGCTGCCACTCAGTGTTTTGTTGGTCAGAAGCAGATTTCTAATCTGGATTTCACTGGCATTTATTAAGTTCTGGGCCCTGTACTGGACGAGGGAGTCTAGAAGGTTTAAGAGATCTTGTCCTTGTCTTCAGCAGCATCCAGACCTGCTCCTTCCAGCTATGCAAGTGGCTGAAGCTGCACACATAGAAAGGATGTGTGCACAGTAGAACATTAATATAAGAATTTATAAAAATAGTATACAAACATCTAAGGATGTATTGGAACCATTCACAAGTTATTAATTCAACAAAGTTTTATCGAGGAATGGCTTTGTGTAGGCAACTGTGCTCAGAACTGTAATAGGATGCTTAAAGGATAAGCAAAGACCTCCCTTCTAGGAAACTGCAGCCTAGTAGAGCAGATAAGAAATGTACACTTCCCCATAACAAGAGGAAAAAATTATGATCCCTGAACTACCTATTCATATTGTTTTGGCCACTTCCTATATCCAGTGATGATTTTTATATTTTGTTAATCTTATTGACTGTCTATTTTATTGGTTTTCTTCCTTGTTCCACAAGTATTGGAATAGCAAAAAGGCATACAATAAAATAATGATACAATATTACTACAAAAAAGAAGTCATTGACATCATGATAGGTGTTTTCAAATCCTGCTGGTCCACTCTTTCAACAAACTAGGCTCAAGATTCTGGCATCTTTAACACTTCACATTCTCTCCTTGGTGGTCACCCATTCCCACTGATAGAAACACCCTGGGTCTTACCAACTGGAACTCCACCTCCTTTGATATCTTAAGCTCTTATTTATCAGTTGTTGACCAACCTTCTATCTTTCCTGATTTCTTTCTCCCATATTCCCTATATGCTTATAATTCAACCTCAATCACTTTCAACACATCAGCCCTTCAATGCTCCTTTCTCTGCCTGTTGATTATCCTCACTTGTGGCTTTGCTTCCTTCTTTATTCAAATCAGATACAGAATGCATTGCTTTAAGCATTATCTTTCTGCTGCACCTGCCCCCGCAATCTCTAAACTTGTATCAACCTGATTATCTGTCACTTGACTACCCATTGCTACCCCTATATACTCAGGTTCTCCAAACTTGGCCTGGTCCTTGGGGTGCTCTGTGTCCTTTAAAAATATAGCCCTTTCCAGATCCCTCTCATTCTCCACAGATCCCTCTCTTCAAGCTACCTTACCTATCTCTTCTGTTCCCTGATTTCATAAGGAAAATTAAGGCCATCATGTATGTTAGCCCCGAAATCCAAAGACTCCTTTTTATGAAATATCTACCTCCTCACTATCCCACTTCATTACTTTCAGCTTCAGTGGAGGAGGTGTCCCTTCCCTGAATAAAATTTATCCCTTTGCATTGCTGAAGCAGCTTTCACAGGGCTAAAATGTGGGAAGTAATGAGGTTTCCACGTGTCAGCTGAAATCTGCTTCTGTGACCTCTCCCTTTAAGGCCATCGCTTGGGTAACTATGGCCCAACATTTACCCTCATAATTGGATGTCACAGCTAAATCTAGGATCTCCTTCATGGACTCATTATTATTAAATTTGGGGGCAAGTGATAAGAACATCCATGATGGGATTCAAATGTGCTAAGTTATTGAAAACCGCATTCCACATTTTGTTTTGGATACTATATATATTGCTAACCCACCCAAGATTTATACTTTTTATTTAATTTTTTTGTTTCCTGTTAGTCCTTATCAAACGAGGATTTAAGAGAACAAAGTCCACATTTACCCAAACATGGAACAATCTGGACCAATTTCAGTCTGTCAACAATCACTTGATAGGAAAGGAGGAAGAAAGGTGCTCATAAAAATTAGTAAAAACGGAGCTTCAGAAGATCCTCAGCAAAAGACAACTATCTCTAAAAATAGGAAGCCCTTCACTCCAAATCAGTCTATTTTAACATAAATTATAGTTATAAATGGAACTGACTCAGAGTTTTTCAGTGTAGTCACCAGGTCTTCCTTAGAGGAGTGGTCTTTCAGAAAAGAGTACTTCAAGTCAAGCTAGCTTAGTGGGCCTCAAGCAGCCCACTGCCAAGCCTGACATTGAGCACACTCAAGAGGAAGAACCAACCTGTCAGACAGATAGAATCTATATAGTTTAAACTATTATCAAACTAAGCCAAACTTCTGAACCATTTCAGAGAGAAGGATGTAAGTCTAAGCTTACTAAGCCCACCAGCTTCTGGATGGATGCACAGTTGCTCAGTGGTGGTCCCACCTCCTTTAACTAAGATCCTCCTGCATATTTGCCAACATAGCTCTTTTATAGCCAGAAAGGACTGAAACCTTGGGAAAGAGAAGTTTAATACCTAGAATCCATGTCATAAGTATCTGCTAAATCTAATGCAAGAAACTCTTGCAGACAGAAACAGTGATACATGATTCATGCTCAGGAGTCAGGCAATCCTGGGTTTGAATCAAATTTTAGATATTTCTTTAAGCCTTGGTTTCCTTATCTGTAAACTAAGGATACTAGCAATATCTGCATTAAAGCGTTGTTCCAAGGCTTAGTTATAAAGCCCTTAGCTTTATAGATAACAATAAATGTTATTTATTTGTAGTAGTATTTTTGTCATTACATCTAAGACCCCACCCAGTCCTATTTTGGAAAGAATCTTTGCCATTGGGAAACTTGCTCAAAGATCATGCCTGTGTCTGGGATGGTAAAAAGGAAACTGTAGCTGCTGGTTGAATGTACTGGCTTGAAATTAGCCGGCCTCATTCACTGCAGCCCAGACATAACAGGAGCAGCCAGTTCTTTGTGGTAGGAAAATCTGAGGACTCCCTGGACTGGGTTGCCCACAGAGTTGCTGGGCTCAATGGAGAGGCCACAGCCAAGGATGAACTCCAGCTGGGGAGAGCGGAGCTAGACTTGGACTGACGGGGAGCAAGCCGGGGCAATCTAAACTCTTCGGAGGGAAGGGATTTGGTATTAAACAAGGCATGTCTTAATTTGAATGAGAAATTAATCTGAATGAACCAAAATATGCCCCTTCACCCAATGAAATACCTTCATCCTGAACAACCTCTGCAGTTGTATGTGGTAGCTCTGCTAATGTGCATATATCTATATCCATCAACATATCTATATCTGTACTTATAAGCATAGCTATATCTATAATCACATCTATATCTATAGCTATAATCTATTATCTAGATCTTGATCTATAATCTATAACTCTGTCCAGATCTTTATCTATAAGGAACACAAAGGCTATACAGCAAAGTCTTTACATTGGATACTATTGGGTTTGTGCAATTATGGATGCTAAGAAATTTTATGTTTTTGCTGTCTGTGTTTTGTAATGAGTATATACACCATTTATCACAAGATAAGACAGTAATAGAATATTAACTTTGAAAAAGGCATTAGAAGAAAAGAAAAAAAATTATTGGGTGATAGCATCCTTGGTCAGTTTTCATGTGCCTCTCGTGAGGAGCACTGGGCAGACATGTCCTGAAGGAAGGTGCTTCCAGTATGGAGGGTTGGATTGGTCTGAGCTGTGGACAGGTGCTTTAAAGAAGATCCCTTGAATCTGCTCATAAATTCCCTATTTCAGCTTTTGTCCATAGAATTTTATCCCCAGGTTATGCTCTACATAGTCTGGTTCACTACTAAAGTAAAACCAGCAGTGTTTTGGGTCGGCCTCCTAGTCCACCTCTCTGCTTTTTTCCATTGTAAGAAACTTCGTTCACATGGTTTCCCTGATGCCTGATGATGAGAGATAGTTGATCTTAAATCATTGCTCTCAAAAAGAGATTAGATACAGAACACCCAAAAAAGGAGCTTATTTTAATTTTTCAAAGGTACTGCCCACACATGAAGAGACCAAGCCAACTGATACCTGCCTGCCTGGCTCAGGAATTGCTCTGGAACTGGGTGGGGCTGAGCTTCCAGGATGAAGATTCTTTTTGGGGTGGGGGGGAGGGGGCAGGTATCTGACTGGTACAAGAATCTGAACCCTTGACCTTGGTGTTATAACACCATGCTCTGACCAACTGAGCTAACCAACCAGCCTGGATTTGGTTTTTAAACACCAAATATCTAGAATTTAGAAGATGGCAGTTGCCTCAGTAACTTTCAGATCTGTCAAAAATGTCTTGGTTGTAGCCCACGTACTTGACTTGGAGAAAAGGAATCAAGAGCAATCATCATCGATCAGAATGAGGATGTGATTATGCTCCTATCCATACTGTCTTCTTAGGTGCAGACTGCTAATGGCCCAGATATGTTTGGTTTTCAACGTGTCTCTCTCCTGAATGATATTTGTCTGTGAAGTTTAATTTTCCCTATAGGTTATATGAGCATTTTATTTTAGGTTTGATGTCATGAAGCCTTGAGTTTAAGTGGAGAAGCTGATTTTTAATATTTGACACAAATTCTTGATAAAGTAGCCATCCTCAGAGGAACCTTTGGATGTCAGATGGTAGGGGTAATGCGTGTGCATGCACTGTTTAGAAAGATGATATTACTGACCTGTATTAGTATCCTAGGGGTGCTATCACAAATTAATGAAAACTTAGTGGTTTAAAACAGAAGAAATTTATTCTCACAGTTCTGGAAGGCAGAAATGCAAAATCATGTGTCGGCAGGGCCACACTCTCTCCGAAGGCTCTAGGGGAGATACTGCTCCTTGCCTCTTCCAGTTTCTGGTGGCTTTAGGTGTTCTATGGCTTGGGCCTGTATAGCTCCAATCTCTGTCTTCATCTTCACATGGTCTCCTCTTCTGCATGTCTGTCCTCTGTGTGTCTCTTACAAGGACACTTGTCACTGGATGTAGGGCCCACTTGAATAATCCAGGATGATCTCATCCCAGGGTCCTTAATTTAATTACATCTGCAAAGACCTTTTTTCAAAATAAAGTCACATTCCCAGGTTCCAGGGAACAGAATGTGGACATTTCTTTTGAGGGACCACCATTCAACCCACTACATGGCCCATGGTTCAAAAGGCCTGAAATTAACAGAGGTGCTTTCTCAGAAATGAAGGATTTAACTATATACTTTCCATAAATTGCCATTAAATTTTGCCCTACAATAAGTGTGTGTGGGGGGGGGGGAGAGAAGGATTTATATTCTCGCCTCATTCACACTGAATGCAAAGTTAATTATTTGCAGATTGACAAACCTAAATTAGAGGTTAAAGCAGGGATTGCAAACTGGTAGAGCAAAAGCCAGTTCTAGCCAAGAGATGTGTTCTGATCACCTTCCATGGTGTTTTAAGATGTTTGAATTAGTTGAATATATTAAAAAATTGGAAGATTTTTAAATATAATAGTCCCAAGTTTCTGGCTTCTCTTATAAAATAACATCTAATAATACTGGGCTCAGATTTCTTCTCAGCAACAAGGCTGAAACCTGGATACAGTTGCTCCTTATGATGGGGCCTGAACTCTCCACATTGCCACAGTCCTCACCAGTCCCTGTTGTTTTCCCTAGTCCCATTTCACTCATTGGAATGAGTTGCTTGGCCACTGGTTTTTTTGAGTTGGCAATTTCTGGTCTATGGGCCTATTATGAAGGTAAGCTAGTCACGAAGCAGAAATTCAACCAGCAACTCTGACTCACTCTAACCATGGAGCTAAACTTTGAAAGTTGTTTCCAAAAGAGATTGTGTAGGATAATGAGCCATTTTAGATTCATCTGATGTATCCATTATCAGCCAAGACCCATAATCCAAAGATCTACAGTCTCGTTACTATGAGAGAGATCCTACAGTTTATTTATTTATTTAATTGTCTTTTTCGTGACGGGCACTCAGCCAGTGAGAGCACCGGCCATTCCTACATAGGATCCAAACTTGCGGTGGGAGCGTCGCGCTCCCAGCGCCGCACTCTCCCGAGTGCGCCTCGGGCTTGGCCGGAGAGATTCTACAGTTTAACACATCTCCCTGCTTGTGATAGTCTAAATTCTTTCAGGCCCAGTCTCATGTAAACACAATTCATAATCTTGAATTTTGTAGAATCAACTTAGCTCCAGAAGACTTGCTTATTGTTTTGTGAACCAGGTGTTTTATCTGTTTCATAATACCTCTTATACAATATGATAAGTATCTTCCTGATTTTGATAGCATTTCTTTATTGAGCTTACACCCACAGAGCTTAATGACCTAAATATCCTAGCATTTTATTACTCAACACCTTTTTTCTAGGAATGCATGGAAAAACAAAGAAAAGGAATTCTCTTTTCAGCAGGAGTGGTTTTAAGAGACATCCACTGCTTTTGCTTCTGCTCTTGAAGTTCAGATAATACAGTTGAGAACAACCTTGAAATAGAGAAATATATAGAAACATTCAACATGCAAGACTAATCTATAACTTGCAATTAGACTGATGGCAGTGAATCATTAAGGAAACAATGACCTAGCTAGTGCTCCTACAGAGGTGTTTTCTCTGGAATTAACTGTTCTTGCACAATTTTCCCCATGCTATTCTTAATTTTAAAAAATGGCATGATTTCTGTTTGTAACAGGGAGATATATTTTCATGTGTACTCTTCTCATGAACAAAAGGAGATTTACTTCATATATTTTGTGCTGCTTTAAATACATTTCAATATAATAAAGTCAGGATTCTTTAAAAAACACACACATGCACACACACACCCTTTTTAGTGGGTCAAACCTGTGACATCTCTGAATATCAAATTGATTTAATTTAGCAGAGACAATCTAGGTAAAGGTGACTTATTAAGTGATGAATTGACCACATACAATAGCAACACTCAGAGTATACATGAAACCATCACTTTTTAAAACTTCAACCAATGTAGATTCTGCAGAACTAGGAGTGTGAATGGCAACAGACTGGGATATAACCTATTAACAAGCCATCTGCTTTAATGTGCCAGTGAAGGCAATTTCTTTTTGTTGTATGAGATGCAAAAAGACACAATCACTTTAAGAATTATTAAATAGCATATCTTAAAAGAGACATCTCACTGTATACTTCATTAATGATGCAACAGGGAGCTTAGTTGCTCTTTCAGGTAACTCAGCAGAGCAGTTCTACCCATTTCACTAACACTTCGGAAGAAATTATTCTAACTGAAGTATAGCAAATAAACTCACTCTTGATTTTTATTTAAAATTTGAAAGAGTTGAATGATGTAGGGTTGTCAGAGATTCTCTAAACACTGACTCCAGATTTTTCTCTCTGTTAAGACTTACTGTGAATAATGCTCACCTACGATCATAGCAATATGGCATAAATTGAGCAACAAGCAGGCTGCAGAAAGAAATGCTGATTAGCAAGACTGCTGGCTGTAACCCTCCATCCTTGACATCTGTCACTAGTTTTTGTGAATAATGAATTTTGTTCCTATAAATTACTTTAAGATAGTTATACAGTCAGAAGTGTAATTAGTGATGATAAATAGGTATATTTGAAGATACTGCAGCTCACTTAATCGTCATTTTTCAAATCGTTGTTTCTTCGTAGAGAAAATAGACGTGGCCATTAAGTGCTGCCAAGATGAGTTTGACTAAGCAGAGATTGACAATGAACTGATTTACAAAATGTATATTCCATTACATATGGGCCATAAAGCTTGTAGGTACTTTTTCATTCATTTCTCCCAATAACAAAATAATCTTGAACCATAAACTCTTGTGTTTGAAAATAGTCTCACCAAGAATACCAGATTTAATCTCAAAATAAGTTAGCTGGTTTTTAAAATGTCTTCATTAGTGATTTTTTCCCCCATTCTTTAAGCTACAATAACTTAATTGCTATGATCTTCACTGATGTAACATGTACTTAACAACTGTCTAATGAATACCTGCTACTGTGAAGAGATCAGGGAAGAAAAAAAATGAACTAATATGACATGTTCTCAGCCTCTAGGTCACTTGCGATCTAGTGAAGGTGATGACACGCACCAACAAAGAAGCATTTAAAAAGCAATGTTAGGGTGTCTGACTCAGGAGCAGAAAGACTGTAACAAACAGTGAATGGCAGAATAAGCTTCTGGTGGGGGTGGTGTTGGTATGCACAGAAATGGGGAAAGCATCTTCAAGAAGTGGGGTACAGTCCAAGAAATTTAGCAATGAAATAGCTAGCGTTGATGAAGAGCACAGTGGTTGATTGTATGGACTCTGGAAAGCGGTCTGCCTGGGGAAGCAATTTGACATCTCCCTGTAACATTTCCTCATATGTAAAATGGGCATGGTAATAGTCACTGTCTTGTGGGGCTCTTCTGAGGACTGACCGAGGCAGCAAACATATCGTGATTTAAACTAATGTCTGTGCCACACTGGCTGTTATTATTATATTCCTAATTATATTTTCTGCAGTTTTGGCAATAGTTCCAAAATGTCCTTCATTTCTAGAATAACTATTTACTTTACAACACATATGGTAAATAAGTGCCATATGAAATACAGTGAGATATATTAACCTTTCCCTGGCATTGTAGCTTCTTGTCTTCATGAATTTTTCAAGCTGAACTCTTAGAAGGGTGCTCTACGAATTATTCTGAGTTGGACTAGTTTTTTAATTTGGGTGCATACTTGATTTGACAGCTACCTTTGTTTGGCCTGGCCCCAGATTTGCAGATTGACGAATTAACAGTCTCTCAGACCTTCTGTTTTCTCCCCCATCTTTGCTGTATTTTCCCTGAGATTTGAAAGCCCCTGATGTGAGCAATTTTCCAAACTTATGGTATCTTTCCAACACAAATTATTGTCCTTGGGGGCTTGTAACTGGCCTCAGTGATTACCTGAAAACTCCTTTAACACCACCACCTTTCTGAAGTGAGAGAACACATGGTAGTTATGACTTTGGTGCAGACAGCCTGCCTGTTCCTATCACTCCTTCCCCACTACCCCAGGGTCTTTTGTCAGGTGGGTCGTTTGAGGCCTTGTAGGGAGCCCAGAAGCAATGAACATGAAATGGAATGGGGACACCTTGATGAGTGGGAGGGCAGTTTTGTGGCCTTCACGGCCCTCCCACCCCACTGAACTGTTTTAGTGCCTTGCACAGGTACTAGTAGTGCCTTTCCTCCCCTCCCCCAACAGAACACAGGTGAAAATCTCCCTGACCTACTGGCTATGGATGATGTAGCAATATTAGATCACTGGGCTTAAAATTGAGCTTCTTCTGTTCAGGTTGCCCAATTGGCTCAAGTCAGGTGCCAGCAAACCTGCCCAAATGTGGCTTCTTTTCCTGTTCCTAAACTAAGACTGCCTGCTTCTAAGACTCAACTGGGACACTTGTTAAATACAGACTCTGAGGCCCCTTCCCTGAAGATTCTGATTCCATTGTTCTGAAGTAGGGGCCCAGGGATCTGACTTTTGTACACACTCCGGGTGATTCTTATGAAAACATTGCTTTGGTCATCCTGTGAGCACCTAATGCTCTCTGACAATGGATTCTTGCGGGTGAGGGGTGTGTGTGTGTGTGTGAGAGAGAGAGAGAGAGAGAGAGAGAGAGACAGACAGACAGACAGAGACAAGTGAGAGTGTTCCAACAAGCCCTTGAGAGTCAGTGTAGGAGGCAGCTACCATCATTGTGAAGGCAGCTGGGTGCAGCCTCTGCAGGTAGCAAGGTGGGTGCTTATCCCCATCGAAGATTCTCTTGCCCCTAGCACTCTTATTTCTGCCCTGCCTTGACCTAGTTTGTCCATGCTATTTAGCTTCCCTGCTGTTGGATCACAGAGTCAGAAGCCTTGAAGTGTTCTTGAAAAAGCACCTAATTCTCAATCTAGTTTTCAGGCACTTAAACCATTTGAAACAATAAAGGTCTTTCATCCTCACCTAAAAAGTCAATAAAGAAGGAAAATGCCAAATTACAGGTACTCTTTAATTAAGCACCTGGACAATTTATATTAATAGTGAAAACTCTCTAGAAACTGTCTGAGAGGAAGGTAGAGATGATCAGTATTTGTTGGAAGAAAAAGAGAGAAGGAATAATCACAATAGCTATTTTTTTTGTAATTACTAAGTCTGCTCAGACCTCACTTCTGATGATTCATAAACTAAACATTTTTATTTTTAGATTTAAAGTCCCATTGTTACTTAAAAAAATTATCTTTTTATAGACTTTAAAGTTTCCATAATAAAAAAAATTAAGGTGTGTTATCTAAAAATTACTTTACTGATAAAATTTTCCTGTTTGTTTAATTTAGAGATATGAAGATCTATAAAGCAAAAATTTTCTCTTGCACATTCTTGTCGATTATCTGTCCTTCATCTCTCCTGCATATTTTCAGGAAAAGAAGACATATTTTCTATCGATTGTGCAGTATATCTTCATAGATAGCCTTTGTGCCCAAGAATATATTTTCTCCTTGCTGATAAGCAACTTGGCTGAGTCATCCTATAAGTTAATTCTCAGTTTGCATTTAAAATGACATGACTCTACGATGAGAACTACAAACCACTGTTGAGAGAAATTAAAGAGGTCACAGAAGATTGAAAGATATCCCATGCTCTTGGACTGAAAGAATCAGCATTATGAAGATGTCCATACTACCCAAAGTGATATACAAATTCAATGCAATCCCCATCAAAATTCCAATGACATTTTTCTCAGAAATGGAAAAAACTATCCAGACATTTATATGGAATAACAAAAGACCATGCATAGCCAAGGCAATTCTGAGCAAAAAAAATAAATAAATAAAAAATAAAATAAATAAATAAATAAAATAAAATAAAGCTGGAGGCATAACACTACCTGACTTTAAACTATAAAGCTATAATAACCAAAACAAGCATGGTACTAGCATAAAAACAGACACACGGATCAACGGAATAGAATAGAGAACCCAGAAATCAACCCATATACCTACAGCCATCTGATCTTTGACAAAGGCACCAAGTCTATACATTGGGGAAGAGACTGCCTCTTCAGCAAATGGTGCTGGGATAACTGGATATCCATATGCAGGAGAATGAAACTAGACCCATACCTCTCACCATATACCAAAATCAACTCAAAATGGATTAAAGAATTAAATAAACACACTGAAACAATAAAACTTCTTAAAGAAAACATAGGAGAAACACTTCAGGAAGTAGGACTGGGCATAGACTTCATGAATACGACCCCAAAAGCATGTGCAACTAAAGGAAAAATAAACAAATGGGATTATGTCAAACTAAAAAGCTTCTGCACAGCAAAAGAAATAATTAACAGAGTTAAAAGACAACCAACAGAATGGAAGAAAATATTTGCAAAATATACATCTGACAAAGGATTAATATCCAGAATATACAAGGAACTGAAACAACTTTACAGCAAAAAAACAAGTAATCCAATCAAAAAATGGGCAAAGGGGCTAAATAGGCATTTCTCAAAAGGAAATATATGAATGGCCAACAGACACATGAAAAAATGCTCAACATCACTGAGCATTCAGGAAATTCAAATCTAAACCACTTTGAGATACCATCTCACTCCAGTCAGGAGGGCTAATATCCAAAAGACAGAATGATAAGCGCTGGTGAGGTTGCACAGAAAAGGAACTCTCATACACTGTTGGTGGGACTGCAAAATGGTGCAGCCTTTATGGAAAATGGTATGGAGGTTCCTTAAACAACTTCAAATAAATCTGCCATATGACCCAGCTATTCCACAGCTGGGTATATACCCAAAGGAAGTCTATCATTTAGATGAGTGAATATGGAAACTGTGGTATATATACGCAATGGAATACTACTCTGCTATAAGAAAGAATGAAATATTGCCATTTGTAACAACATGGATGTACTTAGAGAAAATCATATTAAGTGAAACAAGTCAGGCATAGAAAGAGAAATACCACATGTTCTCACTTATTTGTGGGAGCTAAAAATAAATAAATAAACACACAAACAAATGGTGGGGGGTGGGAAGAAGACACAACAATCACAATTCCTTGAAGTTGTTAAGACACGCAAACAGATATGAGGTTGATGGGAGGGAGGGGGGAGTGGGACAGGGGAGGGAAGATTCGGTAAAGGGAAACAAAAATCAACCACATTGTATATTGATAAAATAAGATTAAATTAAAAAATAAAAATTAAAAAAAAAGTCAAATTTTTCAAGCTCCTATGATAGGCTGACAGTAGTCAATGGAGATTAATGGCTATTTAGCAAATTTTGGTTGCACATATTTTCAAAATTAATTTAGCAATTATTAAATATTATGAATCATCATAAAAGATTTTTTCTCATTGATTTCTACATGTTTTCTGTACATTAGATGAGGCACTAATTTGAATATTTAAAAATCTGAGAGCTAAACATTAAAAAGGATCAGATAAAAAGTAATGGCAATAAAAGATACACAAAGAATTTTAAATCTTAAAATAATAAAAATAAATAAATAAAATAAAATGACATGAACCATAGGCTCATAAGATTTTAAGATTTATTTTATTTATTTACTTTTATTTTCATTTTTTACATGTCTTCAAATAGTTTAATTGGGACTTCCCAGGAAGATGGTCCATTGTCAATCCCTTCTTCACTAGCCTAGGCATCCAAAATTCTTCCCAAGGAAGATTTCTTAAATTAAAAAATTTAGGTATATTTGAACAAGGCCTGTAGATTATATAACAGTGGTGTAACAATATTTTCCTGATTTTGACATTGTACTGTAGTAATGTAATATGCTAACATTTATGGAATATGGATGAAGAGTATACAGAAATTCTTTGTGTTATTTTTGCATGTCTGAAACTATTTTAAAATAAAAAGTTAAAAAATGAGTACTTTAAAATTTAGAAATAATATAATGAAAATTTATGAATTTACCATCCAGATTTTATAAATATCAATAATGTGCCTTATTTGCCTTACTTTTTTATTTTTTTACCTTCTTAACATATTTTTAAGTATCTAGTTCAGCATTGTTAACTATATGCACATTGTTGTACAGCAGATCTCTAGAACTTTTTCATCTTTCATGACTGAAACTCTATATCCACTGAACAGCAACTCCCCATTTTCCCCTTCTCCTAACCTCTGGCAATCACGATTCTACTTTATGCTTTTTTTGCATTTGACTTTAGATATCTCATGTAGATGGAATCATGCAGTATTTGTCCTTCTGTGACTGGCTTATTTCACATAGGATAATGTCCTCAAATACATCCATTTTGTAGCATATGACAGGGTTTTCTTCTTTTGTAAGGCTGAATAATAATCCATTGTAGAAGTATACCAAATTTTCTTTATCTGTCCATCCATTGGTGGATATTTTGGTTGTTTCCAACTCTTTTTAAATTTTTAATTGAATCATAATTGATTATACATATTTTGGGGGGTTCAATGTTGACGTATGTTGATCAAATCAATATTATTAGCATGTTCATTATTACAAATAGTACTTATTCTTTATGGCCCTCATCCAATCTCTGTTGTATCACTTTTTACTTTTACTAGCACTGAATGGAAGTTCCTGTTTTCCTTTTTCCTCTCCAATTCTTAGTATTTTAGGCTTTTTAGTTCTTTCCAGTATAATGCATACAGAATGGAATTTGTTTTATTTTCCATCATATCAAAGACTAGCGATGCTGAACATCATTTTATATGTTTATTGGCCGTCCAGGTTTTCTCTTCTTTATACTTGTATTATTGATCATATTCTTCTCCAGTATTTTTCTATTTTTTCTTAATGATGTGAAAGAAGCTTTTTGTGTATTCTGAATATAAGCCTTTATTATTTATATGCATGAAAATCTTTTCTCACTTGTAGTTTGCTCTATTATTATTATTATTATTCTTTTTGGTTTGTTTTGGTGGCTGGCTGGTGCAGGAATCTGAATCTGTGACCTTAGTGTTTTAAGGCTGCACTGTAATTTGCTTTAATTTGGTAATAATGTCTTTTAACTGAAAGACATTTTGCATTTTAATAGTCACAATTTTTCATCTTTTTATTTTGTGCTTTTTATGTCTTTTATAAGAAATCTCCACCTTTCCCAAGATCGTAAGATATTTTATGATATTTTGTTCCAAAAGTTTTGCTTTTAACATTTAAGTTCTAATTTTTCTGGAATTTTTATTTACAACTGTTTTGAGGCTGGGATCTATTTTTGTCTACTTTTCTGGTTTATTGAATGGTTTATCTTTTTCCAACTGGTTTTTAATGCCCCATTTTATAACAAGTTCTCATGTATGCTTGAATATATTTTTTGATTCTCTATTTTATTCATTAGTTCATCTGTCTACTCCTGCACTGATATTTTACTTTCACTTTTCTATAATTTTAAAATGTCTTGTAATCTTGTAGGTCAAGCCTTCCCTCCTTTTTTCTTTTTTTTCAGAATTGTTTGGAACTCCCAACCCCTTAATCTTTTGTATATATTTTGTATTAGTTGTCAAATAACATTAAACATTTCATTTTTTAAAAAATTGGAATATTATTGCATTTATAGATAATTTTGAAAGACTTGACTTTATGATATTGTGCCTTCTTATCTATAAACATGCCATAACTTTCTATTTATTTAGATCCCCTTATACATTCATCCATGATTTAACTTAATTCATAACTATCTTACGTAGGTTAAGTTAGATTTATTTATGGATACCTTATAATTTTTGTTTCTATTGTGAAAAAGACTTTTTTTCTATTACATTTTCTATTTGGTTACTGATACTGTGTAGGAACACTATTGAGCTTGTACAGTAACCTTGCTGAATTTTTTAAATTAGAAATCTGGGTTTTCAATTCTTAACCCTCATTAAAAAATAAATAAAATAAGTAAAAGAGGGTGGGATCAAAGATCACAGGAGGACTTTTTGGTGACAGCTAGGAGTATGCTATGAGTTCCTTCTACCAAAGGAAGAGAAAGAGTGGGAGCTACTTCCTCCTCCACCTCAAGTCAAGATATAAGGAATTTAAAGAGCCTAATAATTTGTATCTTCTACAGTTTACAGTTCTAGATGGACTGTGCTCCTGAATCCCTTGTGGAAAATGTAGAGGGGATGGCTGAGCAAAGGAGAAGTGGCTGTGTTGGTGGCCTGGACCATTGGAGTTGGTCAGGACAAATGATGCTTGAATGTTTTCCATGGATCAGATATGGTTCAATGGGAGAGGGTGCCTGTACAGGGGCATCTCAAGTTTTGTTCAAGAGAACTGCCTAAATGAAAATCCCAATGGAAGGAAACTGTTAGATATCTAGGGAGTTGAGGAAGGGGCTAATGATCAGTTGGACTTTCCTTACTCGAGGGAACTCCGGGTGAAACATCCCTGGTAGTAGGAGAGGGATTACATAAAATACTAAACTGCCTCTGGGAGATGGTAAGCTTTAAACCCATGGCTAGTAAAAACTAATACCAACCACAGTGTTGCTAGTTAGGTGGGTCCTTTCCTGCCACTTTAGATCTTCTTCCTTCTTTTGACCCTGGAATTGGTGGTCAGAAACCACAGCTAGCAAGCTTAGGCAGGAAGGGTAAAAGCACAAGTTGCGAAGAGGGAGAAAAAGTCACACTCCCCTTCCCCGCCACCTCTATATGCTGCTAGCCTGTATCAGGCCTGCGTTGGGAAAAATAATTAGCTTATAAGCAGTTCAAATTTTAGTTATTGCACTGGACTGGCATGTGTATTACTGATTGCAGGACCCTATATTATTGAGAGAAACTATCAAAGTCACGAGACTACCCTAAATTTCATTCAAACATAGGAAAGAACTACTACTGAATAAATGTGAAAAGACAGTAGGAGAGAGAAAGTTGCTTTCTGATTACATGCCATGGTTGCTGCTTATTTGGTATAAATGTGACATAATATATAATATATCATATGAAAGGCATTATATTGTATAAGTTAGGAGCTAGGCTCTAGAACCAGATTTTTGAATCCTAGCTTTGTCATTTATTATGTGTCTAATCTCTCTGTGCTTCCATTTTCTCCTTTGTAAAGCATGTGACTGCGTTTCTATGAGCAATAAATAAGTAAATATATTTAAAATGCCTAAAACAGTGCCTGCCACATTGTAGCAGGAAGTCAATGTCAGCTAAGATGATTATAATACCTTTATTTATGGTTAGTTGTACAAATACTCAGTTACTACATATAATAAAGTACATATTTGGGAGACACAATACACATTACAGAAAGTAGTTAAAAATTTGTGAACAGTTTAAAAAAGCATGACTCAATTATTTTTTATTCAAAATATTTTAACAATTACTTGTACATAGTTGTGGGGTACAGTGCGTTTTTTCAATACATGCAAATACTGCACAATGATTCACTTAGGGTAGACAGCATAGTTTTGTACCCATTAGTCCACCACTTTTCTTCCTCCCCATCCTCCCACTTCCTGGCCTCTGGTAACCATTATTTTACTCTTTACTTCTATGAGAACCACTTTTTTTTTTTTTTTTTTTTTGCACTCCACAGATGAGTGATATCATACAGTATTTGTCTTTTTGTGCCTGACTTATTTCACTTAACAGGATGGTTTCCAGTTCCATCCATATTGCTGCAAATGATAGGATATCATTTCTTTTTCTTTTTTATAGCTGAGTAGTATTCCACTGTGCATATATACCAGTTTTTTCATCCATTCATCCATTGAAGGGCATTTAGGTTGACTTATCCCTTGGCTATTGTGAAATGGGAGCACAGGTGTCTTTTTGATATATTGATTTCATGTCCTTTGGGTAAATACCCAGTAGTAGGACAGCTGGGTCATATTTATTCTTAAATAATGGTTTATCTGGACAAGATGAACTTTAGATATTTTTTAAGATGCAAGCACTTTTTTTCCTCCACCTGAGCATAAAGGCTGATTGTGCCTCTAGTTGAATATCATTAGTATTGTTGAAAATTTCACAAACCATGCTAAGTGAGCTCCACAAAAAATTCATGCTAGGTGAGTTCAGGTGTAGCTTCTTTGCTATTTAGCAAAGCTCTTCTTTTTCCTCTCTACCTCTTGTCAACTCTATTGATTTCCCATGGGACTATTTCTTTTTTTTTTTTTTTTTAAGTTTGGTGTTTTTATTTTTATTTATTTATTTATTTTTTGTCTTTTTCTTGACCGGCACTCAGCCAGTGAGTGCACCGGCCATTCCTATATAGGATCCGAACCCGCGGTGGGAGCGTCGCTGCGCTCCCAGCGCTGCACTCTCCCGAGTGCGCCACGGGGTCGGCCCCCATGGGACTATTTCTGAATTCTCCTTTCTCCTCAAATATCAGCTCCTTCATCATATCCCCCATCTTCATCTCAAGACTATTCCACTGAAAATCTTTTTGCCAGATAAAGACCATTTGCTAAACAGTGCTCCAGCTCCCTCACTATCCCCCATCTCCTCCTCTCTTCCTTTGGTCCCACTTCCCTAAAATAATACGTATCTTCTTTCTTTTCGAAATGAACGTCCCAATCAAAGTTCAAATTTCCATCTACTTCTAATTGCCCCATTAATTATACTCTCTGAACTGAATCTTCAGAATTTACTCATAATGTTTTTTATTCTTTTTAATTTAAAAAAATTTTTAAATTTTTTTTACCCTTGTATTGTCAAATTCCCATCCTAGGTCAAGAGGAAGAAAAATATTAACAGAAGCTAAAAATCACTATCAGTAAGCTAAAATGTCTCCAGTTTAATAATAGCACTTTTTAATCAATCAGAGTGTTGGGGGCAGGAGGTGAGAAGAAGAGGTAAAGATGGTGGGAAGAAATATTAACCAATGCAAAGTAAGCATATATTTGATCTCCCCCACCTTCTATTATGTGAGTTAGTCATGTAGTGCCTTCTCAATCAAAAAGCTCAGAGCAATCTTGCCAATCTTGTTTACCTTGTCCGTATACTTCCATACACTCTTCATTTTTTTTATAAATCTCTTGAGACATAATCAAAATGTGATAAATAGCATATATTTAACATTGTATAATTTTATAAGTTTTGTCATAGGCCACCGTCAGCCTAATCAAGCTAATGAATTTGTTTCCTTGTGTCTCCAGACAAACACTAATCTGCTGTCCATCACTACAGATCAGTTCACATATTAATAATTTTATATAAATGGAATGAAGCAATATGTATTCTATTTTTGTCTGGCGTCTTTCACTTAGCACAGTGATTCTGAGATTCATCATGTTGTTTCATTGTATCAATAGTTTATTCCTTTTTATTGTCAAGTAGTAAGTACTACATTTATGCATGTATCATGGTTTGCTTATCCATTCACCTGTTGAGGAACATTTAGGTTGCCTGTAGACATTTGCTATGATAAATAAAACTGTTATGAACATTCTTTTGTAAGTCTTTATATGAACGTGTGCTTTCATTTTTCTTAGATAAACATGTACGGGAGGAATGGCTAAGTTAGTACAGTAGGTTTAACTTTTTAAGGAACTGACAAACTATTTTTCAAAGTAGTGTACTACTCTGAACATTTTAAATATTTCAAATATCCCTTTTGTTTTTTGGAAAGTTATATGAATAGAAAATGTGGTTAAATGCTGTGACTAGTAAAAGATTTCTACGGAAAAATTAAGTCTAGTCGGTTATGTCTTCAGTCAAGTTGCAGGAATATAATCCTTCTGTCTGCTTTGTTGAACAACCCACTCTGGCTATTCAACAACACAAGGACACATGCCAAACAGAAATGCATTCATTGACCAAATAGCAGCTGTCCTTGGAGGCTGCTGATTAACCAGCCGGGCTGTGATAGCACTGCAGCCTGAGCAGGGTGGCCCTGTGCCAGAAGCATAACTATCTCATTCATTTTCATGATTTTGCCAACATGCACTACTCATGTTGTCTTATTTTGATGAAGCTTCCAATTTTTATTACCCCATTGGGAAATCAATTTCAGATAAGCCGCTGATGGAACTGTGTGTGTGTGACTACATTTATACACACACACACACACACACACACACACACACACACACACAGTTACACATGTAAACCTAGACATCTCATGCTCCACTAAGACAGAAGGTCATAGTGGTTGTCCAAGTTATGACAATCTGGGCAACTTCTCACTCGTAAGTTACTAAACCTGGTGAGAAACCTGTGGCATTGATGTAACAAGCTTCCAGAACCAGAACTAGGCAGAGCAGGAGATGAGTGTCAGTGGGTGGGAGAAGCTGGGTGAACTCTACCCTGAAACTGGGAGGAGATATGCAGGGGTCACACTGTAACACTGGTGGTGGGGACAGAGCCTCATGAGGTACAAAATGTGCCCATGAGGCAGCCTGCAGGGAGAAGGTGCTTTCCTGGGTACCGCAGTTGATTAGTCTAATAACTTTCTGCTGCTATCACAGTCATTCAAACAAAGAAGTTTTCCTTGAAGATGGCCCTTTGAGGAGTTACCAACTTTCCGCATTTAATTCTGCTTTGTTACCGTCCCCCATAGGGTGTAATGTAATAGAGCACATTGCCTCAAACTATGGCGCACAACACTTCAGGGCATCTGAGCTATATGGAGATTTGGTAGGTTATAGAGATAGGTTATAGTTTAGCAGAGGCTTAAAATGATTAACTTTTTTTTTTTTTAGGCCAGGTCCTTGCTGTTTTGCTTCCCTCCAGGGACTGGTTCTTCCTCTAGCCTTGACTCCTGAGGCTCACTCAGTTTTCAGCCCCAAGTAAGGCAGGGGTTCACCTTAGAGGAGGGTGGGCTTTTTCCCTCTGGCTCTTTGGGCTCCCTGCAGTTTCAGGTTGATAGGTTTGTCCTTGCACTGATTGCTACCTTGTTCCTTTAAACAAAGGGGGAGCTTTGTCTCACTGTCCCCTTCTCCATTCTGGGTATACAGAAGCCACCTTGGCAATGCTCCATTGGGGAGGATTCCAATGTAGGGGAACTCTTCACAGAAAATAACTGTCACATTTTCTCACAGCCCCTGGTTCTTTGCTTTCTTTCTTTCTTTCTTTTTTTTTTTTTTTGATGGCTGGCTGGTATGGGGATCCAGACCTTTGACCTTGGTGTTATAACACTGTGTTCTAATCAAATGTTGTGGTTCTTTTTTAACTCCACACCCTATCCTCTTTGGGGAAACTTCAATTCTCATGAACTTATACACTTCTCTCCATTTAGGAAGGCACACCTGTGGGCTGTGCCCCATCAGGTATCATCATCATAGTGATCTCAGGGGCTGTATGCAAACCTGATATGGCTTACTGTGAGGAGTGCTGTCCTAAACTTATTTTCTGAAAGGAGCATGAGCTTTTATGTTAGAAAAAGGTTGAATTCACTTACTAACTGGGTGACTTTGGGCAAGTCACATTGAACCTCAGTTTTCAGATCTGTAAAATGAGGATAATAATATCTACCTCTCAGGATTGTTTATGAAGATCAGGTGGAACCATCTGTGCAAAATTACTATAAACCAAGAGGTCCTTTAAATGCCTTTGGTTGGGGGAGTGGCCACAGTGGTGTCAGGATCAGGTTGAATCCTGACTTGCCTCCCTGTGACCCTGAACTTAATTCTTGAAGTTTCAATGTACTCATCAGTATAAGTAAGAGAATGCTATAGAAGAATGCTTATTAATTGTAAGAATTAAGTGAGATAATGCATATGAAAATACCTAGAGCCTAGTGGTCTCGCACAGAAATGACACAAATTCAAAGACTGGAGAATGTGAATATTGAGACTTCCTGGAATCCCCATTCTGTCAAAAATAGAGAATCCAATCCTTTCTGTCTTACTTGTCTGATAATTTTCAGACTAGAATATAGGAGAAGCAATTAGGAGACACGTTACTATGTACATAATTCTGAACAACAATTGGACAGCAATGTGAAAATGACTCTGTCATTTTAGATTCATAATAGCCAAGCGAAAAAATACTGGATGTGGTCTGACATGAATTTCAGGAGTCAGTGGCCCCCCAAACCTGGCTTTTCTGTTATTCATGCCTGGTTGGCCCTCTTTCCAATTGGAAATGACTTTATCCCTTCTCCTTTTGTCTCCACACTTGGAACCTTGCTTCTATGTCATTGGAAAAAACAGAGAGTACAGGGCACAAACTCCTTCCATTTCCTCACTTCCCCCGTCTCTTGTCCCTCTGCACCCAGTCTCTTCTCCCTGACTGCACGCCCATCATCTGTCTCATTCTTTTATATGTGACCTCAGACCTCAGGATAACACTAAGTTCTCTTGAATCATAAATTCCTCTCTTTCTACTTAGGAGCCCTTCTTCTCTTCTTCCCCAGGCATAGATTTTCTGATCTCTCCCAGCGTAAAATTGTTGTTCCTGGGCCCCGCATCCCCGTCCAACTGCTCCCCTCCCCGTTGTAACCTACATCCCTCCATGCATCGTCTAAGGGCATGAGCTCCACTTCTTGGCCTCCTTGTTCCACATGAGCTGCATCTGCCCTCTGCCAGCACTATTTCCCACCTTCTGACTCCTCCAAAGACAAAGGTCTCATTTTGGTTTTCAGCTGCCTGGACCCCTCTGCAGCTGATGGCATTGTGGATCCATCCTTCTCTCTTAAAACTCCTCCCTCACTCTCTGCCACACTCTCCCTATTGGGTTTCTTCCTACTTTTTACATCATTATTTTACAATCCTCTTCGTGGACAATTCTACCTCTGCCAATACTTGCAGGTTGGGTCTGCCAGAATTCTGTCCCTTGCCTTGCCGTTGTTCTTAATGTATTCATGTCCCTTAAGCAGTCTCATTCACTCAGGACTGACTACATAATTTGTGAGGCCTGGTACAAAGTGAAAATGCAGGGTCTTTTGCTCAAAAATTATTAAGAATTTCAAGATGGTAACAGCAGAGCATTCAATCAAGCACGGTCCCTTGACAACGGCCTGAATCACATGCACATGAAGCCAGCCCTGCACTCAGCTCCAGATCTTCAAGGACAGTAACTTCCAGGTTCCTATTTCTAGCCCAGACCCCTTTCCTGAGCTTAGGGATTAAAAACTATTCCCAGCACTGAAGGAGCATCAATCCCTCCCATTGCAGGCAGATCTGTTTAAATTTGGGCCCTTTCACTTACTAGCAGTGTGATGTTGGGCAAAGCACTCAATCTCTCTGAGCTTCAGCGTCTCAGTGGAAAATCTGAAGGCTATGGCAAAGTTTGTGTAAGCATCAGGCTGGTAAGTCAGTAATAGAGGTTGATAATCACATCTTATAAACAGGCATAAACTGTCCACATTTGTGAAATGTAAAAAGTCTTGAAGCAGGAATACTTGATAGCTGTGCAACAACAATGTTTGCTGCTTTTCCAGTTGTTTGGAAGTTATGCAGACAGGTAGTAACCCTTGCAAGGAGCTTGGGAATACTCTTTGCCCCAAAAGGGTTATTTTAAAGATATATGCAATATTGTATTTCAATGCAAAAACAAGGATTCTGAGAGTGAGCTTATCAGCAGGATCCAGTCAGTCTGGTTCTGGGAACTTGACATTACGTGCTTTGAGCCAATGTCCAGGCTGCAGTCTCACGTAGCAGAACCAGAATGTGAGTGCCAGGCTTAGGCTGCAAACACCCATAAAGAGATTTCTTCATTGGGGAGTGGTGGGTGTTATTTCCAATTTCCTGATGGATTTCACAACCAAGACATTCTGTAGGAATCTGAGACTAAACATGCTCCATACAGAACTCAACAATTCTCTTCCTTCTCAAACCTGTTTCTTTTTCTCCCTCCCTTATATCAGTTAATGGTGCCACTGACCATGAAGTGGCTGAAGCTAATAACCCTGATCAATTTTTACTCTGCCTTCCCTTCATCACCCCAGAAACCATCCCCATGCATGTCCAGAAGCAATAGAGACAGTGAGTACATCTAGAATCCATAGAGATGATGATGGACAGGTTAACTAAAACAGAAAACAGCTCTGTGTAACAGAGGCATCGTAAATAAAATAATATATTATAACATATAATAGACCAGGTGAAATGTTGTTTATAATATTGACTTCATATTTATAGCCCCAATCCTATAATTATTATGTGATTATTGGTTTTCTTCCAAATTTTCTTGTCATTATTTCATAGATAGGATTACCATCCAGGCTATTTAAAATGCTATTTAAAATCAACAAGAAAAAACACAAACAGATAAATGGAAAAGTGGATATGGGTGAGGAAAATGGAGTCAGTATAGTCAGGCCCCCTCGCCTCACAGCCGGCTGGGTATGATTCAGCACATCCATTGTAAACAAGTTATATAAGAGTAGTGTAACTGTGCATGTGCACCCATATACTCCTTGGCTTGTTGCCACTATTGCTACTTTTGGTATAAAAGACAAGGGCTCTGAACCGCTGGCTGACAGAGCTCACATTGGAATAAAGCATGTCTACCTTGCCATTGGCTGCCAGAATCTTTTTTCAACTACCTGACTCATGACCTGCACAGGACGGGGCAGAGGGGTCTGTAAACCAGCCTGACAATATGAAAATGGGCAAGGGATATGAAGAAGCAATTCACAGAAATAACACAGGTGACCCATATACTTAAAAAAAAAACAAAAACAAAACTCAATCTAGTAATGGTTAGGGAAATGCAGATGAAAATTGTAAGATATAATTTCCATTCATCAGGTTGATTAAAAAAGATATTTAGTTTTGGTCAGGTGGTAGTAAAAGGATAGTGTCTGAAGGCAATTGGTACTTAAAATGTGTGCACTTTCTGACTCAGAAATTCTCTATCTAGGGGGCTATCCCTAAGAAATGCTTTCACATTTGCACAAAAACCATACATAAAGATGTTCCACTGAAACGCTTTCTGTAATAGCAAAGAAGGACAGATAACCCGAATGTACCTCTATAAGAATAATTAACCAAATTATGGTATATCTATACTAGAATATAATAGAACAGGTAAAAAGAATGAAATGTGTTCACAAATTCTAACTTGGAAAATCTCTATGATGAAGTGAAAAGAAGTGCTGTTTCTGTAAAATTAAGGCAAAGTAAAAATAGTACCATACTTATAGATATGTAATTATATAAAAACTGGTCTGGAAGGATCTGCACACAGTGAAGAGTGCCAGCCTCTGGGGTGGGGTACAGCATGGGGGAGGGGGGTGAAGGGGAGATTGGCACTGTTTCCTCTTTGTGATTCCCTGTTTGTGAATTTGTATAACAAGAATGAATGATCATATTAATTATATAACTTAAAACTGTAATAATTTTAATAATTCAAAAAAACATGGCTGAGACATTTTATCATCTCACTCTTGAATCAAAATACATGATTTTATCTGACCAGCGCATATATGTTTGTTTAACTCAAGGCAGTGACTGGTCCTCAAAATGAGGTTTATAAACTGCCTCTATCAGAATCCTTTGGGTGGCTAGAAAAAAAGACAGTTCCCCCAGTCACCACTCCCAGTGGATTTAATTCAATAGATGTAGGATGTCCCCAGAAATTTGCATTTTGAGAAACTTATGATCAGAGTCGAAGAGTCACTAGAACAAGGAATTACCTTTATTTGGGTTTCACAGCCCTTTGGGTGGTCTTAAATTCCTGGTTCTCTTTAAGCAGGGTAGAAAATAGGCCAAATTAACCTATGGGGTATTTGGAAGGTAGAAAAAGGAGACTAATTTAGTAGCTACATTTTCAAAAATGCTGCCCAATTACTTGTGTTTATGTTCACAGGTGCTGACCTGTGCCTACCTGAAGTGGTCACTTGTATGCAAATCCACCCTGGTCAGATTTGCACCAACTCAGAGCAGGCAATAGAAAGTGTGTTCTATTCTGCTTCTTATATGCAGGGTTTGGGCTCTGCTCCTAATTATGGTCAGACTTTTCTTTTGTATTCTTCAAGGAGATTTATCTTGTCTAGTCAGTATGGATTCAAGAAGAAACAGCTCTTTATGCTCTAGAGATTATAGCACTTACATATTAAAGTTATCTGTTTACCTGTCTTTTTTCCCTTCAAGACTGTGAGGTCCTCAAGAACAGAATTTATTAGTGTTTCATCTCCAGCAGCCAGCACAATTCCTGACGATCTATATTGTGTTATATTGCTTATATATTATTTCTACCATGACATATTTTCTTTTTAGTCATCTAATCTAGAAATTATAGTCTTTGAAATGAAAAATTCCCCCCAATTTTTATTTCTTTTGCTTTTCATCATTTTCTACAAAGCATCTATTTTGTCATCTTGACTTGGATAAATGCAACAAAAGTGATTTATTAATACCATTCTTCAGAAATGGAGCGATGGGATATTCCAGACTATAACGATTTCTATTCTTTCAAGATATTTGACTTCCAATTCTTTTCACAGTATTTATGTACCTATATCATAACACTTACCACATTTATTAAAGCTATTTATTAACATTTGCCTACATGTCTGTTTTCCTTCATGGGCTGTCAGTTCCTTTAGGCCGGGCAATAGACCCAGTGCCTGCTACCTACAGTTCAAGGAATATTTGGTTAATTAATGCCTCATGAGAATTTTACATGGTTCAGTTTTTCAAATAATTTTAATTTTTATGCTTACCTGATAAGGCAACGCTTTCCTTTTCTCATTAAAAAAAAAAAAAAAAGACCGTAATTTAAAGCAAACTGTATTTTCAGGGAAGAAAACTCAGTTGAATTTTTATATGGAATCTCAATCAAAGAAATCTTAAAAATAATCAATGGGATAGTTCCAGTAGAACTGGTATGCAAGAAATAAATACTACATTCATTCAAATGATATTTTTAGTTCAGCAGATCATTTGTTTCTAGGTCTAGAAAGAAAGCAAATTGGACTAAGTGAATTTTAGTTTGCCTATCCAATTCTAAAATTCTGATTTTTGTAAATAAAATTTGGTTTCTTCATGATGACAGTTTAAGAAAAGTGACTCAGACTGTTCCTCTTGTTAATTTTTGTTGTTCTTAACTTTTAATACATTTTTTGCCCTTTTCTCTGACCCTTTAACATTTGAAGACCAAAGGAAGAGAGAGAAAATCGATTGTCCAAATATTGACCCACTCTACAAAGTTGGTGCCACCTGACTCTTTAGCTGCCTGAAAGCTGATAATCCCCCTTTCACCACCTGCGATTACTGCATTGTCCCAAGGTGAAGGCCAGTGATTACAAAGCATGCAGTTCTGATTTCATGAAAAAGCAGTTCTGAGTCACCTCTGAGGTGACTTCTCCAGCTAGGACGGCTGACTCGAATTTCAGTTTGTGCTTTGATTTGGGGTTTTGAAGTACTAGATGTGCTAAGCATAATTCAACATATTGTTATCTTTATTTATTAGTCTCTATGAGAATGAATCATCTTTAGTTGATACCAGTCTCTCCATAGTTCATGGCTCCTCTCAAGCTTTTACTTTCACCTGCCTCTCAGGATTTCATCTATTTTTCATGGCAGTCACTAATAATTTGCCTGAAATTCCATTTTAATGCTGTGAAGATGACTGCTTCTACCTCTGAAGTGCCATTAGGTTAACCAGGACCTTGACACATTGGAAAAATAATGTTTTCATCCTGTATAAGTTGTAACTGACTTCTGGTATCATTTAGGAAAAAAAAGGGGAAAACATTTTTTTTTGGTCAAGTGAAGACTACATTTAGGTTGAAGCCTCCAAGAATTTAAAAATGTATTTCAGTCTATCTGTGAAAAACAAGAAACTCCAATGCGATCTTGATGAATTTTAGTTGCTAGAACTTATTGTAGCTTCTCTGTCACTTCCTTCAAAGTTTATCATATATGTTGAAATACTCATTAAAATTCAGGCAGATGTTTTGTGGATTTACAACAAACCTCCTTGCCATGATGAATAATTAAAGGGTTAGATAATTACTGTGTCCAGAGAGCAGAGGGCCTCTGTGGGAAGTGGTGTCATTTCTTTTTGACCACCAACTTGAGAGGTATCAACTGCACAAGGTCAATCCACTGACTCCCACTGAGTTCACCTGGACACTTAAAATATTGATCAAGAGCCCCAGGCCAGACCACCTATGTGATCTGAATCTTTAGTAGTCATCCAGGGCTTTGTTTTCAATACCAGTGATTCCAATTCATTATTGGTTAAAGAACCCCTGCCCTGAGGTTAGAATTATGGTTAAAGTTGGGGAACCCAAGTTAAAATTAGGGAGCCACTGCCCTTTCCCTCAGTGGTTCTCTAACTTCAGTGTGCTTAAGGATTACAGAGGGAGCTCCTTAAAATGTAGACCTTTAAGCCCCAACCCCAGAGGTTCAGATTCATTAGGGCTGGCTTGGGGTCCAGGAATTTGCATTTTTAATGAGCATCCCAGGAGAAACTGCTGCTGATGAACCAAAGAAACACACTTTGAGAAACACTGGGAGAGTGGTTAACCAGAACTTAGCCATAGACAGCTAATTATTGAGTGGCTGTCGGATTAATGCTGGTTTTTTCAGAAGCTGAGTGAAATATTCATAATGACTAAAAGAATCATGCAAAAAGCTATCATTCCAATAGTGGAATATTAGTTTCACTTTTATTACTGAAGATAGAGCATGTGTATGTAGAAACAAGCATAAAAAGGTACACATGGCTACCCAGCAAGTGTCAGTTCTTTGTATACAAAACCCAGGGAGAAGTTGAGGCTCCTTGTTATAATTTTCTCCCTCCTTCTCCCTCCAGTCACTGCACAAGCACTGCTGGAAAACTAGAGCAGTCAAATAAAACGATAAAAGATTTTAGAATCTCCCCCATACCTCCCCTGTCCCTCCCTAACACATATAACTACTGTTAATTTATCCAGCTGCACCTAGATCTTTCTAAAATAGAGCAGACCAAGTCAATTTCCTTGAGGGATTCCCAGATGCACTTAGGATCAAGGCCAGGCTCCTTAGCACAGCTGAGAGGCTATGACTGAGACCTTGCTCATGGCTCTACCTGCCATCTCTTGCCCTTATTTAGTTCTAGGTCAAAGTCACCAAAAATTGATTCACTGGAAACAAATTTGACCAGAGAACCTCTTATCCTAAAGATATCCAAAATACTAATTTTCAAAAAAACGTGGTTTTAAAAAAATTATTTATAAAATTTGTAGCAGTTGATATTGGATGGCATTTTTAAATAGCTCTTGATGATTTCTGCAATGTGTTAGTTGACTGTTTTTCATTTCATTGTTTTCATAGCAACGTTTTAAAGAATTGAAATTCAGTTTTACAATTATGAATAATCAATTCATTCATTTAAAAATACGGCCTGGGGTAAGGACAGAGGGGACTTTTCATGCAAGTGTGCATGAGGTATGGTGGGGGTGGTTTTAGGGAAAGCATCTCTAAGATCTGAATAACAAGAGGGAGCCAACTGTGCAAAGATCTAGGCAAACATGCCAAATTCTATGATAACAAAATATAAGGGGTTTTAAAAAAGTAATGTTTATAGTATTTTATAAATTTCATAGCAATTCATGTTGCCCTGGCCTAAATTCAAGGAGTTAAGGAATTGAGTAACTAGTATTTTCAACTTTCCTAGCAGGAGGCAGTTTCTCCCTCAATAAGGGACTTTACCATTGAAACAGAGTTCAGATGTGAGTTGCCCAAAAGAATGACAGATGTAAACGTGGAAGCAGATGGGAGAAATATTGGAAAGAAAAAGATAAAATGATTTAAAATCACATATAAACACAATGTTTCTTTAGTT